>NC_056744.1:1550535549-1550661398 GCF_019279795.1 Protopterus annectens | reverse complement strand
ACCTTTGCAGTTTTGTTTTTTGCCGGTGAGGCCGTCACATGACTGGTTTCGGGGAGCGTAGTCGTCCTCGTGCACATGCATTTGTCTGGCGCATTCTGTACTGTCAGCGCATCTATTTCCTAACACGCCAGTCATGATGCTGTAATATGCATTGTACAGCCCAGATTTGCTGTCCTCAATATCCTTCCTCCTACAGTGGCACACCCTGTGTGGTTGACATGTATCTCGTGTAGGCCACTCCTCGGTGTAGTACCGCTTCGCCATTTGCTCCATCCTTACGCTGGCGCCCGTTTTGCGATTCACTATTATCTGCCTCATTTGCATGGAATTGACTACTAATACCTGGTTACGGCGGACACCGCCTCCACTCCTTGACAACCATTGCGCTGGGGTTGCAGCTTTACATACATACTATGGTGTGTGGTGGCTGTGCAGCTGATTTGTGTTCTAATGCTCTTTTCGGACATTATCATATTATTTCATTGCTTTACAACTTCTGTGCACACATCCCGGGGGTCTGCTGTTCTTTCTACGTCGTGCCATTTATGTCATTTTTACATTTTGTGCATATTTTCTTTGGACATTCTCGGTGCCTTTCCACATTGGCATATTGCACCTATATGATACCTGACTTTGACAGCCTTCCGTTACTCCTCCGGTATGTTTGGGTAAATGTAAACCGTTTTTTTTTGGTTTACATTGCCGTGCCCTTACGCTTACGCCTGCGCCCGTGGATCGCTATGGCCCTCATTTGCAGGGTGCAATACCGCACACAGTGTGTTTTGCATACCTACGCCGGGGACGGTCCGGTGCACGCCGGTAGTGCACGTGGAATTCATTCATACCTGAATCGCTAAGCAGCCATATTTGGCGTTATAACGCCGACGCTATGCTGGCGCCTGGCGCAAGGTTCATGAATCCCGGGGTGTATCTTTAAATCCGGAGAAGAGGAAATATTGTGGCCTCAACAGAGGTTATTTAAGAGCTAAGTTGGGTGTAGTCTGTTTAGATTTATCTGAGGAAGTTCTGGAAGGTACCAGAATGAAAGTGCTAGTATCTCACTTTATTTAATGATACTTTTTTATTGTTTTTAAGTGTGAGTTTGTTAATAAATCTTTTAAAGGAATTTCTATCCATGCTGGACTTGCTGCTGCTTTTTTGCTGGTCGTTCACCATTTTGTTGGATTACTGGTTTGTCTTCTGTGTCTCTGACTGGTCATCTGAATAATTCCACATTAAAGAGATCTGTAACTAATGAAGAGACTGCGGCTGGCAAACAACTTTACATTTCAGTGTTTCATGTACAAATTCAGTGCCTGCTGCCCTTGAAGATTAAATTGCCTATGTTACATTAAAAACAAAACAAAAAATGTTAAGCTGGTAGTATTGCAACAGGGAATGGCTGTCAAACCAACAACAGGTTCATAGTTACTAGACATCTCATCCAAAGGAGGACACACAAAAGAGTGCAGCATCACCACCCCCACACCCTTAAAGTACACCACAGTATCAGCAATCCATCTACATTGTATGGGAGTAGAACCCACAGCCTTCTATATCAAAGGCAAAGTATACTATCAGCTGTGCTAATAACACTGCTTTCAAATTGTATAGCACAAACACTGATGGCAATTTGCTAAAAAAAGTTTGCCCATTGAAAACAGACTTTGTGTGAGCAACAGTAATCTTCTCTTCCCTTGAAACTCAAAATTCCTTTAAAAATGCACTGAAACTCTCAAGTAGTCTGGTAGTTGCTGTAGAGGATTCAGGTTCATATCTCCTGTAACCAAGGTACAGGGTTTGAGCCTGAGCAAGTTGATTAACTAACCTGCCATCCCTAACTAGGGCATTTCTCACACGCACAGGTATTTCTTGGATGGATGGATGAAAGGGGGGTAAAGGTGGAAATTAGTTTGTCCACTAACAAGTTTGCTGTATGATCAGGCTTGGTAAATGTGGCACCACTAGCCACCTATGTACTGCTCTTGAGTTTTCTGACATAGCTGAGGAAGGCTTTATGATTTTCTTTCATCTGGGAGGCTATCGGCAACTTTGAGGTTTACCCAGTTAGCCCTCTTAGTTTCCTATTTAGTTTGATGAGAACGTTTTTTATCTTTACAGGAATTACCCTTCCTGATTTTTGCAATATTTTTTCCTTTTGTTGTATATCCTGTTTAATTTGGGATGCCACCAGGGTGGTTTCTGGACTTAATTCTGGTAGTTATAACAGCCACTATGTAGCCATTGACATGGTTGTACATAGTTTCTGAGAGCAGTCCAATGTAGACCATTGTATTCTTGGGTTTACAGGGACAATGAATTCTGATAAACCATTGCTGAATGAATGGTGGTTTGCCGTAGAATAGTTCGTAATGTTACTGGTTTTACTGGGGTAACAGAGTTGATTTTGATTTTGAAGAAGATAGGTTTATGATCAGGCCTTGCCAGGGAGGACAAGACACTGGGAGGGAGTGCAGCATTTTCCCATATTTGTCAATACAAGGTGCAGTATGTTGCAACCTCTAGAGGGCATTTTCACTATTTGGTTAAGGATGCTTGTATTTACACAGTCCAGGAATCTCTGTGCCTGTAGATTTGAGGTCATGTAGAATTCCCAGTCTATAAAGGGATAATTAAAGTCTCCCATGCGTAGGGTATTAGGCTGGATGGCAAGTGTCTCCAGTAGTTCTAAGTATGCATTGCAAGCTTCTTGGGACATAGAGGGTGACCCATAGCTGACTAGAACATAGTACGGGATTTTGTCTATGGTGATCTGCACGTGGAGGAACTCCAACATGTCATACTGTTTGACCAGCCTCGAATTATGCTTGTTATTAATGTATATCGAGACACCACCACCTTTAGCCCTTGTCTGTGCAGCTAGTGGTCTAAGGCACTAAAACTTTGCATTTCCGGGATACTCCTTGCTGCTTTAATCTATGTCTCGGTAACTGCACAGATGTCTATATCCTCAAGTGTGAGGATGGCTTGGAGTGAGTGTAGCTTTTTATTTAGGCTCCTGGCATTGAGCAGTAGCACCTTGCAGTTCAGTTGCATTGATTTTGCTATGTTAGTAGGTTTAGCAATTTGTCATTGCCTAAAAAAGGCATTGCGGAGGTGGATAAGGTTTTAGCCAGTATTCAAATACCTAGAGGGGACAGGTGCAGATCATTTGTGCAAAGCAATGTGTTCTGTTAAACATGTCCCCCCAAGCTGACAAATATTCGATCTCCTTAGAGTGACATCAGAAAGACAGACAATTGTTAAAATCAGTCATCTCTTGCTCATATTGTGGCATCATCCTTGGTGATGGTAATATGCTGCTCAATGCTAGGCTGATACCAGCCTGAGAGCTCCATAATGTCGCTTTCATCACATAATCCTGGGAGGTATGTCTCAAGTCATTTATATTTACATGGTCTATGATGGAATCATACTGGTACCTGTGGTGTAATGACTTGAGTACATGCATGATCTGGTAGATACTCACGCCAGATAAGCATCTATCCATTTGTTCAGTCTGGTTAGAAGGGCATTAGTATGTTTTACAATGGTTTTCCCTATGATGAGAGTCCTGGGAAATGTGTTTGCTTGCCTTAGGGGTTAGTCTTTGGAGTTCCACTGAGTATGACTCTATGTGTGGTTTTAGGTGTTTGAGTGCCTTTGGGCTTCCTGAGGCACAGCTTTGACAACAGATGGCCTAGGTGATATTTTTTGTTTAGGAATATTACTTTTAAGTGCCTCAGCATACATTAGTCTGTGTGTGTGCTGTGTGCTATGTGAGGTGGATGTTGTGTGCGTAGTTTCGACAACCTCATCAGACCCTATATGCAAGAGTTTAGCCTCCAGTATCATTGTGTAAGTACATCTCTAGCATACTGTGTCTGTTTCTATAAAGATTAAGTGGTTTTTAGTAAACAAGAGACAATGCTACATTGTCTCAAGATGCCAATATCCACCAAGATCGCCACAGAGACATTAGGAAATTGTATATTCATGCTGTCTAGTCCTTTGATTGTTGAGCTACAAAGTGGTGGTGTATCGGGATTAAAAGGCTATTAAGGGTGCTTTGCTGGCGTGGACTAAGAAAGTGCCTTATTGGAAAGATTATATTAGACAGTACTAAATTCTACTAACTTTAATGTTTACACAATACTATATTCTACTAAGTCTTTAAGTATTGCCACTCAACACCCAACTAGTTGCTCTAAGCTTGTCAGCACACAAGGTATTTGCTCTATATTGATTGTTTTACAGGTACAGTTTTATGTACCATTCTATGGGGAAAATGTTCTTTCTAGGATACATATATACTAAACAATGGGAGGAAAGAGTACTTACATAGCTTATACAACAGACAATGGCAATGAAAGAAGGGAGGGAAGAACTTCAGAAATCAGATTGCCATAAGATGCGGAGGCCAGAGGCACAGCCTTATAAAACCACAAAGGAAAGATGGTGAGAGGGTTGGGAAAAATTCATCACTGGTCAGTTCCTGTCCTGCCTTGTAATGAAGAATTACTGACAGAAATCTGTCCTGCAATCACAGTACAGTCCCATCAATCAGAAGTGCCAAATCACAGACCAAAGCCCCTTACCTCCTTCCCAGAATATGCAAGCTGTCAAGTTGCTGCTCTTTCCCTCCCCACTCCTCAGGTCCCCCAACGACAAGCCACTAATCAGTCACTGGGTAATCCAGGCCACAGTTAGTGTTCTATCCCTCCAAGTTATGGGGTAGGGGAACTTTTTTTTTTTTTGCATTTAGGAGAAGGGGAACATAAATTATGGATTCTATTCTTCTATACACATAACATTGTTGAAGCAATACAACTAATGTGCTCTATTAACTATGTCATCCCAAGCTGACAGATATTGGATCCCCTTGGAGTAACACCAGAAAGAAAGTCAATTGTTAAAATCCACCATCTTTTGCTCCTATTGTGGCATCCTTCTCTTCTAAAAAAGAGCTCATGACGTAAATTATTACCACTGTTAGGGCCACTCTTAGGACATTGGAACCTATTTGGTCTAGTAGGGCCCTGCTGCCACAGAAGTGGCCCTTCAGTAAGCTATGACAGCATCATTATGCGTTATTCAGCCCACAGGACCTGCATAAGGGAGACTAAGCAAAGTGCAAAGCATTTTCCTATTTGTAGTCTTGCTTCAGCTGTAGCTTAAAGTGTCATTGGTGGAGCGGATTCATGTGCCATACATTGCACCAGTGGCTAACGTAATATTAATACTGTACTTTTATGACAATTCTAGGACTCAAAATGCTAGTTGTCCATGCTCCCATAGTAGTTAGTTGATGCTACTGAGTGTCAATAAGGTTTTCAATCCAAAGCTGACGTCATTCCTGTTATTGTCAGAGAATATAAGAATATGCTGTTTAAAATGAGTAGTTGACAGTGGTAATCTATTTTCTTTTGCTTCTTTTGCAGACGTGAGATGCATGATCGGTTGGTAATGAGTATGACTATAAAACAAAATAACTGTGGAATAGCAGTCTCACTGAACATGAAAAACACTAATAACGCCCCCCCCCCCCCAAAAAAAAAAACAGATATTGTGATTGTGTGTACTACAAAAATGTATAATCTGAGTTGATACAGTTTAGACTGTTAGTATAGCAATATGCAGCTGTCAACTATGCTACTGCTGTAACATTCTAGGAGCACACAAACATACTATCTCAGTGCAGCCAGTATTCTCCATTATCACCAAAAAGATTGTTTTTCAAATTCTGACAAGGCGTGGCAGCCAGTGAGGCATTTACTTCACTGATAAACTGCCTGATTACGTTTGTGATGTTTCTGTGTTAAATTAATAACATGTATGCTTTATTTAGCAATATTGTAGCGTTGTCCCCTCACAGTAAGACGCTGACCGGTTCGACTCTCAGCTAGAGCATCTTTTGCATGGAGACATGTGTAAATAGGCGTACCTTCGTTGAAGGTTGTGCGTTAGGGCTGGCAACTCAGCACGTAAAAATCAACTGCCAATCATTAGTGGGCCGGTGTTCCGCTGTGGCAACCCCTAACCAGGAAAAGCCGAAAGACACAACATTGATGTAATTCTTTTTAAAAGTTAACAGAAAGACGTGTTGCCACATTCTTAACTGTACAGATTTTCACAGAATGCCCAGATTTTTGCCTCATAGTTTAGGTCCATTTTTCATAAAATTGTGTTTTTCTGGCAAATTAGTGGCAAATCATTACAGACTGAATTTAAAAAATAATGACAAACACTTAGTTTCAGACTTTATACCCTTCAGAAAATTCTATCTAATGCAAAACCTGTTATTCTGTCAACTTTCTAATTTTGTAAGAGCAGTATTTAAACATTGTCCTTATTTTTAGTCCTTTGTCCCACTTTTATTTATCCCTTTGTCCAGATTTCTTGCTCTAAGATGTTGAGAGGTATGCGTTGCACTAGGATGCATTTTCTGAACAATAAGTATAAAACTTTAATAAGCTGGCGTTACGTACTTATTGTAATCCTTATTTATTTACTGTAAAAAAGAAAAATATTTTACTAGCGACATGCAAAAATATGACACATTTGGAGACATTCTGGCAAAATTCTGGACAGTTTGAGAAGTCTGTATACTTATGCCTGTCTACAATGAAATATGGAATACAGAGAGGCATTTTTGAAGTCATAAAATAATTGACAGTATTATAAGTGGCAGGGAGACCTGTCGTAGTCTACCTAAATGTTAGAGATATCCCTAATTTTTGCTCAGGGTGCTGAAAGTGGACTTTTATATGAAAAGGGAATGGCTCGCAGTCTGTAAACAATGATAGTTAGTGTGATACTTCACCATAGCTAGCCAGCCCTCAGAATGCAGACTATGCCTGTCAACTGTCTAGCTTTTCACAGAATGTCCAGATTTTTGGTATGTTTCTCACAAAATTTGTAGTTGTCTGGCAAATTATTGAAGACTGAAGTAAATAAATAATAACAGACTTTTGAGTTTCTGACTTCATGTTCTTCAGAAAATACATAATAATTCAAAATCTGCTATTACATCAACTTTCTAAGTTTATAGGAACAAAATGTAAAACCTGTCCCTATGTTTGGGCCTGGGTGCATCTTTACCTTCTCTTTGTAGTTAAGGGGCAACAACCCACAAAATAAATAACAGCACAACTTAGAAATTACTTAAACGCCGACTTGCATCAAGCCGCAAAACTCACAAAGCTACACTAATTACTTAATATCAGAGTGCCACAATATTTGCCTATACAGCCCTACTTGGAATTCAAGCAGGAATTACAAAAATCTTGAAAAAAAAGACAATTTCAGCCATAAAAAGAACTGTACAAACTTTCCCAAAAGTTTTTATATAAACTATATTTTTTTGTTATAGGTGGAGAAATAAACAAATGCTTTCTGTTTTTTAGTAGAACAAAACTATATTGCATTAGCTAATTAAACGCTTCTCATAGCATTTCAGCTTCAACATACCTTTGCTCTCACAACAAACTCTAAATCGTACAGCACTGCATTGTGGATTTTTAAATTTACATTTTTGGTTGAGGCGGGAGTACTAGAACATTTCCTGTGATCGTGTTTTCCTGTTCCTTTAATATTACATGCAAGAAAGCACCTTTTCCATTCTTTACATGAGAAATTGTGTATAAAATTGCAAGTGAATCACCCCATTTTATTTCAGAACTTATTTGCAGCAACATTTATCTAATATCATTAGTCAGCGGGTACGTCAAGTACTAAGATATGGTAAGTACCACAAAGATACAAAAGCTTTTTAATTTCACAAATAAACTTAAAGGGGTACCAATAAGGAAACGGAGAAAATAACTATGACTACAAAAATCTTCAAAAATCCTGCCAAACTCATCATTGTCAAGAATAAAAACATACCCCCACCCCCTCAGGCACACCTAATATGCATTTCCAAAAACCCTGCTAAACTCTCGGGTGAAGAACAGAAATACAAAAGGCCCAGCTCCACGTTACTCATGTTCACTACACCTAGCCCTGCACACTAACTTATGAAAACTCTTTTCATAGCTAGCATGATTTCAAGTGTACCTCATTTTTGAGGAAAGTTCCTCATTTTCAGTCCCTGTTCCGTGCTAAAAGAGTGCAACACATTCAGCGCTAAGATTTTTAATATCCATGCAAAATAATATTGAAGCATGCTAATTCATCAGAATAACTTTTTATAAGTACAGAGTAACACATTTTAACATCACGTGAGCTTCCTAGAAGTAATTATTATGTTCCACATTTTCCCCATTTGTTCCACATCACATGCTCCACATTTTCGATATGGAAGGTTGAGAGCAATGACAACAGTACCAGCACACAAGACACACGAACTTACTACACACATGCAGAACACATATACATCACACACATGCAGAACAGTAAGACTATACCCTTAATTAGTCCTTATTCTAACCTTAACCTGCAAAGATTCAAAGACAAATGCACACCTAAACAGCTTACCTTAACCCAAAGCTCATCCCATGCACAACACTAACTGACTGACATTACCACATTCTGCAAACCTGTAGTTAATTACATTCGATGGAATAAAAAGAAGTTATGTACTCACCATACCGTTCCATGTTTGTTGTCCATGATCTCGCCTTCATTCTTGCTGGTTGGGTTTGGAACCAATCCTCAGTTCCGACTTGGCCGCATACTAAAGCTCGAGTACTCTCACTGGCTTGAGGCTACCCTATGTCCTTTGATGCCTAGCGGCTGTTCCCCAGATCTCGTTTGAGAACTAATACTAGACTATACCAATTCATCCCATAAAAACAAAATGGAATAGATGCACTGCCCCTACTCTGAAACAGGTGTAAAGAGAGTCAGGCACCTATAGCCAATTCATAGTTCCTCTCAATCCTCTCGGAAGGGGAAAGGAGGGTGAGATGCAAGAATGAAGGCGAGATCATGGACAACAAACATGGAACATTATGGTCAGTACATAACTTCTTCTTTATGTTATGTTGTCCTATCTCGTCTTCATTTTTGCTGGTTGGGACAGTGTCCCCAGCACCTTTATCTTGGGTGGCTCAAGGGAATAAACTTTTTAGAACTGTGGATCCAAAAGAAGTCCTGTTCCAGGAGCCCACATCCACTTTGTAATGAGTAATAAAGATATGAGGGTTGACCCATGTGGCAGCTTCACAAATTGAGTCCAAAGGGAGTTTAGCTTGGAAAGCAGTAGAAGTAGCCATGGCTCTGGTTGAATGACCTGTAACTTTGCCTGGCAACTGTTTGTTATGCAGATTATAGACATAAGTGATGGTATCTGTGAACCATTTTGATAAAGTGACCTTTGAAACTGCAACACCTTTCCTATTGTCTGAAAAAGACACAAAGAGTTGGTCAGATTTTCAAAATTCTTTGGTCCTATGTATGTAAAAACGTAGTTGTCTATGCACGTCCAGCTGATGAAGCTTGTATTCTGCCTCATTGCCATAATTAGAGAAAAATACAGGTAACTCAATAGACTGGTTCAAATTGGCCTCAGAATAAACTTTTGGTAGGGAGGAAGGATTTGTTCTGAGAGACAGTCTGTCTTTATGAAAGATTAAATAGGGAGGACGAATAGACAGAGCCTGCAATTCTGACACTATTCTGGCAGAGGAATTGCTGTTAAAAAGATTGTCTTCCAAGATAAGAACTTTACTGAGCACGAGGAAGCTGGTTCAAAGGGAGGTGAGGCCAAAGACAATAATAGCAAATTGAGGTCCTATGGAGGAGGAGGTTCTCTTAAAGGGGGGGGGGGGCGTCTTAGAAGAAAGGTACACCTGAGAAAGGCTTTGCATAATCTATGAGACATGATGTTTGACCCCATGTCTCCTACATGGTAATTTGAAATAGCAGCTAGTTGCACTCCTACCATGGCTGCTGCTGCACCTTGATTGAAAATTTCTGTTAAGAATTCAAGAATTGCAGATACAGGAGCTGTAAAGGGATCAATGTTGTTTCTGTCTGCCCAATAAGAGAACATCTTCCATTTATTTGCATAAAGTTTCCTAGTTGTATTCTTGTGTGATGAAACCAGAATGTGCTTTACTGCCGGGGATAAATCTGGAAGCCTGGCTAAGACTGGAAGTGGAGCAGCCAAGCTGTCAGCTTCAGATTTTGAAGGGAATGGTGGAGAGTTCCTGACTGATGAGTCAGGAGGTCCAGCACCGGGTCCAGAATCCAGGGCACTTCCAGAAGATGGGGCCATAGGAAGGGAAACCAAATTTTTCATGGACAGTAAGGGGCAATGAGAATTAGTTTGTGACTCAATGACTTGGCTTTCTGGAGTACCTTGGGTATTACTGGAAATGGAGGAAAGGCATACAGAAGTCCTGGGGGCCAATTGTGCACAAGTGCATCCCTTGATGACTCCCCCAGAGGGGGGACTAGGGCAAAGTAGCTGCTGCATTTGGTGTTGATGGACATGGCAAATAGATTGCAGCAAGTCTGGCCCCACTTACGAAAAATTCTGTTTGCAGTCTTTTGATTCAGAGACCACTCATGAGGCATTAGGATTGCTCAGCTCAACCTGTCTGCTATTACTTTGGATTTCCCTGGGATATGTGTTGCAGTCAGCAAACCTTGAGAAGAAATTGCCCATTGCCATACTCTTTGAGCCTCCCAACATAGGGTGTAGGATTTGGTTCCCCCTTGCTTGTTGATGTACCATACCACTGACATATTGTCTGTTTGAATTGCAATAGTACCTGTCGGTAGAGAGTTGTGGAATGCCTGCAATGTCAGAAGCACTGCCCTCATCTCTAGGACATTTATGTGCAAGTGGTACTTGTGTTCCTGCCAAGTCCCTTAGACCGTTTGTCCCAGATAATGCCCCCCCACCCTATCTGGGAAGCATCCGTGGTCACTTTGGCTACGTGATGGGGAAGAACAAGTGGTCTGCCTATAGTTACCTGATCAGAGTGAAGCCACTATTGTAGCTCCTTCCTGCAGGTGTTCATGATGAGAATTTTGTGGGACATAGACATCTCCTGCATTGACCACTGGTCAAAAAGAAGCCACTGTAATATTCTCATGTGTAGACGTGCCAATGGAACTAATGTAATTGTTGCTGCCATTGTACCTAGGACTTTGAGGACAAATTTGACTTGTACTTTTTTCCTCCTGATTAGTGTGGAGACTTGGTGTCATAGCATCTGTACTCTTTTGTGAGGCTGTTTTGCCACCATATTTCTTGTGTCTAAGTCTGCCCCTATAAAGGTAATATGCTGAGATGGCAACAAGGCAGATTTTTCTAAATTTACCGAAATTACCAGCTGAGAGCAGAGATGAAGGGTGGAGTCTCTTGTTCTGGTTAGTAGATGCTCGGTGGTGGAGGTCAGGAGCCAGTCGTCATCTTCTAAGTTTGGAAACACCCGAAATCCTTGATGCCTCAGGTGAGCCATCACTATTGCCATGCACTTGTTAAACACTCTGGGGGCTGTAGTGAGACCAAAGGGCAGAGCTCTGAACTGGTAATGACTGGCTCCATGACAGAAGCGCAGATATCTTCTGGATTGCCTGTCCATCTTTATACAGTAGTACACATCCTGAAGGTCTATTGAGCACATCCAATTGTCTTGTCCCAAAAAAAGGGAGTATAGACTGCAGTGTTACCATCCGGAACTTCGTCTTTTTGACCGACTTGTTTAGTCTGCTGAGATCTAGAATTGGTCTCCAGTCCCCTGTCTTTTTTGGAACTAAAAAGAGCCTTGAGTAAATTCCGGATCCAACTTGGTCTGTGGGGACTTCTTGGACGACTCTTTTTTCTAGCAACCTTTGGATCTTTAGGGTTGCTTGATCCCTTTGACTGGGTGGAATGTCTGAGATGGACTTTGGTAGGAGAGGTGAATGAGAGAAGGGAATTTTGTATCCTCTGGATATTATGGACTGTACCCATTGGTCTTGAGTTAAGTCTAGCCAGGCTTTCAGATACAGTGATAATCTCCCCCCGACTGCTTCCAGAGGTGGGCAGGCAGGCATCCTTTCAGGAGCGCCGGAAGGGTCAACCGGAGAATGTATCTCTGTCACCCTGGTTCTGCAGACCCCCTCTGCTGTGTGGGTGATGTCTTCTGTTGTTATTTCCCCCTCTGCCCCTGGGGGAAAAATCACCATGAGTGTCTGACAAGGCTCCCTTGGATTTTCGGAACCACATCTTTCCGCTCTTCTGGCCCTTGGGATAGGGCCTCATTGGGGTGTAAAAATGTACTCCCACAGCAGAAAGAGTCTTGCCATCCTGCTCACTCCTGGTTAGGGTCTCTCTCAATTTTGGCCTAAACAGGGATGAGCCATCAAAAGGGGCATCAATAATTGAAGGCTTGAAGGGTTCAGCAAAATCCCAAAGACACATCCAGGAATGTCTCCTAAGAGCTATTCCTATACCTGCTGCCATGCTCGCTCCATCAACTGCATAGCAAATGAGGTGCATGAATGAGTTAGTCATGGAGGTTAAGATCACAAGCTGAGAATTAATTTTGTCAGACAACCCCCTGAGCTGTACCACCTTGTGGGGTATCCCCTAACTCCTAAAGGAGATCCCTCTGCAAGCGAATAAAATGGGATAGGTAGTTCAACGACCTAAGGGTAAAGGCTGCTCACTTCCCATATCTGTCCATCATATGAGATTCCTTATTCAGCGGGTGGACAGATGCAGAAGCTTCAGTGAGTTCCTTCTTAGTGGCCACCGCCATCACCATAGCATCTACCGGGATTCCCTATGCTAGAAACTGCTTGCCCTCTGGGGCTGTGATAAATTTGTTTGGCCTCCTTGGAACTGGCTTCACAGACTCTGGAGAACCCCATGCCTTCTGACTGACCACACCCAGCAGCTGGTCAAAAGGCGGAGTCACCCAAGAGGTGGAGGGTCAAGAACGAAATGCCTCCAGGTATACTGACTCATCCTCAGAAGGGAAAAGGGCTTTCCAGCCACCTCTCTGTTTCAGTATCTCTAAGATTTCTGAAAATGAGACATCCTCAGAGGGTGGCCATGGGGACCCTTCCAATTTCTCTATGACCATCTGGGCTGGGCTGGAAAGAATTTTTGCCAAGGCTGGTATACGAAGCAACTTTCTCACCACTTGGTTCACATCATCATCCGAAAGGCTTTGAGAGGTACAGGAGGACTTATGGCTACCAGCCACAGATTGAAGTAAGGGAGACTGCTGCACCAACTGAATCAGTTCCAGTGATGGTGACTGGCTCCTCTTTTAACTACTTGACGGCTCCAAAGACACAGGTGGAGCTGAAGTAGTTTTTTGTTTGTCAGAACTGCTAGGTATCGGTTCCTAAGAAATAGG
Source organism: Protopterus annectens (assembly GCF_019279795.1). Classification (NCBI taxonomy): domain Eukaryota; kingdom Metazoa; phylum Chordata; order Ceratodontiformes; family Protopteridae; genus Protopterus; species Protopterus annectens. The sequence goes on along the minus strand of NC_056744.1, from coordinate 1,550,648,091 downwards.
CTGATCATGTCTCTTCAATGACTCTGAGCCCAAAGCCAAAGAAGTTTTTGGAGTTTTATCTACAGATTTTGAAGCCTGACTGTCTTCAGCTGTATCAAAGGGTCTCTTCGGTAAACCCCTGAGAATAAGTTTGTTTTTCCTTTCCTTTCCTGCTGGACCCTTGAACTGAACCCATGACAGATCAAACAGGAATCCTGCAGGTGGACGGCACCCAGACAGTACACACAGCTGATGTGACCGTCAGGTAAGATTCTTTAGACATCCTGACACAAAGGTACTAAGGTCAAGACAAAGGAAACAGTAACTACTTTGAAAACAAATACCACTTCACAGTAAGCAAGTATAATAAGGCATATATATATATATATATATATATATATATATATATATATATATATATATATATATATATATATATATATATATATATATGTATATATATATATATATATGTATATATATATATATATATATATATATATATATATATATATATATATATATATATGGGTCTACTTCTTTTGACCTAACTTTCATTTGCCTGACACTCATTTTCCTGACCCCATTTGACTGAAATTTCATTTGCCTGACACTTCATTTGCCTGACACTTCATTTGACCGACAAGTATTATTAGCAAGAAAATAGAATATGTCCCCTTTCCCACTGCAGTGCGACCCTAGAGTTAGAATATATAGTTAGGGGGGATATGGGGGACGAAGCCCCCCACTTCATTTCATATGATATTATTAACTTTTGATGTAATATTGCTTAGTAACAGAAAAGTAAGTGGGGGGCTTCACCTCCCGTTGTAGGGGGCTGTGCCCCCCACACCCCCCTAACTATATATTCTAACTCCAGGGTCGCACTGCAGTGGGGAACGGGGCATATTCCATTTTCTTGCTAATAATACTTGTCGGGCAAATGAAGTGCCAGGCAAATGAAGTGTCAGGCAAATGAAATTTCAGTCATTTGGTCTCAGGCAAATGAGTGTCAGGCAAATGAAAGTTAGGTCAAAAGAAGTAGACCCATATATGGATATATATATATATATATATATATATATATATATATATATAATAGATAAACATTTGTTTTATAAGGACAGGTGTAAGAAGAAGAAACAATTAGAAAAAGAGTTAGAAAAAAGTTAGAGGAGGGTCTCTAACTTAAACGACGCACTCTCCTAACTGAGAAAACTCCTCTAACTTAAATGGCAAAGACTGGAAGATTAAAGGGGCAGAGGAAATCCTCTAAATAAAACGGATTCCTCTGGGCAGCGCCAAGTAGGCCTTAAGAGGGAAGACGAAGTTCAAGATAAGTCAATAACCAGAGATAGACAGAAGACTTGTCGAAGAAAGGAAAGTTTATCATGTAAAGGGAGAAAGTAGTTAGAAAAATGTATTATAACTATAAAAATACCAAAAAATTTAAGTCACTTAGCCTGAGCCAGCGAAGAGCAATCCTGATGCTGCAAGTGGCAAATGAGATCTGGGGAACAGCCGGTAGGCATCATGGGACATAGGGCAGCCTTGAGCCAGTGAGAGTTCACGAGCTTTAGTATACGGCTGAGTCCAACAAGAATGAAGGTGAGATAGTGCAACATAACATCAGTAGTTTATTTTGCTGATGACAAAAACATTCAACAGAACAAACTACAACTATAGATTGATAGACTGTAAGATAAGAGATAGCTGCCTATCTGTCATACCGCTAAACTGTGCAGATTTTTGCAGATTGTCCAGATTTTTGCCTTATATTTTTAGTCCATTTTTCATTAAATTGCAGTTTTCTGTTAAATTAGTGGCACAACATTAAAGACTGAAGTTAGAAAATAATGGCAGACATTTTTCAAACTTCATACCGTTCAGAAAATTCATGCTAATGCAAAACCTGTTGTTCTATCAACTTTCTGTATTTGTAACAGCAGTATTTAAATATCATCCCTAATTTTGGGCCTTTGTTCAACTTTCATTTATAGTTTTGTCCAGATTTCTTGCTCTAAGAAGTTGACGGGTATGCTGTCTGTTTGTGTATCTCCTCACGTTCATTATTTTCACTGCTGCAATAGCATTCGGCTAAATGGACCATATCATGCCCAGGATACAACATTCAGCCAGCTTCACAAAGCTCTGGCCCCCTCCCACACATATATTCTAACAGCTAGTTGGCTAGCCCCATAAAGGGAAATCAGTGGTCAGAGCATAGGCAATTTCAATACTTTCTTTGGTTCTCAAGAGGAAGCACCTCTGAGGCTTTACAGGAGCAGCAATTTTCTTTATGCTTCATTTCTGGCAAATTACACAATATATATATATATATATATATATATATATATATATATATATATATATATATATATATATATATATATATATAAACACTTCATAATACCAAAATCCTGAAAGATCGAATTTCATATGGCCGAGACCATATGATCAAACTTTCTGAATCCTGACATTGTAAATGGAGATCTGCATACAGCGCGGAATGGGAGATTTCCCTTTTCCTCACTGTAGTGCGATCTCGGAGTTGGAATATTTAAGTAGTAGGGGTGGACTAGTTTTACAGTATCATAAGATTTCTGACAGGAACTGCTATTTTTAGCAAAGGAGTGTTTTACGTTTTAGGGGTTGGATTTATGGTAAAAGTGTCCTCTTTTTGAGAACTTTTAGTTACTTGTGTGAGTTTTAATGAATAGAAGCTGTTTTCAAAGGGCAGGAAAAGTATTTTAACTTGAATGTTTCTACACACTTCATGACACCTTGCCTTCAATTATTTCTTTCGGGGCACTACTGAAAAAGACTTTAGAGATTTGATAGGAATTTTTGTGTATAGCTTGTATTTAACTTTTGAAAGGGACTGTGTTGGGAAGTTAAGTGCGTGTACTGTTTGTGAACACTTGTCTGACACCTTACCTTCCAAATGACTCATTCCAATAATGCTTACCAGCAATCAGACCTCTTCCTCAGCTACAGCATTGATAAGTCTTCCATTCCTGCATGCTCTTTTCCCGCCATACCTAAAAAGAAAATGCAACACTTTAAGGAGCACCTTGCTACCACTGCAGGCTCAGACAGTGCTTCACCATTGGTGGGTGGCTCTGTAGTGACAAACCATTGTTCCTCAGACCACTTACTCATTAATCCTGGTGCTTCTGGTGTAGCCCCTTCTACCACCACGGACTGGTGGTCAGCCACACCCACTGCAGCTGTTTCACTGTCAAAATCCAAGCACAAGAAAACCATCTTTTTTGGTTTGGGAGGTTCATCCCAGGGGTTGATTGGGGAAAGAAACCTCTTGCCAGGGACAAAGTGCCATTAGCTAGTTGGTTTTCTTCTGAAGATGTCTCTGCAAAGATAAAAAAAACAAAAAGTAAGACATTACTCAACTGATAACATTGTGTGTGTTAGTAAAGATGATTTATTTACCTTACCTTAGACAGGAAGTTATTAAAGGCTGTTAATCCAGGAACTCTGAAATCCTTCCAGAGTTCAGTTTTAGTAAAAATAAAATCCTAAGGAAATTTGATCAGATGATACTGACATTGGCAGAGATGAGGCTTCTTGTCCTGGAGATTACCAAGCCCAATACTCTGATTCTAAGGAAAGTTTCTCCTTTCCAGCTGCATTGGAAGAGTTTTCCTTTTCAGAAACTATTTCCAGGATAAATTAGATATTTTTGTGGGAATAGGTGGATGCTCCCACTAACCTGGGGAGATATTATGATATGCTACAAGTGGCTACAAGCGTCTTCCTATTTTTCCAGCCCCGAAGATGTGTTTAATGATGTCTGTAATAACCCTGACTCTCAATCATCAGTCCCCAAAACGGCAGATAGACTTTATAAAGGACATCATGCTAGCAAATTATTGTTTTCTTATCTTAGATTTGATCCAGTTGCCATTTCAACTTCTTTGCCTAATGGAAATGGATTTTAGTCAGTACTAATCCTTATCCTCTGGGTAAAGAAGGTAAAGTATTGGACAGATTTGGTAAGAAAAGTTTCTCTTCTTCCTCTTTAGCATATAAATTATTAACTATCAAGCACATATGTGGAGTTTATTCTTAGTTGTATAGACTGAGAGAATGCTCTGCCATACTTCCTACAAAAGATAGCCCCTGTCTTAATCCAATTATGTTTAATCTGTATCGGGTGTCTAAATATGCTCTGAACAGTATTTTTGCTTGTGTAGATATGGTGACTAGACTAGCGCAATTTCTGCTGCTACAGTTTTGAAGAGGTACCTGAGCACATAACCAAAAGATCGATGAGAAAGTGAAGTCTGAATGTTTAAACTGTACATTAGATAAGGAGGCTTTGTTTGGCCCTTCTGCTACTTAGGTCCTCAAACAATTTGATGAAAGAGGGAAATTAATTCAGGGAACTTCTAAGTTTTTCAAGTCACCCATTACAAATCTCTCAAATCTTCTACTCCCTTTAAAAGTCAAAACAAGCAATTTCAGCCAACTGTCAAACAAAGAGAAAAAAAACGAGATGGCAGGAAGGGAACAACAAAAAACAGGATTCTTCTAGAAAAAGGAACAGTATAGTCCTGTGGAATGACTATACCAACAGCCTTTCTCCTCTCTTGTCCCTTTCGGCTCCGTATCTCTAAATCTGTCCCAAAAGCTGTGTCTCAACAATCCCCATTGGCAACAGATTGGGAGCTAAAAATGGTTCCAGAGGGTTATAGTTGGCACTAGATAGACATATCCCCATTTCAGTGGAATTCTTCACCCCCCCCCAAACTAAAGAGATTTTTTTTCCCTCAGGATCTTCAATACTTGCTGATTCTTGCAGTCATGGAACTACTGCCTTTAGATCAAAGGGGAAAAATGCTTCTACTCCAGACTGTTTATGGTTCCAAAGAAAGAGCTTTCACGGAGACCAATTTTAGATCTTCCATTTCTCAACCTGTTTATAAATGTACCAAGATTCCAAATGTTGGCCTTTCAGTGCCTGTTACTGGTAATCCCTGTTTTGAGTTTGATGGTAACATTAGATCTAAAGGATGCTTATCATCCACACCCCATAGCCACAGCTTCAGGAAATTTCTTAGACTCTTTGTATCTGGGTCACATTACCAGTACTCTGTATTACCCTTTGGGTTATCTGCAGCTACAATATGTTTACAAAGTGTCTAGCTGTAGTGATAACTTATTGCAGACTGCATGACATTCACATATTTCATTATTTTGATGACATACTTATGTTTATGGAGTCTTTTCCAAAATGTCAGGAGTCTTTAACATGGGTTTCTACTCTCCTTACCAAGAGAATATTGGGTCCACTTCACATGACTGAAAGCTCAAAATACTAAAATTCATTTGACTGAGTCCACAATCCTGAATGTTCAAAATACTGAAAACTCATTTGACTGACTTTCAAAATACTGAAAGCTTACACTGCCGAATTGCAAAATACCAAACAGCAGTGTGTACAGTACTTTAAGGTAAGTAAACGGTATATGGCCTTTTCCCCACTGTAGAGTGATCTTGGGGTTAGTATATATAGTTTGGAGTATGTGTGTGAGTGGGTGCCATATTGGTGGGGATGGGCGTAGCCTCCCACATTGGGGGTGTGGGAGCATAGCCCCCCACCTAGTTTGGTTTTATATCCGGTGTCTGTTATTAAGATAAGTAAGTAGTTTTTAATTTTGGAAAGAGTTAGTCTTTGGTGTTGTAAGTGTGCATTTTTTTTTCTTTTATAGTTTACAGTTGGTAAAACAAATTGTTGGTGATATTTGCACAGTTTGGTATTGTGAACCTAGGTTTTGTGAATGTTAATGTTATTTGTGATGAAATGTTTGGTATTCACAGATATGTGCATTTTTTTGTTATGTTAAGCAATTCACAGGTGAAGGGAAACACGTCATGTCCTTGACTTAACAGTTCATATTTTGCAATTCAGTATTGTAAGGTTTCAGTATTCTGAGAATCAGTCAAATGAGGTTTCAATATTTTGAGCTTTCATCATGTGAAGTGGACCTGAGAATATCACAATATGCTAGGGTTTGTGGCTTCTATTATTCTCATGATTACTGTCACTGGGTTACATGTGAGAAGAATTCAACATGTTTTAAATGCATGGACCCAACAGTCTCATCCTGTAAAATTTCAAATTCCAGTGTTGTGCTCTGTCAATGGGTACTTCAGTGGTGGAGACACAGATGGTTTTAAATCCAGGTCTCCCCTTTTATCCTCCTGTACCAAGTTAGTCTGTAACTACAGACACCTCAGATTTCATTTGGGGAGCATTTTTTAAATGCGCAAGGTCTGCTGTACTCTTCAGACAGACCAAGGCACATAAATCTCAAAGCTACATTAGTTGTAATCCATGCTATAAAAGCTCTTTATCATCTGTGGTCTCCATGACATCACCAGGTGATTACAGATACCACAATTATGCGTTGCCTAAACAAATTTGTCAGGGAGGGAGCAGGAGGTCTCACCTTCTGTGCAAGCTTGATATGATGGGCTGGGATATAACTATTCAGCATGGTTTAATCCTCCAAGCATCTTACATTCTCTCAGCACAAAATGTAGGGCAGACAAGCTGAGCAGGACAAGGACAGACCCTCATGGATGGAAACTAAATGAAAGGGTCTTCTAGGAATTGATTCATCTTTGGGGAACACCTTATTTCAATCTGTTTGCCTCCTTTCAGAACAGACAACTAAACAAATGCTGCAACAGGACTCCTTGTAAGCAGGCCTGGAAAACAGATACATTCTTCTCTCCCTGATCAGGGATATTTCTTTACACTGATTTCCAGGGTAATTCTGAAGATTGACAGACTTTTCAAAAGGTCACTGTAGTGACTCCCTTCTTATGGGATTGACAAGGGGCAATTATCACAGCTTCTGCACAGACTGGACTTACTCACACAAGACAATGGGAGTTTAGTACATCCCAGATTCAAATAAATTCAACTAGCTGCATGGATACTGTTTAGGTACTTCTTTCATGAGGATATGCAGCAGGTACTGAAAGAGGCAAGGAAACCTACTTCTAGGAAGTTTTATACTGGAAGATTTTGTAGTTGGTGCTAGCTAATAATCAGGGGCTTATCATGGATTATGTCTCAATGGTTCTTAAATTGTTTATTCCACAGGAGTTTTGTCAATTTTGTATTATTCTTTTGAATATTGGAAAGAGTTTCTGAAGCCATCTTTCCTTTGGTGTTTTGTTACTTTTTCTCACTTCAGGCATTTGTCATGTCTTTCATGTCCTGATGTTGTATTTGAGCTAACCTGTCTAGCTCTACCATGACATTGTTTGGCTTCATAAAGTCTTAACCCTTGTTGGAAAAATGATAAGGCAAACAAAATCTCAGGATCAGACTTTTGCATGGTTTAAAGAGTGGTAGGAAAGTGTTCCTCTTGTATCTAGTTCTTGAATATTAGTCTGGGTTCACAGGCACCTGATAATCGCTGACTGATAATTTTCCCTTTTTGTCATAGCTGTGACAATATCTTGTCTGTCAGTTAGTAAGTTTGAAGTCTAGTTACAATAGATCTCAGAAAATTTGTTGATAATCTTGTTGGAATGAGCACCCTATGCGCTCTGTCAAAGACTATCTAATCTTTTGGTATTCCTGTTCTCTTGGCCAGTTGTCCCCTTATAAATGCCCTGCAATCATTTTCTTAGAGCCCCTCTATCTTCAGGTTTTCCCTTCTTTCTCTGTTGTCTACTTCTATAGGTTTTTCTTGCACCTTTTTCTACATCAGCTCCAACTCTGCTAGCCTTATTCCTTGCTCTTTTCAGTTCTTAGCAGGGTCCCAATCTCCTCAGCGTGGGTATTGAGGTAAGTCACTATATTTTCAATTTTTTGGTCAGTCTTTGAGATGTAATCGGTAATTGACTAGTTAATCTTGGAGACCATTTTGAATACTTTGACAATCTTCTCTTGTAAACCCTGAGTTATTGTTCTCACCTCCTGTTTACTCATTGTTTGGCCTTTTCCACTCAGCTGTCTCCATATATTTCTTCCCTCGACTCTCTTCTCTTCTTACATCTTCTTTGATTTTCCTTCTTGTTTTCTCCCAATTTCTGTTTTAATCTCTTCATTCAGGCAAACTCTTTATTTAGTCTCCGAATAAAATTCTTGTTTTTCTGTCTTTCTAAAGCTATTTAACCCCCCCCCCCTTTTACTTCTGTAGGAGTGGGACTGAGCACTGTAAAACTACAGCCATCTAGTTCATCAGCATACTAGAAATTCCATCAGTGATCTGTTTCAACAAAGCACTAACTCCACCTGTAAGAGAGATTTGGTACTGTAGGCAGTATATGGTGAGATGCCCAACTGCCTGCAGTAACAAGTTCCACATACAGATGGAGTTGTCCTGTTGCTTTGGAGGGAGTTACAGTAGAATGGATGGCTTGCCCAAAGAAATTTCCTGGTGAGCTAGTATCCCTGCATACCTGCCTCATCCCAGAAAGGGGTAAATTAATGCATGACTATCATACACAACCATTCATGCTTGCATTTTCCTATCCATCATATAGGTTCCATTGCTGTGCAGGATTTCCTCATGGTTGTGCAGTCACCTGTGTGGCAGCTGTGGTACTGCATGCAGAGAGCTTGCACCACCAGAGCTGCTATGCAGTTGGAGCTATAGGGCCAGGCAACATTCATTGGACTTGGCAGGTCCAGAAAATCCTTGAGTAGGATGGAACTAAAAAATAAATGGGTAATGAGGTTCATTACTACAGAAAGTTTCAGAGTAATGAAGCTCATTACCCATTCTTGGCATTGGATGAATCCTAGCCACTCAGAAATTCTATACTCCAAAGTACTGATCTGGGCATACCCCCCCCCCCCCAAGATGATGTTGTCATAGCTCTCAACTTCTCAGTGCAAGAAATCTGGAGAAAGACAAAAGAAATGGGCAGGGGGAAGGTCAAAAAAACGGGTACAGATTAAAAAAAATATTCTTTTAAACTTAGAAAGTTGCTAGAATAACAGGTTTTACGTTAATACATACTTTCTGAAAAATATGAAATCTGAAACTCAAATGAGTCTCATTATTTAGTGACTTAAACCCCCAATGATTTGCCACCAAACCACTAATTTTATGAGGGGAAGACCAAAATATCAGGCAAAATTCTGCTAAAATCTGCACAGTTAAGAGGTATGGCTGTCATTCCCAGGGGTGAGATGACCATCAGATTTAGGTTAGCGAAGAAGGAAAGCAAAGGCTGTTGACTATGCTACGCCAAACCTTTTTTGGAATTCTCCCCATGATGCCACGACAGGAGTTTTCATCTCCAAGAAAATTTTCAGGAGACTGTCCTTATCAACAAAACTAAATACAAAAATAAATGCAATTTTTTGCATCAAAACCTGCATAACTGTACATTGTAAGTAGGTTACACCATATTCAGGGTTTATAATTTACATTTGCTAAAGTGTAATAATATATTTTAACTTGATCGGTGGCTATGTATCTTTTCAGGACCAGCCAGTAACAGTGCTTGGTTAAGAAATCTGCACTGAGTTATATAGTTTTAACTCTAAATAAAATGAAGAAGTCAAACCAAGGACTACACAAGGATGTTCGCAAGCTGCTCACAGCCTTACTCATCTCATCTAAGTACCCAGACTGCATCCATGATGAAAAACATGTGGCACCATTCTCTATCAAACTGAAACAGTAACCTGCATGCGTTGAGAATTGCATCTTTATTGTACACAATGCAGATGATTTGGGGTCAAATTCCAAAATGTATTGGGTAGCATTGTGGAGGGTTTCTACCATTCTACAACACCTCCAACAAACACCGTTTCCATGTTTGGCTCCTACCGTGATTTTATACAATAGGCCAAAGTACATCTAGGATTGAAGGATGGCTCTCTGTCATCATCAATCTTCCTAAGGAATGCTATGCCATATATGGGTGAAAGAATAAAAAAAAAACTTGCTATGTTAATGAATGCTATTAGCTATGCACAGTGTAGCCCAAGTTGGCTTGATCCCATATTATACCCTCCAATGGTCCTGGATTGCATCAAACTCCATGGTGTCATCTACATATGGGCCATTATACTGCATCCTTGATAAGTAGCACTCTTTCATGTATGTGATATTAGGGCTGCTGTACAAACAGTGGCAGGTTGTAGTGCTCAGCATTATAAAATTTTGATTTGCATCATTCCCTGTGCACAAAATGGAAAACTTATGAAATAACACGTGTGCATGCATCCAGCAATTACCAATGATGAAGAAATAGTTCGGTAGGCTCCAAACAGCTTCACTACTACTGCAGGCATACATGTTTTCCCTCGTGCAATACTTACAATTTGCAGTGAAGCTGGAAGTATACAAAAAAGCCCTTTGACAACACTAGACAATGTCCTTACTCTGAGAGTTTACATAAGAATTCAACACTAATGTAAATTACTAAGTACTGTGGTATAGTAGACTGAACTAAGTTTATGGAGAGAGAGAGAGTAAGCCTCAACAACTCATTAGTCTATGTGGCATCTAGAATTTCAGACACCTTTTAGAGAGCCAGCTGCAGTGTAAATATTTGGGGCAGTATGCTAAGCAAAATATAAATAATTTTGGCATCCAGCCCCTTGTGTTTTCTTTTGACGCTAAAGATAGCCTCTCTAAAATTGCTAGAGTACAAGCTATCTCACATGACCTCACAGAAGAAAACTATATTAACAGAAAAAGCATGCACCAGCAGTACCCAAACATCTCATCATCTATAACTGTATACAAGGTAAGTAGATGGTTGTGACAACCACGGCCACAGTAGACCATACATTTTTAAAGAGATATGGTCAAATAAATATTGCAGGAAAATTGTCTCCAATGCCTAAAGCAAAGTGTAAGTACCAATATTCTGGAGGTGGACATAACCTCCTTCTCATACTCAATACCACATTATTCAGTTTTTTTTACAAATATGTGTATTTTTTGCAATTTGAAAATGTGCTCAGATCTGGAAATTCCTGCAATGACATTTTGAAAAACTGATTGCACAATGCCTCTTTACTTAAGTTAGTATACAACCTACTATTCTTTAATGATAATTGAAGTAACAGGAAAGTCTTAAATAAGGCATCAGCTATGTTTTACATATGAAATGATGTAGTTAAAAAACATAATGTAAGTGATTAATTGCTCTTCTAAATAAGCAAGTTGTCATTTAATTTCCTAAAATGCCATGCTGGTATATAAAAAGCTTGCTCAGTACATATTCTGACATCATTTGCAGGTGTGGACAGACAGATAAAACTTAGTAGACAATAAAAGTAATCTCTCTCTCTCTCTCTCTATATATATATATATATATATATATATATATATATATATATATGTATATAGTTATATCTACATATATATATATATATATATATATATATATATATATATATATACATATATGTTTACTATCAAATATTCGAAAGTCAGAACGTAAAGCTGTCATAATGTAGAATCATATCGCCAAAATTCAGAACAGTAAAGCAGTCACTTGGTCGAAAACCATTGTGATTTTCGACCATTTTTAACATTTTTTTCGAATCCAAACCTCCACCAAGCCACCAAGCCAAACCCAGTGTAATTATACACTACTTGCATACCTTATTAACAGCAAATGGTCACTATGAGGCTAAGCTAGGTGGGGGGCTTTTCCCCCACACCCCCTGACGTGGGGGGCTATGCCCCCCACATCCCCCCAACTGTATATTCTAACTCCAGGATTGCACTACAGTGGGGTAAAGGGCATAAACACTGCCACCACTATGTTCGGACAAAATTTAATGTGGTATACTGCATTGTTTTGACAATTTAGGCTTTCGGCAAGGACTATCAAATGATCAAATTCAGTTGGTTGAATTGCATTGTACATTCGAGAATCTGACTGGGAGATTAACAGTCAACTAAATGATTTTCACAGTTATGATGCTCGACTATGTGAATTGCATCTATTGGTCTTTCAACTATTTGATAGTAAACCATATATATATATATATATATATATATATATATATGTATATATGTTGTTGTTTGTCTTTCGGCTTTTTCCCGGGTCACCACAGCCGAACTCCGGTCCGCTAATGATTGGCAGTAGATTTTTACGAAACGCTGAGGTTCCAGCTCGACGCCCAACCTTCAAAGAAGGCAGGCCCATTTACGCACGCATGTCTTTCAAATGCTACCCAACCGTGGGAAGGACATGCAGACTCCACACAGAAGGCACTCCCATATATATATATATATATAAAAAATAAAAAAAACAAGCCACCATGGTGGAATCACAACATAAAATATGCTGTATGATAGAAGGAAGAAAATTATGTCAAAAATTAGGTGTAGCACCCAGCATGATAAAAACATTCTCATCAAACTAAACTAACAAATCAGAGGACAAATAAAGTCTACCACAGCCAAATTTCAAGTAATTCTGGCCTTCCAGGCAAAGGACAACCACAAGGCATTCTTTAGCTATGGCTGCAATCTCAAAGGCAGTACACAGTTGTGTGCAGAGCTCAGTATTAATGGAGCTACCTACACTGAACCAAAAGATATAGCACACCTTCTGGCAGACAAATTCATCTTTAACTTTACCAACCCCCAGGCTCCCTTCAGGAAATACTATCAAATATAACTCCCCTAACTATCACTAGGGAACAGGCCCTCAGTCCTTTCTCTAAGGCTAAGAACACTGCATCAATTGACCCAACAGTATCTTAGGTTGGTTTCTAAATAGTATGAAACATGACCTATCAGGCCCTCTAGAATCACTATTTAACTGTAGCCTAGACTACAAACAACCTTTGTGTCTCACTAGTGGATAACAGCAACCATCACCCCTATGCACAACACAGGTCATCTACAGACTTAGAAAAGTACAGACCCATAGGTCTCACTAGTCTCATATGCAAAACCATGGAAAGAATTATCATGGAAATGATCAGTAATGATATTGGAAGCATCCAGACACTGGACTCTACCTAGTTTGTTTTTGTCAAGGGCAGGTCAGGTCTACTCAGCCTGGTGGACTTCTTTGAGAGGATCACCAAAGCAGTGGATACGGGCAAAACAAGTCACACTGCCTACCTTGACCTGGCCAAGGCACTTGACACAATACCCCAACTGGCATCATTGACAAACTCAAGGTGTTAGGCATAAACTCTTATGTCATCCAGTGGGTAGCCAGCTGGTTCACAGACAGGACCCAAAAAGTTAGAACTGGGGAGTCCTCATCTACAAAAGGCCATTTACTAGTAGAGTCCCTCAGGATCAGTCCTGGGACTGGTCCTTTTTGGTATCCACTTCTCTGAAGTCAAGGCCAACATCTCTGGCTGACTAAATTTGCAGACAGTTGCAAATTAGGAACAGTCATAAAATCCCCCCACTGACACAAATATTCTCAGAAAGGGCTGACACAGACAAGTAACTGGTGTCAGAGCCATGGTCTACAACCAAATGCCAAGAAATATATAATAGGAAATCAACAACCCCTGGTAACTGCCATATTCAAAACACATATCTAAGGGTGGACCCAGCAGTCAGGGGACTAATTACTAAAGACAGACAAACTGTAAAGTTCAAAAAAACAAGAATGCAACACCAGTCACTTGTACACCACACTGTTTCTTCACATATAAGCACTTTCATCCAAATCTATTATGACTTTTTTAGATAAGAAACCAATGAAATTTAAAAAGCCCAAAGTGATCACCCACATGACCAATCCCTATGCTCAAACAAATTTTATTTAAAGAACCCTCTCCTATTTTATTAAAACCTAACCATATATAAAACATCACTCACATAATTATCTTTGTCTTTATGCCAAGAATGTTTTGGATTTTACAAAGGGAAAACTGAGCATAAGTTGAAGGAGAGAGTGCATGAACATCTATATGAAATTAAGAAAGGAAAATTAACAAGTGCATTATATAAACACACCAATGATTGTGCCGATCATGATTTTAAGTTTGCTATTTTAGAAAAGGTTGACTTGAACCCAAGGGGAGGACCATGGGACCTCTATTTAGAGAAAAAAAAATAACTGCTATTGCAGTTCAGGTTTAACCCAAGAAGTTTTCCTGGGCTAAATGAAAATTCTTCTATTTCCTGTCTATTGAAGTTAAAAGCTTATTGTAGATAATACATGAAGCGAGGTAATTTTAAATGTTTTTAATGGTATAATACTTGGATATTTAATATTAAAAAGTTGATTGGTATGAAAATGATGTAATTAATGTTTTATATGTGGTTCAGTCAGGGACTTGGGGACACACATAGACAGCAATATTGGCTTTGACCATTATGTGTCTACAGCAGTGAGGAAATCATTCCATGTTGTGCAACTTTTAAACAAGGGTATGGCATCTAGGTCCAAAGAAGTCATTGCTCCACTGTATTTGGCATTCATCAGACCTACCACTGAGTACAGTGTCCCCTTTGATATGTATCTAACCAGGCATATCCAACAATTGGAATATCCATACAGGTTCCACACTAAACGAATCTAGGGCATAAATGACATGTCCTATGCAGACCAACTCAGTGCCCTATCCCTGTATTGTGCCCCCTACAGGCTGTTGAGGGGAGATCTGTGCCTGGCATACAAGGTATTGTTGGACCCCACTTTGATGGACTTCCTGCATGTCCACAAAACAAGCAGCACCAGAATTACCAGTTCTAAAGACCTAAACTTTGCCTGTGATATAAATAGGACCTGCTGGAGAGACAGTTGTGTATCCCAGAGACTCCCCCTTCTTTGGCAGTGGCTCCCCATCCATGTGAAGCAGAGTTCCTTCCTAACACAGTTGAAGAGTAACCTGGATAACTAGGTGGGAACTGGAAATTCACCCCGGTTTAGCACCTGTGTATGTCTCCAATGGACACAAGCAGCTTATAGATGTTTCATCTCCCTGGCCCATGCTTGTTAATGTTTCATCTCTCACTTACACTACCAGGGGTACTAGAATGTGTCAGAGATTTGGGAAGCAAAGCTAGGCAAAAAAAAAGGCCCTATGGGTTGTTAACCTAGTACACACCTATGACCCTATGAACCTATTAAAACTTCTCAAAACTTTATAACAGTGGAATGGTAACTGGAAGTGAAATTAGATATCAACATGCATGGAAAGTGTGCACATATGTTTTATTTCAATACCAGCTATATGAAATGTAGTTTTGGAACTACAGCATAAATAAACAAACATCTTCACATTTGGAAAAAAAAAGCTTTATTTAGTCAAGGTACATTTCTACTGTTTGTAAATCCTGGCTGATACTCCATGGTACTGTTCTAAATTAGTGAGTATAGTTACAACACTGACGAAAAAAAAAGACAAAGTGAAAAATTGCAACACTGGTTTTCTGTTTTACAGAATTGTAATTTCATTATATACTGTACACCTGCTAGTTAAAGATAATGCTAAATTAATGTGCGTGGGAAGATGTTAAATGATTTTTAATGATGTATTAGGTCCAGAAGAAAAGGTAATATAATCTTCCATGTTAGTCCAATATAAGGTGTCTGCTAAATGTGTTTAATTTTTTTTCATCCAACCATCATTTTTATGAGACTCTTGGTTATAAAATGGACATTACTAATAAATATACCATTGACCATACCTCTCAACCTCTTAGCACAAGAAATCTGGACAAAGACTAACATTATGGGAGACAAAGGCCCAAAAATAGTGACAAATTTTATACATTGCTCTTACAAACTTAGAAAGTTGCTAGAATAACTGGATTTGTTTTAGCATGCATCTTTCTGTAGGCTAGGAAGTCAGAAACTGAAATATATGTCACTACTTTGTGACTTCAGTACTCCGTGATTGGCCAGAAAATCACAAATTTTGTGAGGAACAGACCCGAAATGTTGTGGCTTTCGGCTTTTCCCGGTTAGGGGTCACCACAGCGGAACTCTGGTCCGCTAATGATCCAAAATATGAGGCAAAAATCTGGACATTCTGTGAAAATCTGGACAGTTGAGAGGTATGCCATTGACCAGAGGAAAGCTGTTGCTCTCTTTCAAGTGACCAGCGTTTTTTGTCTGACTCTTGGTTATAAAATGGACATTACAAATAAACATACTTTAGACCAAAGAAAAGCTGTAGCTCTCTTTATAGCTACTTGCACAATGCAGGACATTGAGTTATAGGCCACACTCATACACACATGCACATCCTGTATACATACTCTACAATTATTTGGGGAAAGACTGGATAAAGGACACTGTTTCAAAAGCATCAACCACACTTGTAGACTTGAAGGAATCAACTTTTTTAAAAATAGCAACACCC
Organism: Protopterus annectens; assembly: GCF_019279795.1. Taxonomy (NCBI): domain Eukaryota; kingdom Metazoa; phylum Chordata; order Ceratodontiformes; family Protopteridae; genus Protopterus; species Protopterus annectens. The sequence goes on along the minus strand of NC_056744.1, from coordinate 1,550,631,803 downwards.
ACATGTAGATTTGAAAGAAACAAATGTGAAAACTCTGTCCATTCATTTTTTTTTCACAAACCCCCACATGCTACTTACAGGGTTTGCATCCCCTGCACCAATGCCTTTATCATAATCTTTTCCAAGATTGCTACACTAAGGACTAATGGCATATCCTCCCTTGGAGTGACCCAAACGCATGGCTCAAATAAATGGCCAAAAACTAGTTTTGATGCCAAAAGATCAAGGTGGTTTAGGATTACATGGTTTGAAGGGATACTTTACGTGGCATACCAAATAGAACTAAGACACTCTCCTCCAAAAAAGGAAGCCAATCTGGTGGTCCCCAGCCATTAATAAACTCTACAACAGAAGGAAGAAACTGTTGCAGAAAAAATGAAGTCACAAAACTGGAAAACCTCCCTTATCAGTCTCAACAAAAAGCTGAGATCCCTTATCAAATCATCTAAAGCCAGCTATGAAAGCAGAATTGCAGCTGACACCAAAAACAACCACAAAGCCTTCTATAGCTGTATCAAAAACCTCAAAGGCAATACCCAGATTTGCTCTGAGTTATTGCACAATGGCACCTCCTATACTAAGCCAACAGATATAGCCAACATACTGGCGTACAGATTCAGTGCCAACTTTACACCCCCCCCCCCGGGCCCTATCACAATACCACAATACCTGAAAAAAGCCTGGTACCCACCATTTATATGACACAGATAAAAGCTACATTGTCCAAAGCCAAGAATACAGCATCCATGGGACCAGATAATATCCCTGGCTGAATTCTACATGAGCTACAGAATGAACTGGCACCATATCTGTGTGCCCTGGTCAATCACAGCCTTACCTCAGACTATGTCCCTAATGAATGGTGCACTGCTACAGCCATCCTGCTCCATAAAGGGGGAGCAAATACAGACCCTGGGAACTATCACCCCATTAGCCTGACGAGTCTTTTATGCAAAGCCATGGAGCGCATCATCATGGACCTGCTTAACAAAGATATAGGTAATCTCCAAACTCTTGTCCCCACACAGTTTGGCTTTGTCAAGGGGAGATCCTGCCTGCTGAACCTGGTTGACTTCTTTGAGGCAGTCACCAAGGCTGTGGATGAGGGTAAGGCAGTGAATACAGCCTACCTTGACCTGGCCAAAACCTTTGATAAGATTTTCCACTCAGGTATCATTGATAAACTCACCAAACTAGGCATCAATCCTTACATCACTAGGTGGGTTGCAAATTGGCTCACAGACAGGACCCACAGAGTGAAATGTCCGGATTCCAAGTCAGACTGTTGACCAGTCATGAGTGGAGTCCCACAGGGCTCAGTCCTTGGCTCTCTCCTGTTTGGCATCTACTTCTCAGAAGTCCAGGCCAACACAAAAGGACTTTGGCTGACCAAAGTTGCTGAAGACTGCAAGCTAGGAGTCATTATCAACTCCCCATGTGATGCAGACATCCTACAAATGGGCTTCTCTGAGACCAATGACTGGTGTCAGAACCATGGCCTAAAGCTTAATGCCAAAAAATGCGTTATCATCCCATTTGGAAAAAAATAATTTCCCACAAATTACCACATTGATCGGAGCCCACTGAACACTGAAGGGGCCATAAGAGATCTGGGCACCCAGGTCAACAGCCACCTCACCTTCGACCACCACATTGCCACTGTGGTCAGAACGTCCTTCTACATGGCACATCTTATAACCAAAGGTTTCGCATCCAGGAAGAAAGAGGTCATCATCCCTCTCTACTCATCCATCATTAGACTAATCATCAAATATAATGCCCTGTTTGGCATGTACCTGACCAGACACCTACAACAGCTGGAAAGTCCACAATAGTACCTCACAAAAAGGATCCTAGGCCTTAAACACATGTCCTACATGGACAGACTCAAAAACCTTTAGCTGTTATCAGTCTGTTATCATCCACTTAGAGGTGATCTCTGCTTGACTTACAAAGCCATGTCCGGCCCAGCCCTACTTGAAATGCTACACCTAAAGAAATCCCAATCCCCCTATGCCACATGTCCAGAGATCACAACTTCATTACCACAATTAACAGAACATGCTGGAGGGACAGGTTCATCTCCTAAAGACTGCCCATACTCTGGAATAAGCTTCCCATTCATGTCAAGCAGAGCACCTTGCTGGCCCTCTTCAAGAGAAATCTTGACGAGTGGATGGGTAACAGAAAGTTCACTCCAGGGATCATTCCAGTTGCCCTATTGGATAGGGGCACTGTGAACTAACATCAGGTGGCATGGTGCCTGGGCAATTTTTTGGGGCTAGGCTTGTAAAGGCTCCAGGGTCATTAACCTAGTATGCACCTATGAACCTATGAACTTTAGAGCTACACAGTTATATATAGCTCTCTCTCTCTCTCTCTCTCTCTCTCTCTATATATATATATATATATATATATATATATAAACACAAGGAAGGTATTCACGGAAGAGCACCATGCCAAAGAAAGAATCCAGTGCACCTGCTGTGGACTTGACTCAAGAAGACACACTGAAGGCAGACTGACTACTTAAGCATTCAGCAATAGGATAATGAGGGATTCCATGCAAGCCAGTGTGATTCCAAAACACTCTGTGTAGGCACAATGCAACTCAAATGTGACAAACAGCTATGCTAACTCCACTTCTGAAATTCTCAGTGCATGCATTAGGGACCCCAAAGATTTCACATGAATACTATGGATTAAGCCAAAATCCATAGCAAAACTTAAAGAAAAAAATAACAATGCAACATGCTGTTAATAGACTGCAACAGGCAGCAGTGATGTAAGCTATGAATGAGGCTGTGGCTGTGCATCCTAGAAGGCAGCCAGCTAGAGTGAGAGCAAGGCTGCAACTAAACCAATTGTCAGACCAGGAAATAATTGACAAGTACAGCTAAACAGACAACTGCTGCAGGCTGTCTGTAACATGTGTGCCCTACACATGTCTGTACAGACCCTGCAAGGAAACCCTATCACCCTTGAAACCAAAGTGTGTCTCACTCTGGGTGTATTTGCATCTGGGACATTCCTGAGACATATGGGGGATGCTATGGGAGTATCACACACAGCTGCCAGTCATATCCTGGCCAAAGTTCTGGCAGCAATATGCAGCAAGGTGGATGACTACCTACACTTCCCATCCACACCCATAGAGTGGAGAATTGTAATGCACCAATTCTACAACATTACAAACTTCCCTCATGTATCTATCAAAACACCAGTAAATCCAGAAACAGACTGAAACATAAACAGAAATTGATGGCCATCCATCAACTGCCAAATTTTGTGTGCAGTAGATGGCAGCATAACAAACATGGCAACAAACCATGGAAGTGTCCATGATGTTGCCATATGGAGGGAAAGTGGACTCAGGGCTGCATTCTAGCAAGGTGAAATTACAGAAGGATTGCTTCTAGGTAAGTATAGGAACACAGCTAGAATGTAACTGAAAGATTCCCCTGTCAACAATACCCAGTCTGAACAAAAGTGTTTTTACTCCAACAACAGGTGACTGTGGTTATTCTCTTGAGCCATGGCTAATAACTCAGTACTGTGATCCATCCAACTCTGCAAAGAAGGCTTACAATATATCACATGCAACAACCAGAAACACCAATAAGCATGTGCTCTGTGTATTGAAGGTTAAGGTCAGAATTCTGGGCATATCCATATGGGTGCTGCAATACAAACCTGAGAAGGCAGTACAGATGATAATGGTGTGTGCTGTGCTGCACAACACGCTAACCCGAACACACTGTGATCTTCCAGCTGCAGGTGTGGGTGAACTATCCCAGGAACCACAAATGTCTGAAGAGGACATCCCACAGTTTTTGGAGGAGGAGCAGGAGGATATAGAGGACAGAAGTTACAGGCATAGGCAATATAAGGCATGACCACAAGTGTGGGCCCAGGCTACATGACAGGGTCTGACCCAAATATTTGAGTCATGACAAGCCACGTTCACAGGAGTACACAGATTTAACATTGATGTTCAGGTGTTGCCCAGCAGCATAAAACACATTGTATTTAATGGCAACTACCCACTAGATGTACGCACTGAGCATCACACATAACATGAGCATAACATATTCCAGCATGAACATAAACAAATGTGTCAAAAATAAAAACATCAACTCAGGACACAACTGACACAGGTATGCATACACACTAATTCTGTTTTATCATTGTATGTTCACCAATAAGGGGCACACATCAGTGCTACATTTACATATCTGTACAATATCATAACATGAAAAAAGAGAAATCATGCACATCATGCAGACAGTTAAACACATAGCTTACCCTAGTGGTATTGAAATAATATGAGTCAATTATGTGGACTACACTGCTGGACACACTCTAATGCAGTCTTGGTCGACCTTGTTGACGTCTCACACCATGATTCGCCCTGCCATAATCATGTACAGACACATTTTGCCCTGTTTGTTCTACAGAGAAGATGGATGGGGGTGCAACACCATGTTCAGATGAAGGAGCATGGCTTTGAGTTGAAGGCCTTGTGATTGGTGCGACCTCAGCAGATGTACCTACAGTTATCATCTGTGCAGGCTGGACTACAGACAGGGATTCCTGATAGCCAGTGTTGGTTCTGCGGACAGGTGATCTGCCTCTTACAGGTTGCAATCTTCTATGCATACTCAAGGAGCATGGAATCCTGTTAGTATTATGACACTGCTGCAGTGCTGTAGAGGCCAAGTTTTTCACTGACCATGCCACAGATTGCAGACCCTCATTCTGAGCAGCCAATGCAGCCATAATCTCACCATGTCTGTGCTCTTGTCCTTCATGCATGATATGTAGCTGGTGTGCCACATAATCTGTGGCATGGGCAAGTGCATCGATGTCTGAATGATGGCATAACTGTGTCTGTTCATTTGCCTGCAGCAGGAAGCATGCACTCTCTGACACTTGGCTGTGTCCAACATCTGCTTGCCTACATCTACAATGACAGGGTCCCTATCACCACATTGAAAAGTAAAAATGTTGAATGGCCTAAAGGCCGAAAACACTGGACCTCAATATGCCTTTTGTGAGATCACAGTATAGTGCAGATCAGAATATTTGCCCTTTCCTCATTGTAGTGCTATCTCGGGGTTGGTATATATATATATATATATATATATATATATATATATATATATATATATATATATATATAGCAGGAGGTGTGGGGGTGCAACCCCCACAATAGCGATTTCGAGGTCTGGCATTTTTGGCCTTTAGGTTGTTTGCTAGTTTGTGCATTCGATGTTCTGATATAGACCCAAATGATGACCTGTGTCTGGTTGGTGTGTGGATCTGCCAGCAGCAGCAGTGCTCCCAAATGTGGTGTGTTGATCAACAGCCTCATCCTGTTCGACATCCACTGTATCATCATCCTCTGAATCCATCAACAATTGGGCCTCCACATCTGAGGATACATCTGGTGCAATATCCATGTCAGCTTCACTGATGGACTCTTCAAACAACTCAAATGTCCTCTGTGCCAAGGGACCATACTACCATGCTGAGCCATATCATGAATAATATCATGGTCACTGGATGGGCTGCTGGATAATAAAGACAGTTGATATGCTACAAGATACAAAGTCACAGATCAGGGTAATTTGCCTACAGCATGAATATAAAACACAATTGGCATATATATTTCACTGCAATGTTAAAAATAATACTGACTACACTAGCAGTTTAATGTCTGTATGTTTCACAGAATGTACACACCAAAATTACATAATATGTATTAACATGGCCAATATACATGACATAAGTAATACATAAAAACATAGCAACACACCTGGCAAACACTCACGGGATGTTGTTAATCCACTGTGCTGAACTTCAACTAGTGTAGGGAAAAAAAAGACATTATGGATCACATCATTCACAACATGTACCAGATGAACACAGTTAAAAAAAGACTAAGGTGCAAATTCAATAAAGCTTACGTGGTAATTTTTTCCATATTCGCTTTGTGGTGCGATGTGAACATGTGTGCAGTGGGTTTTAGATTCAGTAAAGTCCATGTAGCAGCAAGCAAGCATGCACATTCATGAGCACCTACAGAAAGTTTCATGGCATGCAAATTATGGCATACGTAACTGAATTTTATGCTAATGAAGCAAACCAATGTACTAGAGTGATCCAACAACTCTACATGCAGCCATGTAGGCTCCACGTCTATGTTGGTAGTGCACACAAAAAGTTTCCACATACAGGAGCCTACACAGAATCAAGCACGTATAATAGTCCTGAAATATGTACAGAATGCCGATAAAAAAAATAAAAATAGATATTTACTGGCCGAGGATGCTCAGAAGGATCAGGAATATGTGTCAAATCACTATAAATATTATAAATTTTATTTCAGCACAGCTTTGCACAATTTGCAGCTATGCGCAAAATGTTTTATGCTGCATGTCGGTGAGCAGACTGCAACAATGCACAATGCAGCAGGAGTTATAAATCTTGTCAATTATACCCTAAGCAGATGACTGTCATTTAAAGCAGCCAATACCAGATGGTGGTCCTAATCAAAAAATGTATAAAGTATGCATATGGTCTACAGTATGATTTCCCCTCAATATTTCAACAACATTGGAGTAGAGACTTGGAACTTTTAACTGACATAATGCTAGGGGCTGCTGCAGCTATTCTACATCTGTATGTGCTCACTGCTGAAGTCAATGCTGCTGGTGTTGATGACAATTGGCCTAGGCAGAGAAGGAGAAGAGTGTTCAGGTCTAGTGTGGCCTACCAGGTGCTACATGAGCTGGAGATTGTACAGCTCTACAGGTTTGACAGGGACAAATTACAAGAACTCTGTGAGTTCTGTCGGCCTCAACTCAGAGCCAGAGGCAACCAAGGGGAACCCATTCCAGTAAAAATGAAGGTATGAGTAGCCCTTAGAATATTAGCTACAGGTACTTTTTGAAGACCAACTGGGGACATGATGGGGGGTGTCACAGACACCAGCATCCAGGAGAGTCCACCAGTTTCTGGATGCTATGCTTATACATGCCAGTGAAAACATATGTTTTCCCGTCATTGCTGAAGAGAGGACCAGCAATATGTAACACCTCTATCATGTAGCACATCACCCTGAAGTACTAGGTGCCATAGATTGCATTCATGTACACATCAAGGCACCACGTGGTGAGCTGGGTAGCATCTACATTAACCACAAGGGATACCACTCTATCAACTGCTAAGTCATGTGCAATGCCCAGGGGATTATCTTAAATGAGTGTGCTGGCGACTCTGGCAGTTATCCTGACTCCCATATCTGGCACACATCACAGCTGCACCAGATCTTTACTAGGGGGCATATCCCACAGGTCCATTTACTGGGGGGATGCTGGCTATGCCCCGGAATTGTGGGTGATTTCACCCATCAGAAATGCACACACACCCATAGAAGAATGCCATAATGAGGCACACGCACAAACTAGGAACATCATAGAGTGTGTGTATGGGCTTCTGAAGTCACGGTTCTGGTGCCAAGATATACAGTATTCGGTGAAACCTTGCAGTATACTCCAAGCACATGTACACATATTTTCACAGTTTGTGCTATGCTGCACAATCTTATCCTGTGGAAAGAGCTGCAACAGGATTAGCAAGGAGAATGGGCACACATACCCTCACCAATGCCCAGGTCATCACAGCTACAGTCAAAAGAGTACTTGGAGAAGGAACCCCAGTTTCTGTCCCTGTAGGGAGACATAGGTTCATAGGTTGGTACTAGGCTATCGGCCCTAAGGCCTATGCAAGCCTAGCCATAACAATTCCCTGGAATTTTTTTCCCACAATATTTACTTCTCTGGGCCCTTGTCTAGCAGGGCGACTGACATGATCCCCGAGGTGAATAGGTGTGCTCAGTATGCCTTTGCTTTGGCTAAGGGACAACGCATATCACATTTACAAACCACCTAGGGTCTAACACCTTTCTTCTACTCACATACATATATTAAAACTGATGTCAGGCAACTCACACAACCTTTAACAATACATGTATTGGCTGTGTACTGATGGCATCAGACAAAGTCAGCCCTGAACTAATGTTGTGTTAGCCGATGCATATATAAGGTAAGGCCTGAACCTAAACTGTAGTGTTGAACACTATTACGACATATTTTTGTATATGTCTTAACTTGTTACAGTATGCAAATATATAGTGGTGCTTTTGTAGATATGTTAGCTTGCAAGTACACACACTTATATTACTACTATATGTTACCATATGTAATTGTTATACATCAGACATGAAACACTCATAGAGTCCAACCACAGCTGAATACTGTTACATCATGCAAGAGAGAAGTTAGCAATAGACTCTACTCCATTGCAGTTTCTGACTTCATGTTATTTTGTATCCTAACAGTAAATGTGTCCCTCCTACAAACACAGGATTGTAAGACAGAGAGATGTATAATTATAATCATATGTTTGATAGGTGTTGTGTCTACTAACTGGTCTGTGTCCAAATTTAAGTCATAGAAGTACTTTTACAATATACGTGCATGGTTTGATAGCAGTGTACAGTTTTTATGAAGGTGGCTGTGTGCGGAATGACCCCAGTTTAGAAAGCAGCTTCTGTGGCCAAAATGACTAAGGCAGCCATCCTGATGTAAGTTGAAGTTTTGGAAGTGTTTCTGCTATAATTTGTGCTTTGTACAGAGTGTGACTCTGTGTCCCATAAAGTTTTCATCTTTGTATTTTTAGTAACATTTGCACAATGGGTCGCGTGCTGAAAACAGTTTTAATAATGTTTATATATTTTGCGTGAAGCGCAAAACTGCAGACAAAGGAAATATGCGGATAATAATTATAGATTGTCCGTAGCAATTGTGAAATCATGGCTGGAGTATGAGAGAAGTGGGCTGCAATAAGACGTATACATTACATAATAAGAAGAGTGGATGTTAGCAATGTGCCTCATGTTTACACACTGCTTAACACTGTGCAAACAGATCAAAGAGTGAAACTCCCTTGTGTGTACACTTAGTGCAAACTCATTGCATTTTCGCTATTCCTAACTATTATAGCTCTAAACTGTCCAGATTTAAGAAGAATGTCCATATTTTTACATAATACTTGTCTATTCCTCATAAAATGTATACAGCATTATTGCTAAATCATTGAGAATTAAGTCAGAAAATAATGACATACATTTCATTTACTGATGTCATAACCTTCAGAAAATGCATGATAATGCAAAACCTGTTATTCCAGCAACATTGTAGGTTAATAAGATCAATATTTCAACATTCACCATATTAATTATGGCTTTGTGCAGATATCGTGCTCAGTAAGATTGAGAGGTATACTAACTATTACATCCCCTACATAGATCTGTGTTTTTACTGTTCTATATTTCCAAGATGTGGAAACTTTGCAAACTGAGGGCAAAATGGATCTATCTGTACAGACAGTTAATAAACATCCATATGTGCTTCTTCACAACCAACCTCAACAGCAGTCAGTACAACCATGGGATCTCCTTAATTCTACAACACATACATCTAACACAAAACAAAGGTATAACAGATAACGTTGTGTGCTCCCTCATGGACATGGTGATAAAGTTGTGCTCACAGACTTGCACTTCCAAAGGAAAACATCCAAATATGGTCAATAAGGGACTTGTGCTGTTACACAGCTATGGCTTCTAAAAAGTATACTACTGTTAGTGTACTATCCTCAGATGACACTATGAAGTGATGTGCCTATGCAGGCTTCCCAAGCTGCTATTCCCTACATCCCTTAATGATGTCATCTACTATAAGGTCACATTAAGTCATGCTAAAATTAGACTTGTGTAGTGGTGCTTGTGTTAAAAACTGTGTTCATTAGTCTTTACACTTAGGTGGGGGCTTGGTTCTCATTGTAGTAGTAGTGTGTGTGTGTGTGTGTGTGTGTGTGTGTGTGTGTGTGTGTGTGTGTGTGTGTGTGTGTGTGTCTGTGTGTGTGTGTCTGTCTGTCTCCATAGAAAAAACTGTGAGTGTGTATTCAACACCACCTTGGAAACTGACATGGTTTTGCAATGCTTTTGTGCTTGCAAAAAACATCCATGTCTAGCAGTCCTCCAACCTCCTTTCCTCCACAGGGCCTGCTGATGTCATCTACTATAAGATCACCTGCAGTCCTGTTAAAGTCAGACTTGTGCCATGACATGTGTGCTACGTATTGTGTTCTCTAGTCTCTAAACCTGGATAGGTAGGGGTTCTAATCTCACTGCAGTTAATGTGTGTGTGCATGTGTGTGTGTGTGTGTGTGTGTGTGTGTGTGTGTGTGTGTGTGTGTGTGTGTGTGTGTGTGTGTGTATGTGTGTGTGTGTGTGTCCATTAAGAAGACTGTGAGTGTGTGTTCAATACTGCCTTGGAAACTGGCATGCTTTTGTGCTTGCAAAAAACATCCATGTCTAGCAGTCTTGCAACCTTCTGTCCACCAGGAGTTTTAATGTCACTGCAGTCAACTTGGTGTTTGTGTGTGTCTGTCTCCATTAAGAAGACTGTTAATGTGTGTTCAATACTGCCTTGGAAACTGGCATGCTTTTGCATTGCTTTTGCGCTTGTAAAAAACATCCATGTCTAGCAGTCCTCCAACCTCCTGCCCCCCACAGAGCCTGTCGATGTTATCTACTATAATATCACTTGCAATCCTGTTAAAGTCAGACTTATGGTGTGGCACATGCATTAAGTACTGTGCTGTCTAGTATGTAACCCTAGATAGGCAGGGATTCTAATCTCACTATAGTCAACTAGGTGTGTGTGAGCTGTTGGTGGGCATTATAGAGATCAATTTACTGCAGCCTATGGTACACTGTTGTCATGTCTTCAACAGACACTGCTGATGCCATCAGCTATATCAGATTATTGGATATGTATTGTTCACAGCAGGCCATTGGCACACAATAGCCTGGCAGAAAGGTAGATGTCACCTCATGCAATATAAGACAAGAAAGACAACAGTGACATTCCTTTCATGCTATGCACAAACATCAAGACATTTCTTTGAAATGGCAATGGACAGGTTGACACAGGAGATCACACAGGAGTCCCCATGGACCATGTTGTCTGCAGATGATATTGTGATCACAGAACATATTTAGGAGACCCTGGAGAGGTGGTGTTATACTAAACAGAGGTGAGTAATGAATGGCATAAGGACCAAGATAGAATATATGTCTGCGAATGAGAGGGAAGATAGAGGAATGGTGAGACTGCAGGAAGTATAGTTGGTGAAAGTGTATGATAATAACTACCTGGGAGCTAAAGTTCACAGTAACACTAGTGTGGAAGGGAGGTGAGGAAGACACTGTATGTATGGTTAAGTGAGTGTAGAAGAGTGTCAGCAGTGATCTGTAACAGCTGGGTACCAATAACACTGATAAGGAAGGTCTACAAGAGTGTACTGAGAACAGCTATGTGATATGGTTTGGAGATGGTGGCACTGACAAAAAAACAGGGGTCATAACAGGAGCTGGATGAGTTCAAGATGATAGGATTTGCATTGGGTGTGCTGAGGATGAACAGGATTAAGTAATCAATATATTACAGTGTCAGCACAAGTTTGTATGGTTTGGACAAGTCCAGAGTAATGAGAGACTGTGTTGGTTTTGACATGTGCTAAGGAGGGATGCTGGTTATATTTGGGGATGGATGCTGAGGATGGAGCTGGCTGGTAAGAGGAAATCAGGAAGTCCTAATATTAGGTTCATGGATGTGATGACAGAGGATAGGCAGGTGGTTGTTGTGATAGACCAGGATGCAGAGGAAAGGAGGAACTGGAAGCAGATGATGTGCTGTGGCATCCCATCATGGTAGTAGCCAAAAGCATAAGAACAATAGGATGACATCTGTTTTTACAGAAATTATACCTGTACACTTCTGGCAAGTGAGTATTGTAGGAGTCTTTATTGGAATGTTACTGTTTCTGGAACTAGTGTGAGCTTTAACAATGTTTCCTTGGATTACCTGCTCTGTTGTGGTTTATGTGCAGATGCCTTAACACTTTGCTCTCATACATACAGAAATGACAATGCAATAATTTTCCAATAAAATCAGCTGCTGCTATGTTGCACGGCAGGTCCTCAACAGCTGCAGCTAGCTGTTATACATTCTGTTATATAACAAGCAACAATTAAAACACTTACTGATCAATGAGAGAACTATAAATCCACCTTAAGAAGGACCTCAGAATGTACACACCATATGGTACTCCCCAGAAAATACCACTCAGATCACATATACCCCTCCTTTCAGCATTCTCTATGCAGATACCAGGTTCAAACCTCCCATCCTCACCTATCACTTTCCGTCTGTTCTCCCTGCAAGACTAGTTGACATGATTTTTTTAACCAGTGCGTATAATGCCTCATATGGCTAATTATATGAGGACAAACTCGCTTGCACAAACATAAGTGGATTTTGGAAACTGAAATGACATAGAAGAAGTAGTGCACCACCCCACAAGGGTCTGTAATATACCAGACCTGTTTGTCAACAATATGAGTGAACAATGTAATGGTACATGTGTAGTGCCTGCACTGTTAATCCAATCATAAAACAGTATGTATAGAGTTTGGAATACCTAATGAACTCCCTAAAGGAGGACTTGGGTTCAAAAACATCATCCAAGGTAACTAAATCTACAAAAATGTATACATACAGCTGTGCCTGATATGCTCAAAGACAGACCCGCTGGGAAATACAATCTGTACTGGTGTATGACTGTCATCACTATACTCTACAGCAAGTGACAGAAGCTGCTGTTTACAAATACATGTACAAAATGGTTTGGAAAGTCCACTCACCTTAGTTCATCCTAAACAATGAGACACTTTGAGGAAGCCTCATATACAACTTATGCTAATAATTTGTGACACATATGCAGGCATAACCATAAGCCTATCATCATTTACATCTCCAAAATAAAATATATCACTCAGATGTATATTGAAGTAATTCTGGATGGTATTACACACACTGACCCACTGTAAATTTCACACCTGCTAGTAGACACAGGTGGCTGTAAAGTGTCATGCCCCACAATGCCAAGCTTATATTTTTGCATCATCACCTCGAAAACCATGATATCTACAAAAAGCAAGTTATCACTGCTCACTCCAATACATGGAGCACAGAATCCATGGGACCAGATGACATTCTAGGCTGTGTCCTTCATGTGCTGCAACAATGAGATACTGCACTATGCACCATATTCATCCACGGTCTGAGCACTGCTGTTGACCACAATGAAAAGAAATTAGTGACCATTTCCCTCCCAGACAATATAGGATAGGCAACATACAAATGGAATTATACTCCCATAACTGTATTCAACATTCGCTCTAAGGCAATGGAAACAATACACATGCATTTCACACAAAAATGACATAGGTGACCTCCAAACAGTAGATCTATCCCAGTTAGCTGTTCTCATGGTTAACTTGTGCCTGCAAAAGCTGTGGGAAATTCAAATTGTGAGCAGAGACATATACAAGGCTGTGCACTCATCCTATCTTTTCTTGGCCAGGTACTTCAATGCAAGCCAACATTTGTTCTCAATGAGAAACTAACCAAGGTGAATATCACACCTTCTGTTAACAAGCGGGTTGCAAATCAGATCACAGACCAACAATACTCAAAGTGGGAGACCTCACCTCAAGCGGCTGACCTGTTACCTGTGTGGTAACAGATGTGTCAGTGCTGTCTCCCCTCTTGTGTGCCATATACAAGTCAAAAGGCCCAAAAGAAAGCAGAGAATGTGTGGCAAAACATCTTTGTGCCATTAATGACTGCTGACAAAGCCATGGGGGTTATAACAACTGCACAGACATGCATCACCATACCATGTGTTAGTATATGTTCCTGCTTATTAAAAAAAAAACAGAGTACAGATGCATTAATATACCTTGGAACATATGTTGACTGCCAAACGTGTGTACTGTGGGGAGAAAGGCATTCTCTATCTTACATCTGAAAATGGAAAGGCATTACATCAACAACATTGTTATCAATCCCTTATACTCATTCATCATCAGCCTTATTAATGTATATAATACTCCCTTTAATAAGTATTGTCCCATACACTTGCAGGAAGTTGACAGACATCAGACATCACTGAGTAATAAAACATTAGAGTCTCCAACATGTCTATTCTGTGGGTAGAATGAAGTAGCTGTCAGTGTATGCAGTATCGGATATATAGCTTTGAGCCAGAATGTGTAAGCATTACATGTCTGTCTTTGGGCCAAATGAGATGAATATGCTGCACATCCATAAGTCATATGGGACCATGGCCACCTGTTCCTGGGACCTCAATGTACAATATGACATACAGAGCACATGCTGGTAGACACATACATGTCTTAAGGTTTGTCACTCATCTGCATTAGGATTCCAATGTATGTCAAGTAGAGCACATCCATAAACCTGTTTGAGCATAGACTGGCAGACTTGATGTGAACATGTTATCTGCCATGGATCACTGCTGATTCTATGCTGGACATGGGTGGTCGTTTCTGTAAGAATCATGGGCATCCATTATACATGCCATTGCATACCATATTGTGATGTATCGGCTACAGTTCTAAACAGCATCAGGACCAATACCCTTGTCACAGCCTATTAACCTCCAAACCTATGGCGATGTGCATGAACAAAGAAAAACATTATACTGTATTATTGATTTGAGCTTTGTCTGCAGTGCTGACATACAATCCAGAGCTCAGAATTCGATGGGTTGACTTTGGATGCGCACACATAAGTTAGCACTAAACAATCCTGAAAAAGAAGATTAGCTATATTAAAGAGACACATGTCATTGACTGACTTCGCAAGCCTTACAGAAGCCTCAACTAGAAAGTAGAAGAATTATTATGCTAGCAATTGTCTAACTGGATAACTACAATATAACTGACAGTTACAATAATCAGGACAACAGCACAAATAGACATAAGAAAATACATTATTAAATGTAGGTAGTCACCCTGTGCATCAGACACATATATTTAATATCCCTGAAACCAGAGGATAGACAACAGGGATGTGGCACAGTCAGCATTTGCACAGGGTGGTTTGTGGGGGTGTAGAAGGCCTAGGCTGACACAAAAGGTTAGTGTGTGTGTGTGTGTGTGTGTGTGTGTGTGTGTGTGTGTGTGTGTGTGTGTGTGTGTGTGTGTCAGTCAGTAAGGGCAGCAGTCTACAGGGAACATGTAAATGTAGTGTGTGTGTGTCAGTAGGTGCCTTCAATGTGACACTGGTGTGTGAGTGTCTGCATGAACACAGCCATGCTCAGTGCTAGCCTTAAGTGTCTGTATATCAGACAGCTGTGAGCCATGCATGGTAGAGGTGACAGTTCATCATCTTTGTCCCCGGCCATAAGAAATGGCTCTGCCAGGAGATGCACTGGCACCTCCATGCCCAAGGTCAGATGGTGTGCTACTACCTGAGGGTGACTGATATCTGCTGGACATCCTCCCTTCATGGGAATGGCTAGGACCATGACCCCATGGCCTGCTATGTCTTGGTGTAGACAGCAGACTCTCTGATGGAGCAGTGGATGTACTGCCACTATGGGAGGTTGATCAGGCACAGCCCTGTTGGCTCTCAGCAGATAAGTTGCTGACCTATGTCCACATGGTCAACGTTCCCCTCCCAGCAGACATTCCAGCACAAACAATGTGCATTCCATGACAGATACTCTGCATTCCCCCACAGCCACATCCCATTCATCCATTTCTTAAACCAATCCAGTGCATCAACAACACGGTGAAGGCAGACATGGATGTCAGACTATGCTGAATCTAAAACCCTGAACTTTCTCCTGGAGTGACACTTAGAATGTGTCTGTGCCTCCATTACAGCCCTAAACATACATTGAGTGACATGTGAAGACACACTTGCACAAGGTGGTGGAGGGCCAGCAGGACTCTACTGAGCACCCCATCAATCTGCCTGTGTGGCAACGTGCCAATAGTTTGGCTACAGACAGTGTCACCAGGCACAGAAGCCATGTTATCCACACGTCCTCACCCTCCAACTGTCCAATATGTGCTGCCTCAGTGGACTGGGTATGCATAGGCATACTGGCTGTGTCCAGGGATCCTGAGTGTGGGTGCCGGATGCCAACTTCTGTGTCATATTCAGCCTCCGCAACCCCTGACTGTGCCTCACATTGGCCACCATCATCATCAGACTCTGGTGAGACACTGATGTCAGGTGGCATAGGGGACACAGAACTACTGTCATGTTCACCTGTGTTAAAAAAAAAAAAACAGGACGACATTAATACCTGCACTTCTATGCTACGATTTACACTGCTGTCACTATTATAGACATTTAAACCTGTCAACCACTTACAGTAAGAAGTGTTGACAAAGCCATAAATAGTAGTTGTACAAAGGCTAAAGAATATGGACAAATGTTACATAATATGCTCCTACAAACATATACAACTGATGGATTAACAGATTTTGCTTCACCATGGCATATCTGAAGGGTCTGCAGTTTGAATTCAGGATCTGTGTAATATAATTTAATGTTTGCTGTCATTATTGGCTTCACAGTAATCTGACATTCAATTACTATGATCTTAAATACAGGCCTGCAAGATGATTACCAAACCTTGACATTCAGAAAAAAACCTGTGCAGTGGACAGGTATACAAACAGTACATAAATGCATACAGCTGCCCTGAGAGGACAGTATAGCAGATATGTTGGAAAAAAAAAAAAAATATATATATATATATATATATATATATATATATATATAATATATATATACATATATATATATATATATATATATATATATATATATATATATATATATATATATATATATATATATATATATATATATATATATATATATATATATATATATATATATATATATATATATATATATATATATATACACATACATACACTAGACAATCTCGACGTACTGAAATCTCGAATTTCAGTACGTCGAGACCGAATAGTGGAAAGTGCAGTTACTCGAAGCTATACTATGCTGAATGCGGAAGTGTCAGATTCGCAAATGTCAAATCCGCCGCTATTGTGGTGTCGCATTAGTTACGTGTGGTGCGGTTTGTGGATTTATCTGGGGTTTCAGGTAAGTGTTGTGTGTTTGAGGATATTGGGTAGGGATTTTAGTGTATGTGCAGTGGTGTCTTTTGTGTGTTGGTGTGTTTAGTGCTACCTCGGAGTTAAAATATATAAGTAGGGGGGTGTGGGGGTGCAGGGGGGCTTGCCTCCCTGCTTATAGGTAGGTTAGGTGTGTTTCTGTGTGTTGTTATGTTTCTTTAGTTAGGTAGGTGTATGTGTGTATGATTATGTCTTGGTTTGTCTGTGTGAATGGTCGCGGTTGTGGTATTCGTGATTGTGGGTTTTCGTGTATGTGGGTTTTTGACTATTCAGTGTCGAAATACTGAAATTTGACATTTCAGTACTTCGAGATTGTATAGTGAATCTATTTATATATATATATATATATATATATATATATATATATATATATATATATATATATATATATATAAAATATAGAAAAACATAGTCCACTTACCTATTGCTGCAGCCCTTGCACATTGAATTCCTGATAGTCCTGGGAAAAGTAAAGGAAGACATAATGGCAACAGCAACATACATTTAACTGTACAACAAGGGTTAATAGTTTTATTCATCTATATGTACACTCAAATAAATGTTATCAGGAATGTGGCTAACATCCTTTAATTGAGCATAAAACTGCAGCTGTCTGAAATACCCCAAAACAATACAAATACATCTTGACATAACTATATACACTTATGGCAGAAGGCAGAAATATTTTAATGATGATGTAACATAGCATTCCTGGCAGTCCCACTTGTGATGTGGAAGTGGCACCCACATCCAGAACATATTGGCACAAGGATGACTGGGAACTTTCCTGTGTGTAGATGTGTACCAGAAATCCCTCTGTGGCAGTTAAAGGACCTGAACACTGCAGCTATCTCAAATACACCCCACCAGTAAAGCAACCTGCCACACATTAAAACTATATACAGTATTACAGACTGACTGCAAATGTATTCTACTGATGATCTAATACAGCCTACCTAGACATTTCACTTGAGTAGCAGGAGTGGTACCCACGTCAAGGACATATTGACTGCTGGACTGCTGGGAGCTTTCCTGAGTGGCAAGATTTGCCAGGAATTCTTCAGTGGTGCTGAGGGTTTTTTTCCTGCTGCAGACCCATCATCAGTGACCTCATGATCACATGCCACTTCAACTTCATGCCTCCTCACTGCATGGATCATGTCAGTAGCTCTGTGACACACCTGCTCATACGTGCGACTTTGTCTCCCCACCCTGTTGATATTTTGAACAAGGTCATTCCAGAGTTCTGCACACTCAGCCATTCTTGCCCTCCCTCTTGACAGCAAGACCTCATGGCATTGTCTGATTGTATCTATAATCAGCTCATTTTTGGCCTCAGAGAATGGGGGTCTATGTCTCAGGCACATCTCGTTTACTGAAAGACAAAATAATGATAACACATATAAGGATCACATAAGTGCAAATTGTTATACAGATTATGCAGTAAAGGAAAGTTACCAATACTCAAAAGTGGATTAAACTGCACAGACTCAACATTGTGCAGTAAATAGCAAGGGTGGTAACAAAACTGAGAGTAACAAGAGCAGAATATTATTTATTGTTCCCTAGGAGGTACTGAACTGTGTCCCCAACCATCATCACAGTCCACTGTAGTTTGTTCCATAGCAAGACTGCATCTCTCCCCCCAACCCCCATAACAACAAAACCAGGGTCAGGAACAATGTTAAGCAAACAATGTGGAAATGTTAAAAGAACTATCAAAGGATCTTTCCATGGAGCATGTGTACATAGTTAGCACACATCATTAAACTTTATGCCTACCCTACAGCCTCTGTATCTCTCACATGTCTGGTAAAGAAGGCCATGTAATGAGTATATTTCTAACAAATGCATACAGAGTGACTTCACATGCATTGTTATCTACATTCCAGCATTGACATTATTTAGGTTACAAGATGAATACATACCTGATGGAGTGCAATAATCCTCTGTCAAAATACAGTAAATTCGAAGAAATGTGTATCTCAGTTACAATCCTGTACTAACTCTCATCCACATCAGATTACCCATCTACTTATTTGCCTTTTTATAATAGAGTACATCAATAATTGACTGCATGTGTTCTACTCTGTGCTTCAGAAATGCTAATTACAGCATACAGAGCTGAATTGCATGATAGTCAACCAGTCCACAAGATATAAAAGCATTCATGCTGTCTCCGTTTGTGGATTGAGATAATACTGCAGTACAGACACAAAGTAGGCACAAATAGATTGTCATTACTTGCTGCTTTTTAATACATCTGTCTGTAATACAGGCTGAAGACAATGCTGCTGCTGGCAATAGCCATACACAGAGTAGGCAGAAATTACCAGTCAGATGATTGCTGACTGATCAAGGGACACGGCATGTTAGGATGTTAGGACAATGTTTTATACCTGAAAACAAGAATCATAACAGCCCGTGTAAGGAGTAAGTGAATCATATTCCATGTTGAAAGTTTAACTATGTGTACATCTAACATATACTACTTCAAAATAAATGTACATTCCCTGATGAAGTTGCTTCTGTGCTGAATGACTGTTACTGCTTGCTACAGTGGCATATGTGAGAACAACAGCTTTAAGGCAACCATTCATTTCTCTGAATCTACATTGCATGTTGAGCTGGATTGCACATGCATGTAGGTATATTCTCTGTGTACTAACAAACTGGACTGTATATATCATAAATTAATTTATTTTTCTGCATGTTATTACTTTCTTTTCTTATATTGAGCCCATATGAACCTTACAATGAATACAAATGTAGCCACAGGCTATGTAACTTTTCCTGTGCTGTAAGGAGTTAAGTATCACTTGCAGGTTCAGAGGGTCCTTGGCTCAAATACAATTAATGCAGCCTTGTTTTTTTGTAGTGTCCTTGTAACAGCTAGCAATACAATGAATCATTGACATGTAGATCTACATTCTTGTTGTGGGAACACTTGTAATTGTAGGACTGTCATGGCATATTAAGCACTGTGCACCATTTTGAATTGCTGTAAATCACAAAATTTCACATTCTCAATATCTGTTATAACTGTAATTGGTGGGAAAACACATTGTACATTGGTATTCATCCACATTAAAGCTGAATGGTGTTCAGGGTGAAGGATTGATATTTTGTTCTCAAAGGTGAGGTGTGCAGGAGTCCAAATTGATTTGGACCCCTAGTGAATGATTATGGTCCCTGGCTATTGCAGGAGCACTATCATGGACTGGATTACAAATTGGATGCATGGAATAATTTGGCTTGGGATTTGTCCACTGTTACTGATATTCCCGGCACTAGTAAGCAGTGTATAAATCACTATTGAGACCTCAGGATGAGGAAGAGGTATGCCCTTAAATGTTGGATGGATGAATGTAGGATGGGAGGGTGGCCTAATGGTTAAGGTGTTTGCCTTGCAAACACAAGGTGCAGGGTTTGAGTCTCACAAGGGGCAATTGGCTAGGCTTAAAATGGCTCACAAGGGCAGTTAGCTTAGTACTAATCTATGAACCTATGAACTTATGAACTGATGGCACTCCACAGATGTGTATCAGTTACAGGCACTGCTTGAATGATGAAGCAGCTGCATCTGCTTCTGATTGCTGATCTTAATGTGTTAATATGTCCCCCACAGCTAATGCAGAGAGAATACTAAATGTGTGAGCCTATGAGGGAATACTGAGAAGGATGAGAGATACAAGTGGTATGTAAGCTTCAAAAAAGTTCTGCTTATTGTGCTAAACACTTGTATCACTGTGAGTATGCATTTGTCCATTGTAACAAAATAGTGGGCATGCATTAGTATGTTTATGAAAATAGTCTGGTATTACAGAGTAGCCAGGGTTGACATTTAGAAAATTACACTTCCAAACTATACAGAACAATTTCATTTGACACACATATTGCAATGCAAATCATTACATATACACCAGGGACACCAAGAGCATGCTTCAGATTGTAATCATTATAAAAGTGAACCTGTGTTTATAACAGTATAAAAGGAAAGAATGCTGGTATTCTGCTGTATTCAAAATGGAAAGTACATTACTATTACATTGGTCAATGCTTGTGTTTTGGATAACACATTCCACAAATGTAGGGCAGCTCTAAGCAATAATGTTTTAGGTTGTCTACAGTAACACTGACTACTGTTACGTATTTATAGTGATAGCAGTGGAGGTACAGACCGCTATACCTGTGCCCCAGATGGCCTGCTGTCAACTGTAAACACTGTACATGCAACACGCATATGTTCATGATATGCAAGCATGAGTAATTGCTGGATGCAATCTGATCTGTAATATACTGTGTCTGTGTTAGCAATAGGGTAGTATTCAACGTTATAAAGGTATTGATTAGCATTTGGTTTTGTTATTAGTGAAATGTTACATAATATAGTACATTACTTGTAGAAAGCTTTGTATATTATCTGTGCAGTTACTAATGTTGTCTTCTTTTTTTCCTCTTACCCCACCTGTTCTCTTCTTTTTTTATTTTTGTTTTATTATATCATTATTATATTATGTTTGTAATCATATTTACCACTGTAATATTTATTTAGTATTTTTATGCAAATGTTATCTTGCACATTATTCTGTGTTATGTTTATTTAATTTTTTTTATTTTTATTTTAATTTCATATTACTACAGCATGGCAGGGTATGACAGTTCCCCTGGAATGCCTACACTCCCTCCATTGGCTACAGCACCGAGGCCCAACACTTCTGGGCTGCAGCCTGGCAACAGGCCCCTGCAGCACCTGCACCCTCAGTAGTTCTACCCCAGATGACAGGCCTATAGTTCTCTCTAGGAACAGAGGCAGGAGTGATCTTGTCACCTGAGCTGAACTGCCAGGTTTGGTGTGTACAACTGTGTGCCACACACTTATTGCACAGCTATGTCTAGTGGAGATACTGCTCTCCATTGTCAAAATGAATAACACTAGGAGATGCAGACATCAGACACAGTAGCCATTGGCACAGTGATGTGACATTGATGACAGTTCATTGGGTGTCGACTTGATTCTCATTGTCACCAAATATGACATCCATTGGCTCTCAATTCCCCCACCCCAACCAAAGTATCCCCCCCACTTGTGTCATTCACCGACCCTGTGTTGTCATGTATGCCTTCTCTATCTACAAATGATTCCTCACTTTCCCAAACTGCCTGCCCCAGACTTGCCTATGTCCCTCCCCCAACAATCCACTCTCTCCTTCAAAAAAAGGGCATCTGTCCCAAAAACTGTTTGTCCCATACGTAGTTCTCCATTTCATAGATGTGTCTACTTGACGCACCTAATTTGGTCCAGTTGGCTTTACAACACAATTATGTTATTGTTACCCTTCTCTATGGACATGACAGTCCAAATTAAGCTTAAAATGTGTACATGTGCCCAGTTGTTACTGTTGAAGAAATGGATAGCTATGATTCTTCCCTACACCTTTCCTGCACATTCCTACCTTCCTGTCACTTTGTTTTTCCCTCGCTTGCTTCCCATTCCACCACTGTCCTGCCATCCTCTTTTCTTTTCTTTACAGCATTATTGTGTGATGTTGCACAATGTGCTGCATTGCTAAGCAATGGCAATGGCATAGAGGAGATTATTCATTTATTTTGTATGAATTTTCCACTCGATGGTGCGTATTACACATAAATGCCTAAATTGGAAGAAATATGTTGCTGTAAAACAGCATTCCAAACTGCCAACATATATGCAAAGAAAAAATGGAAGAATTACATGATGCTATTTTCGAGCCTGGTACCACCTGAACCGTAAATGTGAGTTGAGGTCCTGTTCTATTGAGTTAAACCAGTACCACACCCCACATAACATTTAATGAAACAATAGGTATTTATATAGGTGTGGCTACATACCAATTAACAGTTTGTATTGATTATGCTTTGAATTAGTTGATACTCAACTTACTGTGTGGCCCTGTGTGTTAAAACAGTGAACATTTACTTTGTATTGAAGTCTATGGTACTGGCTTCCATGTTTTGTGTTACCTGTTCTTCATGTTCATGCATTGTGTGCACCAGGCACCAGGCACAATAAATGGGGAAGATGTGACAGAGAACGCAGGATGACAGTTTAAATAGTTACATTGTGACAGGGCATAAAGCATTATATGTGAAACAGCAAGTGTTTCCTGCCAATCATAGTAATGTAAACATTGAGATACAGCTGAAATGGTGAGTGCTGCCTAGCATCGCCCACACACTTTAAAACAACTACATTGGTTTGCACAGTGGTAACCGATGCACACTTGTTACAAAAATATATTAAAATATATTAAAACAGTAAGTTCCAAAAAGTGCAGTACTATCTAGAGTTCAATTGTGTCAGCTGAAATCTCACAATAATATAAATAATGTATGCATGACATGGATTAGAACCCCAGGTCATCTGTATTCTAGTCTAATGCCCCTACACATGTCCCCACATGTGTTTTACAGTGCCAGTGAAGAAAACTGCATAGTAATTACCATTACCAAGTGATACATTGCCAAGTGATGTTGCACAGCATAGCATAAACTCACTTAATTGGGAAAATATGAGAATTACTATATATATTTTTTAGAATAGAGCTTCTCATTAATTGATGACATGGCTTGATGGGTTAATGCAGGTCACAGAGGTCCAATGGTACCGGCTTCAAAATAGGGTAGCAGCAAAACTTTTACAAGTGTGTACTACAGTTTTATATATATTCACATACACTACTGCTGCTTAATATTGTTTAGTAACGGTGCACATCACTCACCATCACACAACAATTCTTTAAAGAAAAGAAAAGTGCACAGTGGTGAAATGGGGAGCAAGCAGGGGAAAAACAAAGTGGCAGGTAGGTAGGAATGTGCAGGAAGGGTGCAGGGAAGAACCAAAGCTATCCATTTCTACAATAGTAACAACTGGGCACATGTACACATTTTAAGCTGTATTTGGACTGTTATCTCAAGAGACAGGGCTGACAACAATATAATTGCATTGTAAAGCCAAAAGGTGAGGAAACATTTGCAGACAGGTAAGACATACAAGACAAGGACAGGACTGGTGAAGGACACAAGGGGGGGGGGGGTGAACACCTTGGTTGGGTTGGGGGGAAATTGAGGTCCCATGAATGTCAGCATGGTAACAGTGTGACTCGAGTCCTCACACATTGGACTGTCAGCACTGTTCCATCGCTGTGCTGGTGGCTGCAGTGGCCGATGTCTTGGCCAATGGCTTGTCTGCTATACAAGGATGGACAGCATGTTCTCCATCCAACATAGGTATGTGCCCACAGTCTGGTGCACAGTCATATGCTGCACATCTGGCAACTCCACTCAGGTGATGTAAGCATCCTCTCTACCTCTGCACCCAGTGTGGACTGCACGCCTGACCCCTGGGGCAGATCTACCTGAGCATCCAATTAGGGCAGGGGCAGTGGGGGTGCCACTAGATGGCAGCTTAGAAGTGCTGGGCCTTGATTTTGCAGCTGGTGGAGCAAGTGTAGGCAGAACACCAGGAACTAGCTTATCCTGATGTGTTGTAGTAATTACATAAAAAAAAAAAAAAAAAAAAACAAAATTAAATAAAACATGAAACAAAATCAATCAATGATTTTAGAAAATAAAAAAAAATCAAAACAAACACTATAAAAAAGGTTAAATAATATTAATGTATTAATGCAAACAGAATGATACATGATGAAAGTTAACATAAACAGAAGATAAAATAATACATAAACAAAACATAAGAGGTAATAAAAATTATATAATAAAGTAAGATATGATTAAAGAAATAATATAATAATTAGAATTAAATCATAATAAAATAATTAATACATAAATAACAAAAAGAAAATATGGTGTGGGATGAGACAATAAAAGAGTGCATTAACAACATCACACATTATACAACAAGCTTTCAAAAATAGCATTATTGTCTTCTGTTACAGTCTACTTTAAACAATTACAAACTACTAACTATTACTACTAACTAACTTATCTGCCTCCATCTCTTCCAAAATGGAAAGTTTTTATAATAAAATTTCAAAATTTGTCATAAAAGCCAAATACTCCTCCCACCATTGCTCTGCCCTCCACTTACTAAACTGACTAGAACTTCCCAACCATCTAGACTACCTCCATCTTACTACTGCCCATAGGCTATTATTTAACCCTACTAAAATGTCCTGCACTATCCAACATCCTACAACCATTCACCCCTAACAGGCCACTTAGATCTGCTCACCTAAGCCTAATCACTGTCTACAAACCAAACCGTCCTGCAGGACAGCACCTCCTATCCTTTTCCTTAGCCAAAAAAAAATGGAATTCTCTCCCTCATTCATTACTAACCACAGAAAACTTTGATAACTTCAAAACCCTACTCCATTCCTACTTTTTCTCTAATTGGAAGGGCAATTGCACTTTCCCCACCGATCCTTCTTCTCTCTCTACTCTAAATTGTATTTCCATTCTACTCCTATTCCTAACAGCTTAGCTCCCCTTGGAAATTACTCATTCTTCAGTGTTATCTTGTGTACATAATGTAAATATTGTAAATAGTTTGCTTTCCCTTTTCTCCCCTCCCTAACATTTGTACTTGTTCTGCCATACTGCCATAACAAGACTCAGATTCTATGTAACCACTGAAACACTCATGTCAACATATGACTCACATGCTATGTAACCAATGTACCACATCATGTATCTGATTTATAATGTATCTGTATCCTTGAATCTTAATTTTAATCTGTTGTATCTCAATGTTTACTTTGTAATGTGGAGCTTTTCTCCCCGGGCCTCCACTGAAAACGGGCTCCTGAGCCTAGTGGACCTCCTCGGTCATCCAACTGAAATAAATAAATAAATAAATAAATAAATAAATAAATAAATAAATAAATGATAAATTGCAACTGCTAATACATCCCTGTATTACTTGGACTACATGTACAGTGCTTCCATGTGGCAGCACTCCATTGCAGGCACACATGTAGAGGTCTGCACTTCAAATGCTATAATGATGATTACATAACAGTCCTATATTTCTATTGATGAAAAGCTAACACAGTATTATAATCAGAGGATTTTTATATTTGGGGAGTGTGGTATTACAAGCCACAAGCATTGTCCATTGTAATACTGTACTTTCCATTGGAGTACAACATAATGCAAACTCTCTTTGTTTTACACATTATAGACTCATGGGCACTGTTATCTGGGAATGTGCAACTGTTGCATTGCATTTCAAACCACACCTTTCCAACTTTTAGAGCAGGATATTTGGACATATCATTAAATATTGGGTGTACAAGAACTCATAATTAGGAACATATGGCAAATGTTGCTATTTATACACATGAATAGTTGCACAGGATCTGTGTTAACATAACTTTTCAACATTCATTTATTTATTGACATCTACATAAAGTACTTGCCAGACAACCATGACCCCTACAATGACCATGGCAAAGCAGTGATTTTTAAATCTGCATTTTTAGTAGATATAAGTAGCATTGACAGGTACTGTATGGATATGCATTTCCAAACTCATAACACAGTATGATATAGCTACTAATTCATCCATAACTGTTAAGGCTGCAATAAGAATGATTTATATATTACCACATGCTACTCTTATCTTCAGTCACCTAGCATGGGGCCTCACATTCTAGGCCATCTTTTCTGCAGGTGTGGAAAAAGGGAAAGGAAACAGCAATTAAGAATACCTGTGTTTACCATAGCCAGCTTAAGTATTTTCAGGTAATGCAAGTAAATCATACTTACACATCACCAGGGTGTTTCCTGGCAAAGCCCTGATCCACTGATCGAGGGTATCCCTCTTTCTCCTACAGAGGTCATCACAGTGGTGATGACACTGTCCAGTGGTGCAGGGGATACCAGTCGTACTGGTAAGTGCCCTTGCCAAATTATCCCAGGCTTCCGCTTTGTACTGGGGGCCAGTATAGTCCTCCTGTAATAGCCATGGGCCATGATCCCTAACCAGGAGCCCAATAAAAACATTGGACTCCTGGAAACCCCAGCACTGTTCTCTAAAACACACAGCTTCATCTGCTCCAGCTACTGCTGCACAAGTCAAACCTCAATGTATAAAGTGCAGTTCCTAGTATTTCTCCTTTAACTACCATGATTTCCTGCCACTTGCATTTACTGAGAGTGTACACTGTGTACAATTTGATACATTTGAAAATGGTGCATGCTGCTTACTACTGTGAAAACCGTATGGTGTATAAATATATGTATAATAAACCAATATTTGTGTGATGCTAAGCGCCACGCACCTTTTTCAGAAATACTGACAAAAACCATCACCAAGACACTTCCACTGCTATTTCCTTACATTACCAGTTTATTTCAATATACAATGTCAAACCATCACATAAGAAAAAGATGCAGTCCATGGACTATAACCCAAGACAACCTGCACTTTAGTCAAACACTTAACCCGTGTCACCACAAGGGTAGTCATAGGTTCATAGGTTCATAGGCAGGTACTAGGCTATCGGCCCAAGGGCCTAAGTAAGCCAAGCCTGGGTCTATATTAGATCACCGACCGCTTAAAGAAGCGAACAGTGATCAATCAACCTTATGTAAGTGAAAGCTTACAATCTCGAACTGTCAGAACAGCGATTTTATTCCTAGGGAAAAATAATCGCTGTTCCAAAACACATGCACACAACACAAGCACACCAAACAAACAGCAATCCATACACATACACCTAAAATCTTACAACTAACCCTACACTAAACTATACACACACCACTAACTATCCACTTACCTTAACCCAAACCCTAACCCTAAGGTCCATCACTATCGCACACACACACACCTCACCCGCTCCCTAACCCTAACTCACCTAACCCGCCCTAACCCTCATGTCCACACAATCGCACACATACCTAACCCGCTCCCTAACCCTAACTCACCTAACCCTCCCTAACCCTCACATCCACACAATCGCACACCTACCTAAACCTGACCCATAACTTTCCACCACAGCACTGAAAATACCGAAGCAACAGAAACATACAACCAACATCTTTCCCTAGGAAAGAATTTGGGTTTCTGTTGCTTTGATATTTTAAGCTTTCACTCTGTAGGGCTCAATATTAGAACATTCGAAGGTTTTAAACCTTGATGTTCTAATATAGACCCTAGGCAACAAGGTTGTTCACGGAGGCAAAGGCTCACCCAAAAGATGCTTTAATCCAACAAAAACTCACAACCTTCACCACAGCTGACCTTGGTTTGGACCTAGGCAACAAGGTTCCCTGGCTTATGCCACCCAAGAAAGTTATTTTCCTGCACCCCTGTCAAGCAGAGCCACAGAAGTGATCCCCAGGGTGTATTTCCTATTTCCCATCCACTCATCAAGATTTTTCTTGAAGAGTGCTAATGAGGAACTTTGTTTGACATAGATGGGCAGCTTGTTCCAGAGTATGGGAAGTCTCTGGGACAGGAATCTATCCTTCCATCATGTCCTGTTTATTGTGGTGACAAGGTTTAGGTTCCTAGAGCATGTAGCTCAGAGGGATTGTGATTACTTTAGGTGTAGCATGTCCAACAGCTCTGGGTTTGACATAGCTTTATACGTTAGGCAGAGATCACCTTGGAGTAGGTGATATGCTATGGAGTAAAGCTGGAGTTTTTTGAGACAGTCAGTGTAGAGTATCTGTTTGAGGCCAGTAATCCTCTTTGTGAGGTACTTCTATGGCCTTTCCAGCTGATGCAGATATCTTGTGAGGTACATTCCAAAAGGGGCATTGTACTATATAATGGGTCTAATTAGTGTCGAGTAGAGGGGAACAATGACCTCTTTTTTCCTGGATGAGAACTATTTTGTGATGAGGTGTGCCACGTAGAAGGATTTCCTGACTACTGTGGCAATGTGATTATCAAAGGAGAGACTACTGTCCACCTGGGTCCCAAAGTTTCTTATCACACATTCAGCATTAAGTAGACTGCCGCCTATGTGATAGTTCATGGGTACAGAGTTTTTACCAAAGGGGATGACAATGAACTTTTGGCATTGAGCTTGAGGCCATAGCTCTGACACTGGGCATCTATCTCAGTGAGGCCCTTCTGTAGGATGTCCACATCATTTGGGGACTCAACTATGGCTCCTAGTTTGCAGTCATCTGTGAACTTCATTCACATCATCATTATTTTACTAGTTGTTATGCCTTCAAATGTATGAGTGCAGTGCAGCTCTTCTTAGTGGGTTTGCAAATTGCACAGCACTGTACACTCATATTTATTGAAAGCATCCTGTTTGTATTTTTAGATGTCTGGGTCATGTCTGATACATGGGTGGTCCTGCTGTGCAAACCTGATAAGCATCTGCAAGCACTGCTGCATGTCATGCAAACATGCTGAAAGACTGAAAAAAAAAATAAAAGGACAAAAGATGGGAT
Organism: Protopterus annectens; assembly: GCF_019279795.1. Taxonomy (NCBI): domain Eukaryota; kingdom Metazoa; phylum Chordata; order Ceratodontiformes; family Protopteridae; genus Protopterus; species Protopterus annectens. The sequence goes on along the minus strand of NC_056744.1, from coordinate 1,550,602,201 downwards.
AAGAGTTGTGGATTTCAGATATTCATTCAGGATGGCTGGATTGACTGCATACTCTTCTGGTGGTGTGTGATGAGGGCAAATCATTGAGGCTTACATGGATTCATTATCCGTGTTGTTCTGCGAAGTTTCACAGTCAATGCTACTGATAGGTATGTGCTGCTCAACCTTACTTAGGCATGATGCACATCATGAATATACAGTACACACTACAAACAACACTTCAGGGCTGTGTACATGGATTCACTCTATGTCAGCTCTACACAAAGCCTACATGGAGTTTATTGAATCCTGGGGTAAATGTTTGACATGCACATACCACTTGCATGTGGACTTGAGGGCTCCAGAAATCATGGTTTGTACTGTAGATTCTACAGTGGGAAAGTAAACAGAAAAGCAGCACAGTCATGTATTTCTCAAAACTAATACTGACAGCATCACATATACAGTACAGTAATATGGGCTGCAAATGCTAATGTGATGTATGTTGCAACTGTACACCAGAAGGTCCTATATTGACAAATATTAACAAAGATTTCAGTTGTCATGTGTGCTAAACATGTTGAAAGCTCTGACAATGTCACTGTAACATACCTGGTCTTTCTTTACTTGATAATGCATGTTATTGCCTGATGTACCACATGTTGTGTAAATGGAAAAGAGGGAGAGAGACACATTACAACTGCAGTTTGCATTTCTTTGTCTGTAACTCAGATCTACCAATACATGTAATTATACTTACATTTATCATCTTCACTTTGTGCTGAAGTTTGCTCATGGCTCAACTATGCTGCTGTAAATCAAACACAGGAATACATGATTTACTTAACCAATATGCAGTGGGTGTCAAAATACTCTTCCCTGTACTAAATATGGATAAATGCATGTCTGTCCTGGAACCCCCACTTCAATCCCACCACCAGGGATTCATCACTCCCCTATTCCTCTATCCAGCGAGGCCCAAAAAATTGTGATGTCATTGGTGGGGTCACGGGTGGTCCACCACTGGTGGCATCCTTTGACCTCTCATAATGCGTCACTGTATTGGCTGTATGAAGAATCATGTCCAAAAAGTGACATCTACAGGCCTCATGGGATCAGCTGTGGTCTCCAACGGCATTGATCATATTGGTGAGGTCTGTCCATATTTCATTTCTCCACACAGTATCACCTGAATGGCCTAGGAATCCCATTCCATGTTGGTGGAGAGCATCAATGATGATTTTCCTGAGGGGGAATAGTTGTCACCCCTAGGATGGCCACCTGGAAAACATTGATATGCACATGATAACACTCATGGATGAGCACATTTATACATCTGAGTCAATGAAAAGCATATGTCAAAATAAACAGGATGAAATATTGTGCAATGGAAACATCTGTATAACACTATCTGTGAAAAATAATGTCATGTGAAAAGTATCCACAATGGCATCATACATCTATAGAAACAACATAATATGTAACACCTGTACATTTCTTGATGGAGGACAGAACCCCTGACATTACAAATATGTTGAATACAGTTTCAAAGACAATGGCTAAATGCCACCACAGTCTGCTTACATTTCACTTTACAATTGTTAGATTAGGAACTTTCATTTTAAAGTAGTAATTAGACATTAGACAGACAAAAGGGTAAAATAAATTGTGCTTCATTTATGCATAAAAGACAGTTAAGCAGAAAGAAAAATAACCTTGCTGGTCAAGCATGAGAGACAGTTTATTAAAAAGGAACTATAAGCATAAAGTGTGTAGAAAATACAGAAATACAGAATGTTATTTTTCAAGGCAAAGAACAATCTTGCCAGCTACAGAATGTCCCATAATGGAATGTTAAATAAAGCACATATGAGACCAGTCTTGGAAACAGAGGGAATCAAGGCTAAGATGGTGTGTAAAGGATCACAGGGTTTTGGTATTATTAAAATATATTTCAGATACAGTTAGGAAATTCAATTAAGGTTAGTTATTTCATTCGGCCTGACATTGCAAACACTCAAGCTTGAGTACGGAAGTCAGGTCAAATAAAGACTGTCTCCATTTTACATTACTCAGGATAATCAGAAAATATGTGCAGAAACTTAGAATATATTTAGCAGCACTGTTATTATCAGCACTGCTAATGAAGACAGTATTTGGATATTGTGAAATCTAATAAAGTTTTATTGAATGAACTACAATGTTTGGAGAATTTATTCTGAAAAGTACACAAGACTTGGTCCATAAAGGAGAGGCTGCCACCTGCTCAGCATGAGTTTGGGTAATTAACAAATAAAGACTTTTGTTCTCAGTCTCATTACAGTGTTTCTATCTAATTAAGGTACAGTACAGTCTTATCAATTCTTACAATGGCACCCAAACAAAACAGCCCTGCTGTCTGAGGATATATATATAATTCTTTCAACCCAGCAGCTACTCTGGATACTCAAAAAATCAGAAACAGTTGTAGTGTGTAACACTTTTGAATCCAGTTTCCAGTGCAGCATATATTTTCTTAAGTTCACAGTGACTGTTTTTCCAAGTCACTGCAGCAAAAGTACTTTGGACATTTCAACAGCACTCCAGAGGTTTTCTAGCTAAAAGGCCCCAGTAAAGGTAATCAATGGTGCTACAGACCACCCTTTCAGTAAAGGTATCGTTCATTTCCAGACTTGGTCACACTAAGTGTGTTCTACAAAAATCTACAGAATAGCAGTGTTTCATTCTACTACATGTGTTCTACAGAGTAAAACAGCCTTATCAGCAAACAGAAACAGCTGGATTTCTCATTACAAAAAAAGACTAAAAAAAAAAAAAAAGTAACACAGCACTACTTCATGCAGAAAATGGACACAGCACACATATACTCAATGCAGCTTTTAACCAAAGTACACAGCACCAGTGTTTACTTCAGAAAAGCCTCAACCAACTTTAGCAAACCAATATTAAATCAAAGCAGTGTTCCTTCAGAACATACAAATTATCCAGTTATCAGCTATCGCCACAAATATTCAAGTTTCCAGTGTAATGTCACACAGCCAAAAAAGCAATAATAATAATAATAATAATAATAATAATAATAATAATAAAATTAAAAAAAGGAATGGCACACATACTTCCAGGGCCAGAAAGTTATGTAAGACTTTATATGAACCTTTTAATTAACAGCTCAAAATGGTAAATTTATCAGTAAAAGTCATTTCTATACCTGTTGTATAAACATGTCAAGTAATACTGCTACCATTAAAACTTCACTAAATATTTGGTTTAAGTTTAAAAATGTTCTTTTAAAGTTAAAGGTTATTAGTTCAAGAATGATAACCACAGAAGCAAGCTAATAAGTCAGCTTCATCAGTACATGTTTGAATTTAACTAATCCTTGGGAAATGCTTCAGCACATGCAATTCAAAACACAGAAGTATGTTGCAGTTTTAAATATACAAATGTCAACACAGTCAATGTACATAACATGCAGGCATTGTCTCAAGTTCACATTACTTCATCTAGTTTCTTATTTTCAAAATCAAGTGCAATGTTTACACTGAAGGGAGATAAGAGACATCAGAGTGAAGATTTTAATAAAGTAAATTCCAGTATAACTGAGTAACATACTTCAGTGCTAAGTAAAATAATGCATTCCATAGCTATATGTAAAGATCAGAGCATTAATCTGTCATTGTTTAAAGTTAAAAGAAATAACAATATTTCATTGTTTACAGACAAATCAATTTCAGTTACACATAAATCTTTATTAAAAGGCACAAATGAAGTTTTGTTAGGATTTAAATGGTCAAAGATTATAGCAGCTAACGGTTCAAAGTGTAGCAGTTCTGTACTAGGTATAAACATGTCATATGCTGTTTTAGACTTCAGTAACAAGATTTGTGCAAATGTACAGATTTTAAAGAATTGGTTATGACAGGAACATGCAATTTTATGGGTTAAAGATAAAATAAATTCCAGTTCAGCTGAGAGAACTGAAGCACTCAGAAAGATATATTGGGTAAGGCCAGTTAAAAAAGGGTAACTGTATACATCTATGTCTTGTAAGGTATACCAGAACTAACAGCCAAATTAATTCACATAATAAAGGGGTTACAGTTACAGGCTTGGCAAATAATTTTTTTGTATTATTGTTTTGTTTAGCAATCATCAGTTAAGAACTTTGTATTAAAGTGTTGCAATGCATAAACAATATTGTAATCTAGACAGAGACAAAATAAAGTTTGGTAGTTTACAGAATGTAAAATTTAAAATCAATGCTACATTGTAAAAGTGACAACACAGTTAAAAGTTCAGATCCTATGTATAAAAGAGTATATTATGTAATCAGTTTTTAGACTGTATATGTTTCATATGGAGATGGCAGTTTGCCATGCACATCAGCTCAGATTACAGACAACCTAGCAAGCTGAATTCAAGACAGTGCTATCCATTTAATGCATTTACAGTTTTACTATTTATCCCAAAAAATTGTAGACAGTAATAATCAATTCTTGCAACATTCAGTACCACTAAAAAGTTAAATGACGTCAGCTAAAGAAACAGTTATGGTAAAAAGTGGGTGGAGTTTCACTCACAGAGCAGTATGTTAAAATCTAAGGGTCACGAGAAAAAATGTAAAAAGTTCAACAGTTAAAATTAATTTTACATAGGTGCAGAAATGCACAGTGTTACATTACTATTTAGTTTCATTTAAAAGTATCAGTTTGCTTACAGACTTGCAAGAGTTTATTAGCTGTAAATGTTTATTTCATGCAGAAAAAGGTAAACAAAGTCAGCACAGTAAGCAATGCTATCAGTTTATAATTGTTAAGGCTGCAAATGTTTATTTCATTCAGAAAAATGTAAATAAGGTCAGGGCAATAAGCGATGTTATAATTGTTAAACATGCAAATGTTATTTTAAGGACCTAATAATACTAAATACAATCAAGAACTTTAGTCACCCAACCTTGAGCAAGAAATGAAAAGAAGAGGTTTAAAAGCACTAACTAGTTCAACATTAAAGCAGGCTTTCCTTTACCTCATCAGTGATTGGGACAATGCAGAGTTAAATTTGGCAAGAGCTGTGCTGCAGAAGTTGACTGTCTATGTGTTTCAGTTATTTCTTCAATGTTTGTTTAAAGTTAAAATATATGAGTTAAAGCAAGTATGTATGTTTTCAGACAGTTATTTAACAGCACTAATTTTTAGTCTATGTTCAGTCAAAATGTTCTCATGTTTTCAGACATTTATAAGTTAAAAGTAAGTATGTATGTTTTCAAACAATTGTACAACAATACTAGTTTTCAGTCTATGTTCAGACAATCAAAATGTTCTCATATTTTCGGACAATTGTACAATAGTACTAGTTTTCAGTCTATCTATGTTCAGACAATCAAAATGGTCTCATGTTTTCAGACAATTGTACAATAGTACTAGTTTTCAGTTTATCTATGTTCAATGTTCTCATGTTTTCAGGCAAACAATATTACTAGTTTTAGTTTATCTATGTTCAAATAATATTGACAAAAAACAAATTTCAGTTCATTTTCCATCTGTGTTCAGGTAACACTGTCAAAATGTTCTCATGTTTCAAACAATTTGTCAACAGTACTAGATTTCAGTCTATGTTTGGGCAATAGTTTGGTTTTCAGAATATAACATATACCAGTTTTAGTTATGATTTTATCTGTGTTTAGTTAACACTGGCAAAAGATATTCTTTTAGTTTAGTTAGTTTCCAGAATATACACATTTATTTTTAAATGTTCAGTATACGCTAATGTAAATTTCAGTGAAGTTTCAGAATATGACATTCATATTCAGTTATATGTTCAGTATAGTACATTTCAGTCAAATCTCAAAATATAAAAATAATATTTAGTTACTTCACATTATTTCATCATTAGTTTAAAAGTAAAGCAACAGAATTACATTATTTAGTCATTAATTAAGGGTAAAGTGTCAGGCTTATTTGTATCAGGCTTATTACATTATTCATACATTAGTTAAGGGTAAAGTGACAGAATTATTTTTTTACAGGCTTATTAAAATAAGTTATTTAAATAATAGGTAGTAATAGTTATTCGATATACCCAAGGTGTAACATGGCACACTTAATTTGTTAATTAATTTACAAATTACAGTACACTTTACATAATTGTTGTGCAATAGTCAGAAAGTTAAGAAATACACTAACATAAAATGCAAAGGTATAGACCTGAAATACAGAAAGCATAGGTTTACTAAACTAGTAAGATAAGTTACCTAAAGAATAAGGTAGTAATAGTTATTCCATGCACTCAATGCATAACAGAGCAGGCTTAATTTGTTAATTAATTTACAGATTACCATGGACATTTACTGATTACAGTGCACTTTACATAATTATTGTACATTAGTCATAAATTAAAAGGGCACTAACAGACAATGCAAAGGTACAGACTTAAAATACAGAAAGTATAGGTTTTAGTAAACTATTATAGCTCATAAATAGTCATAAAAGTTAAAAAAGGTAAATAGCATTATAGAGCAACTTTAAATAAAAATGTATAGACACAAGCTAACATAGAATATGGTAATTATGCTTCAAGACCACTTATAAAGTTATCTTTTTGGTGCAGATTCCAATTAGTCTTTAGAAAATATCCATCACACTTGTTAGGCTATGCAATAAAAAGAAACAGTACAATGTTTAAAGATGTAAATCTATAAATAACAGCAAAAGGTTTCATTTGCTGTAAGAGAGAGACATCATAGTACACTAAGGCACCAGTTCATGAAGTAAAAAACAGAGGTAGTAAACAGTGTAACTTTACCATTACAGTATACAGAAATATACAAGAAAAATAGGCAGGGTTAACAATTCGTACTCTGTCTAACTTAAATAATAATTCCAAAAGACAGGTCAATCAGCTTTAAAAGCCAAAGAATTAAAAGACACTCATTTTCAGAATAATGTACAGGTTTTAACTACATCACTCATACATCGGGATGTAGACTTAAAGACTCTAAAGACTATAAATCTAGGTAATATAAAAATCAAATCGTAAAGTTAAGAAATTTCAATCCAAACAGGCCATAAATGCTCAAGTGACTTCTAGTGGTCAAAATTAAAATTACAAGTTTATTCACCAGATTAAAAAAACAAAACAATTGCCTAGTTATAATTAAATCACAAAGTTAAAATACTTAAATCCAAAAAGGCCATAAATGCACAAGTGATGCCTAGTGGTCAAAATTAAAATGGCAGGTTTACCAAATAATGTTTTTTTTTCAGATTATGAGTCAGGTAGCATAAAGCTGTATACAGTAGTTAGCAATACAAATGTAAGGTAACTATAGAAGTAGGTCCTGTAGACCTTCATCAGGGAGCTCATAGGCAACTGTTAGATTAGGGACTTCCATTTTAAAGCAGTTATTAGACACTAGACAGGCTAAAGGGTAAAATAAATTGTGTTTCATTTATGCATAAAAGACAGTTAATCAGAAAGAGAAATAACCTTGCTGGTCAAGCATGAGAGACAGTTTATTAAAAGGGAAAGATAAGCATAAAGTATGTAGACAATAAAGAAATACATAATGTTCTTTTCTCAAGGGAAAGATATAATCTTGCCAGCTACAGAATCTTCCTTAATGGAATGTTAAATACAGCACATAGGAGACCAAGCCTGGAAACCGAGGGAACCATGGCTAAGATGGTGTGTAAAGGATCACAGGATTTTGGTATTATTAAAATATACTTCAGATACAGTTAGGAAATTCAGTTAAGGTTAGTTAGTCCATTCGCCTGACATTACAGACACTTGAGCTTGAGTATGGAAATCAGGTCAGATAAAGACTGTTTCCATTTACATTAATCAGGACAATCAGAAGATATGTGCAGAAACTTAGAATATATTTAGCAGCACTGTTATTATCAGCACTGTTAATGAAGACAGTATTTGGATATTGTGAGCATCTAATAAAGTTTTATTGAATGAACTACAGTGTTTGGAGAATTCATTCTGAAAAGTACACAACACTTGGCCCATAAAGGAGAGACAGGCACCTGTTCAGCACAAGTTTGGGTAATTAACAAAGACATTCATTCTCAGTCTCATTACAGTGTTTCTAGCTAATTATGGTACAGTACAATCTTATCAATTCTAACAATGGCACCTAAACAGAACAGGCCTGCTGTCTGGGGAGAGATATTTAATTATTTCAATCCAGCAGCTACTCTGGACACTCAAAAAATCAGAAACAGTTGTAGTGTGTAACCCTTTGAAATCTAGTTTCCAGTGCAGCATATATTTTCTTAAGTTCACAGTGACTGTTTTTTCAAGTCATTACAGCAGAAGTGCTATGGACATTTCAACAGCATTCCAGAGGTTTTCCAGCTGAGAGGCCTCAGTAAAGTTAATCAATGGTGCTAAAGGCCACCCTTTCAGTAAAGGGATTGTTCATTTCCAGACTTGATCACACTAAGTGTGTTCTACAAAAATCTACAGAATAGCAGAGTTTCATTCAACTACATGTGTTCTACAGAGTAAAACAGCCTTATCAGCAAACAGAAACAGCTGGATTTCTCATTACAAAAAAGACTTTTCAGTAACACAGCACTACTTCATGCAGAAAATGGACACAGCACACATATACTCAATGCAGCTGTTAACCAAAGTACACAGCACCAGTGTTTACTTCAGAAAAGCCTCAACCAACTTTAGCAAACCAATATTAAATCAAAGCAGTGTTCCTTCAGAACATACAAATTATCCAGTTAACAGCTATCTCCACAAATATTCAAGTTTCCAGTGTAATGTCACACAGCCAAAAAGCAAAAAAAAAAAAGTTAATAAGTTTCAGACAATGGCACACATTCTTCCAGGACCAGAAAGTTATGTAAGACTTGCTATGCACCTTTTAATTAACAGCTCAAAAAGTTTAAATTTATCAGTAAAATTCATTTTCATGCCTGTCATATAAACATGTCAGGTAACACTGCTACAGTTAAAACATCACTAAATCTTTAGTTTACACTTAAAAATGTTCTCTTAAAGTTAAAGGTTATTAGTTCAAGAATGATAAATATTTCTAAACACAATAGAGTTAAATCAGAGAAGCAAGCTAATAAGTTAGCGTCGTCAGTACGGGTTTGGATTTAATTAATCCTTGTGTAAATGCTTCAGCACATACAAATCAAAATACAGAATTATGTTGCAATATTAAACTTACAATTGTCAACACAGTCAATGTACATAACATGGAGGCATTGTCTCAAGTTCACATTACTTCATCTAGTTTCTTATTTTCAGAATCAAGTGCAAGGTTTACACTGAAGGGAGATAAGAGACATCAGAGTGCTGCTTTTAACAAAGTAAATTCCAGTATAACTGAAGAACACACTTCAGTGCTAAATAAAATATTGCATTCCATAGCTATCTGTAAAGATCAGAGCATTCATCTGTCATTGTTTAAGGTTAAAAGAAATAACAATATTTCATTGTTTACAGACAAATCCATTTCAGTTACACATACATCTTTATTAAAAGACACAATTGAAGTTAGGATTTAAATGGTCAAAGATTATAGCAGCTAACAGTTCAAACAGTAGCAGCCCTGTACTAAGTATAAACATGTCATATGCAGTTTTAGACTTCAGTAACAAGATTTGTGCAAATGTACAGATTTTAAAGAATTGGTTACATCAGGAACATGCACATTTATGGGTTAAAGATAGAATAAATTCCAGTTCAGCTGAGAGACCTGAAGTACAATGTTTAAAGACGTAAATCTATAAATAACAACAAAAGGTTTCATTTGCTATAAGAGAAAGACATCATAGTACAATAAGGCACCAGTTCATAAGGTAAAAAACAGAGGTAATAAACATTGTAACTTTACCATTACAGCATACAGAAATATAAAAGAAAAATAGGCAGGGTTAACAGTTCGTACTCTGTCTAACTTAATAATTCCCAAAGACAGGTTAATCAGCTTTAAAAGCCACAGAATTAAAAGACACTCATTTTCAGAATAATGTACAGGTTTTAAATATATCATTTATACACACATCAGAATGTATACTTAAAGATTATAAAGACTATAAATCTAGGTAATATAAAAATCAAATTGTAACGTTAAGGAATTTCAATCCAAACAGGCCATAAATGATCAAGTGACTTCTAGTGGTCAAAATTAAAATTACAAGTTTATTCATCAGATTAAAAAAAGATTGCCTAGTTATAATTAAATCACAAAGTTAAAACTTCAATCCAAACAGGCCATATATGCTCAAGTGACACCTAGTGGTCAAAATTAAAATCGCAGGTTTACCAATTTTATTTTATTTTCAGATTATGAGTCAGGTAGCATAAAGCTATATACACTAGTTAGGAATACAAATGTAAGGTAATTATAGAAGTAGGTCCCTGTATACTTTCATCAGGGAGCTCAGAGGCAACTGTTAGATTAGGGACTTCCATTTTTAAAGCATTTATTAGACTTTAGACAGGCTAAAGGGTAAAATAAATTGTGTTTCATTTATGCATAAAAGAAAATAACAGAAAAGTGCAGAAAGAGAAATAACCTTGCTGGTCAAGCATGAGAGACAGTTTATTAAAAAGGAAAGATAATCATAAAGTGTGTAGAAAATTCAGAAATGCAGCATGTTCTTTTCTCAAGGGAAAGATACAATCTTGCCAGCTACAGAATGTTCCTTAATGGAATGTTAAATAAAGCACATATGAGATCAAGCCTGGAAACCAAGGGAACCAAGGCTAAAAGGGCATGTAAAACATCACAGGGTTTTGGTATTTTTAAATATACTTCAGATACAGTTAGGAAATTCAGTTAAGGTTAGTTAGTTTGTTCAGCCTGACATTACAGACACTTACGCTTGAGTACAGAAGTCAGGTCAAATAAAGACTGTTTCCATTTACATTATTCAGGACAATCAGAAGATATATGCAGAAACTTAGAATATATTTAGCAGCACAGTTAATGACAGTATTTGGATATTGTGAAAACCTAATAAAGTCTTATTGAATGAACTACAGTGTTTGGAGAATTCATTCTGAGAAGTACACAAGACTTGGCCCATAAATGAGAAACTGACACCTGTTCAGTACGAGTTTGGGTAATTAACAAATAAAGACTTTTTTCTCAGTCTCGTTACAGTGTTTCTAGCTAATTATGATACAGTACAGTCTTATCAATTCTTACACAGTACTAAATCACTTAACAATTAAACAATTTATGGAAAGCACTGTCATACTTTTGGATCCTTAGGTAGTACAGATCCATAGTTAATTGGCACAGCACTGAGAACATCTTTGATACAAAGGATAATTAAAGAAATATTCACAATAGCATAAGAATATGGTATAGCACTGTTTTAAGAGTCATGATTTAATAAATATCCATAACATCAACATCACATACTAGATACAGATACTGTCATAATCCATAAATTTCTGCAGTTAGGCCACAGAGTACAAGGAATTACCAGTAAGAATTGCAGATGATCCATAAATCCTCCTGCATATACTGTTAGCATCTGCATTGCAAGTCTGTCTGTACAACTGCATATGGGACTGAAGTAAACAATTTAGAAGAGCAACACCTGTATGCAAAAATTTCAAGGTAATATCACTCTAGGAACTGATGGCAATTTCTGTAAAACTTAACTTTTTTATTAAATATGACTTTAAATGTGTACCTTTTGACAGGCTTAACTTTAACAGATGTAGTAATTACCAGTACTGAAATTCCACTAGTTGACAATGTACCTCTCACTCAGACTAACAGAATCAAAGTGCACCTTGTGTGCACACAGCTTTAAGTACCATTTTTGGCTTACATAAATAATGAGGTTAATTAAAGTTCAACTTTTTTAAACCACATTTGTGTACATCTGTGTAAAAATGCTGTTGTGTGCTGAAAAAAACAGGCATCCAGTGTAAACACCCAATAGGTATTGATAAATGGCTCCATGTGTAGCATGTGCCCTTTATCTTCCAATATTAGAACATGGCATCAGCACTACTTTCAAATATTGATTTTGATACATGTACTGATCAGCTAATTGTGAACTGAGTGGTACCTCAGTGAGCATTTCTCTGTGTTTCTGTTTTTCAGATTGGAAAGAATTGCAAATAATGATGGTGACTTCAAGGAGGCTGCAACATGTCCATATACCCAACTGGACCGAGGAGGATATGACCCAGATGCTGACAGTCTATGCTGAATTGTAGCAGATGATGACAGCCAGGTCCAGGAGCTTTGCTATGATTGATGTGTGGAACCAGATCACAATGGAGCACCAACGGAGGACAGGGATCTTCTGCACTGCAGTGCAGGTTCATCACCTCTATGATGACCTGCATTGGAGGGATGCAGCTGAGCTTCGAAGGAGGGGCAAAGAGGTGAAGAGGTCAGTCTTATCACTTCATTGATCACTCTATTTATTGAATCCCTATTCAATGAACTCACTTTAGCAAAAGCTCAATTCAATGAATGATTGTTTCAGTGAATCTTCTCACAGGGAAAGGAAGCAGTTGGCCATCACTGGAAATTTGCCCTTTTCCTCACTGTAGTGCGATCTTGGAGTTGGTATATTTAGTTAGGGGGGATGTGGGGGTGCACCCCGCACTTTGCTGAGTTTAAAATTTTGTAGTGTTTGGCATGGTTGCTAGCTTGCCCACTAGTTTTTTTCCATGTGGGAAAATTTGCTGAAATTATCATTCATTGAATTGAGCTTTCACTAACATGAGTTGGATTAGATATACAGAGTGTTCGATGAAGTGATATAGACCTTCAGAGACAGCCTGTAGATCCCTACAGTAAGTACTAATATTCTATGTTTTCCTTAGTATTCCTAAGGATTTTACAGATACTTATTTGACCCATGTATGTCATGTACATTTTTTTACAAACTTATTTTATCTGTTGTGTGAATTAGCTTGTGGGTATAATTCAGTGGACATTGTGCTCTTGACTACAGGTTTGATACCCCTGTTGTTATTTTATGAAATAATTAATTAATAACAGTAGCTATGTCCTTTGAAGTTGGGCACATGTTTCATAACATTTAAATACATAATTTCAAATAGCCCACTGTCTTCATGCATCACTGATACCTGTAGCACCTAAGCCACAGATGACTGCACATTTTGTATTTTTTTGTTATAGTTGCACTGTTTGGCTATATATATATATATATATATATATATATATATATATATATATATATATATATATCTCATATAGATGTTTTTATAAAAATATGCTTTAGCTGATGTGGAACTTAGCTTGCATTGATAACTTGCATGGATAATTTTGCAATTACTGTCCTACTGACTCTGAGCTTGTTTCCCATATTATTATTTTATTGAATAAATAATAACCATATCTATGTCTTTGAAGATGTACATATGCCTTACTACATCTAACTACATAAAATCAAATAGCACTATCCTCATGCATCACTGATGCCTATAGCACCTAGGCTGTGGATGACAGCGCATTTTGTAGTTTTCCATTACAGTTTCACTGTATCACCTATTGGACCATTACAAGGTGTAAGACATACAAGTATATAACTTATTTACATCATTCTTCCTACACAGGTACACAGACATGATTAATTAATGGACAAATTAATGCCTGTAACATTGGTTAAACATATTTGTTTATGTATGTGTTGATAGCTGTTATGTCCTCACTATGGGAAGTCTAAAAACTGAATGCATTTTCCATATTCTGCTGTTTGTCACAGGACTTCTAATATACAACTTTAGTAACTGTTATCTGCAATGAAAGCTTAGTACAATTTAGCTTGGCTTGTAAAACAGCCGGCCAATATGCCTACATTTTGGAGTGTTGTGGGTTCAAAACCACATAGAGAAAGACTATTGCACTATTAAGTATATAATATGTAATTATGAATGTATCCCTCTGATGAATGCATTTCTATATGTATTTCACTTGCCACTGTTTAATGTATGACACTGTAATGCAATAATGTGTGGCACTGATGAATGTAATGTGTGGCACTATAATGCAGTAATCTGTGGTACTGATGAATGTATTTCTATATGTATTCAATATGTAAAATTTATATTTTCTGTTGGAGCTTTTCTCCTCGGGCCTTCGCTGAAAATGGGCATTTGTAGCCCAGTTGGACAAACCCGGTCAGCAAATATAAAATAAATAAATAAATTTAGCTTCACTCATAACATTTTTTTTAAATCACATTGCAATAGTTTATATTACATTTTATGCTGTGCATGGTAATGGCTCACTGATATAGTTTTTCTTGGAATAATGCTGCAATCTGTAACAGCCTAACATCAGTTGTTGAACAACAGTGTTTAAAGATCTGTCCCTATTTGTTTATAAGCAGCATGTGCTGAGTTTTAGCTTAGTTTGTAAGGCCACAGAGCAGCATGTCTACATTTTGTGCACTGGGTGTTCAAGACATGAAAGGGGACGCATATATCTTAAACTGTTATACTGACGTCATATACCTATAGCATTCTTTTGGCAAAGCATTTTACACTTATTGATATTAATTTATAATTTGAGAATTGTTGCGACTTGTTATGTCTGTCTGTGTTTTCTGCTGTTGCATTTGTTTGGCATAGCCTGCCGCTTCACAGAGAGGACAGTGTTAGTACAGTTGTGTGTAGACTGAGTCATATGGCCTTCAGCTGCCTGTCGGGAGCCAAAATCTGCCACATAACACAAGCACTCAGGTCACTTCAGAACAAGTACAAATATGACTCTGTCATTGTTCATGTTGGTGTGAATGACCGGAGACGTACCTCCCTGGACTACATGAAAAGAGACATGGAAAAGCTCTCTGATCATGTAGCCCAGGCTGGTATTACCCTGACCCTGAGTAGCATCCTGCCCTCACCAAGAATGATACCTTAGTAGAAAGAAAAAAAATATCAATTTCAACAATTGGCTAAGCTTCTGGTGTCATTCAAAGGGGATCCAGTGTTTGTCAGCCTGGGATGGCATGCTCGACAAGCCACGTTGCTTCGCAAGAGACAGCTTGCACCTGTCGCCCCTAGGCTTTCAAATACTGGCCAAGGCTCTTGCTGCCCCCATAGTGCCTTTTGTAGGCAAGGCTCAAAAGTCAATCCCACCTCCATAAACAGCACAATTAACAAAAAACTGAGGGTTATGCTACTCAACGCCAGGAGTTTAAATCTCAAAATGCACACGATCGAAGCACTCCTCAGTATGGAGAACATCGACACCTATGCAGTAACTGAAACCTGGTTCAAGGCTCCAGAGAGCACCCCAGTACTACTGGGTTACAACTCATACCACACATTTCGGCCACAGAACATGGACCGAAACACAAAAGGAGGGGGTGTATCCATATTCATCAAGAATACCTACACCTCCAGGTTAGTGGCACAGCAGAATACCTCTGAGATCGGGTCTATATTATAACATTGAAGTCTTACAACTTCAAATGTTATAATATCGAACCCACTAGAGCGAAACCCCAGAAAACCAAGCAGTCAGAATAGCAAATTTTTTCCCAGGGAAAAAATTTGCTGTATCGACAAACATGCACACAACACAAGCACACCAAAATAAATAATCCACACACACACACACACACACACACACACACACACACACACACACACACACACACACACACACACACACACACACGCACACGCACACACACACTTCACAAATCACAAAACCCTACACTAAACCATACATACACCACTAGCTATCCACTTACCTTAACCCAACCCTAACCCTAAGGTCCGTCACTATCGCACACTCACCTTACCCGCTTACTAACCCTAACTCACCTACCCCACCCTAACCCTCACATCCACACAATCGCCCACTTACCTGACCTGCGCCCTAACCCTAACTCACCTAACCTGTGCCTGATCGCGTACTCACCTTCGTTCGCACACTTACCTTAACCTGCTGCATAACCTTCGCTCCACAGTCGAGGAAATAGTGAAGCTGCAGAAATGGCCCACTGAATACTTTCCCAAAGAAAGTATTCGGTGTTCTGCAGCTTCGCTATTTCCAGCGTTCACTCTACTGGGTTTGATATTATAACATTCAAAGTTGTAAGACTTCGATGTTATAATATAGACCCCCGAGATCATCCATGTGCAACTAACATCGGGCAAATCTGCAATGCAAATTGTGGCCTGCTACAGATCACGCTCCATGACCCAGGACCATCACTCCACCTTTCTGGAGACACTGGAAAACATGAAGGTCCTACCGAATACCCTAATATTGGGTGATTTCAATTACCCTACTGTTAACTGGGAAAACTACTCGAGTACAAACTCCCAGGCCCAGTGCTTCCTGGAATTCATCAACTCAAACACCATGGATCAGCTAGTAAACTCCCCTACCAGAGGTGAAAACATGTCGGACCTGGTCATCACCAACATGGGCGATGGGTGTTCCACACCAGAGGTCAACCCATCACTGGTTAGATCAGACCATAAACTATTCACTCTGAATGTTCACACCCCATCACCACTCCCAACTAAGGAAACCACAGTAAAAAACTTTTCTAAAGCAAACTTCACCTTACTTAAGACAGAGGCGGTAAGTTTCACAGCCCTCACGCTAAAGGATAACACTGCCCAAGATGCAGAAACCTTTACAAATGCACTCTATGAGCACCTATAAGGATGCATGGATCATGCCATCCCTAGCAAAACCAAGACTCACTCCTCTAAGAGAAGGAAACCAGTCTAGTGGACCCCTGCCATAAACAGGCTATACAAGAGAAGGAGGAAACTAGTTCAGAATAAAAGCAAATCCCAAGAAGGAAAGACATCCCTCATCAGTATCAGTAAGAAACTAAGGTCCCTCATAAAATCATCCAAGGCTAACTTCGAAAGAAAAATAGCCAAGGATTCAAAAGATAACCATGAAGCCTTCTTTAGTTATGTTAAGAATCTAAGTGGAAACTCGCAGATATGCACTCAACTAGTGCAAAATAGCACAGAATATACTGAACCTACTGATATTGCCAACATCCTGGCAGATAGATTCATTTAGATTCAGTGCAGACTTCACTCCCCTCTCACCCCCAAAAGGGCCCAAAACAATACCAGAAAAGTGTAATGTCCCAGAAATCACAGATGCACAGGTGAAAACAGCCCTTTCAAAAGCCAAAAACACAGCGTCAATGGGGCCAGATGGTGTCCCAGGCTGCGTCTTGTATGAACTACAGAAAGAACTAACCCTCCACCTAAATGCGCTGTTCAGTCTCAGCCTCTTCACAGGCTCTGTGCCCTTAGAATGGTGCACAGCAACAGTTATTCCACTCCACAAAGGAGGGGCCACAACTGACCCTGGTAATCACCCCATAAGCCTGACTAGCCTGGTCTGCAAGACTATGGAGCACATCATCATGGAACTCATTAACATTGACATTGGGAACCTCCAAACACTTGCCCCAACCCAGTTTGGCTTTATTAAGGGCAGATCATGCCTACTAAACCTGGCTGACTTCTTCGAGGCAGTCACCAAAGCCATAGATGAGGGAAAGGTGGTTTACACAGCCTACCTTGACCTCGCCAAGGCTTTTGACATCATTCCCCACTCAGGTATTACAGAAAAACTCACCAGCCTGAACATAAACCCCTACGTCATGAGATGGGTTGCCAACTGGCTTACAGACAGAACTCACACGGTAAGAACAGTGGGCTCCAGGCCCGACTCTAAACCAGTCACAAGTGGTGTCCAACAAGGCTCGGTCCTGGGACGCCTACTGTTCAGCATATACCTCTCAGACATACAGGCAAACACAGGAGGACTATGGCTAACCAAGTTCACCAATGACTGCAAACTAGGAGCCATATTTGACTCTCTGGCTGACATGGACATCATCCAAAAGGGCCTTACTGAGACAGACACCTGGTGTCAAAATCATGGCCTCAAGCTAAATGCCAAAAAATGCACAGTCATCCCATTTGGGAAAAACAAAACACCCATGAATTACCACATAGGTGGCAGCCCCCTTAATACAGAAGAGGTAATAAGAGATCTGGGGACCCAGGTAGATAGTAATCTCTCCTTTGACAATCATATTGCCAAAGTAGTTAGGAAATCCTTCTATGTGGTTCATCTAATTACTAAAGGGTTCGCAACTAGAAATAAAGAGGTTATAGTGCCCCTCTACTCATCACTCATCAGACCCATCATAGAGTGCAATGCCCATTTGGGATGTACCTCACAAGACACTTCCAACAGCTGGAAAGACCACAAAAGTACCACACCAAGAGGATTACTGGCCTCAAACATATGTCCTATGCAGCCCGACTGAAAAAACTCCGGCTGTACTCAGTGGCATATCGCTTACTCAGAGGTGATCTCTGCCTGACTTACAAAGCCATGTCCAACTCAGAATTGATGGACATGCCCCACCTAAAGAAATCCAAGTTGCTGAGAGGCACGCGCTCTAGTGAGCTAAACCTTGCCACAACAATAAATAGAACATGCTGGAGGGATAGATTCCTGTCACAGAGACTCCTTATGCTTTGGAACAAAATTCCAAACTACATTAGGCAGAGCCCCTCACTAACACTCTTCAAGATAAACCTTGACGAGTGGATGGGTAACAGAAAATACACCCCTGGGATCACTTCATTGGCTCTGCTTGACACAGGATCAGTTAATTAATCAATGGGGTGGCGAAAGCTGACACACTTTGGCTAGGCTTATAAATGCCCTCAGGCAGATAGCCTAGTACCTACCTATGAACCTAAGGTTGGCTATTTAACAGTGGTGTCAGTATATCTTGATAAATCCTGTTATATGTCTGAAGAATTTAGCAGTTTAATATTCTAGTCTGTTTAAAATGCTGTGAAGCACTGCTTTGTCAAGAAATACTGAAGTCAATTGTACAATGCACTCAAACTGCAATTTTGAAGGACTGTGATGGCCCACTAGCAGTTGCAACGAAGTGCAGGGAAGATGCATGTATTTAACTAGTGATGTGCAGTTTTAAGGTACAATGATTCAAGAACATATCCTTCTGTGTCTATTAAGTACAGCATCATGCATGGTTCTATTCACACAAGCTGGATGTTACAAGACACTGTCACACTGTATAAGGAATGGATCGTCTCAATTACTGTTAATCTCTCTGAACACAGTGCCGCCATGAATGTAATTTGAAAACAGTTTAGCCACATGAGCAGCACGTGTTCATAGTCTGCAATCCTAAGCCAAGATCATTCCTACTATACCAGCCCCCATCAGGATGATATCATAACATTAACTCTTTTCAATGCCTGGAAAAGGTGCACTTTTTACAGTTAAAATGTGTTAGTTAGGCAGATAGGTCTCAAGTTTAGAGTTTGGATAAAGGTTGTGTCTGTAGGTTTGAATCTCATATCCTCCTATCTGTGCTCAAATATAAACACCTGTATGTTACAATGTCAACTGAGTGTATTGATAAACTAAGGTTGTTCACATTACCAGTCTACAAAATGTGCTGTGAAATGTTTAGCCTTGTTATTTAATTAATAATTTAAAAATATTTTCTTTTTCATTATAGATGATGTGGACCGCAGTCAGAACAGAGTGATGCGCATCAAGCAGATGCATAGGCTTGAACAGCAGTAGAGGGAGAGATGTATGCTAAATATTTAATGTATATTATGAACTTAGGTGCATATTCCACAGTCTTCAGGCCTGTAATTTTCAAAAATACATGTTTATTAATTAGAATGCAGTAATATCAACCAAGCACCGGTAAGGTAAGTGAAATCAGCAAACAGTAGCTGTATTACAACTGTGTATAAAACTTATAGTGTCAAAATCCTTCAAGAATGTCTTATACAGACAAATGACTGGTGCCAAAGTCATGAAGTAAAACTCAATGCAAAAAAATGGATTATCATCCCTTTCGGTAAGACTGATGTCCCTACAAATGTCCACATCAATACAAACCTTAAACATGTACTCAGTTGTGAGAGATCTTGGCACTGAGGTTGAGAGCAACCTTGCCTTTGATCACCATGTTTCTACAGTGCTAAAAAGGGAATTGTATATGGCTCATCTCATAAGGGCATTGCCTTGAGAAAAGAAAAAGTTATCACCTCCTTGTACTCTTCACTCATTAGGCCAATAATTGAGTACAACTAACCTTTTGGTATGCACCTTTCAAAGCACTTGCAGTAATTGGAGAGACCACAAAGATTCTTCACAAGGAAAATTCAAGATTTTCAGCAGCTATCTTATGTGGATCGGCTGAAATCACTGTCACTTTATTCTGTTTCATACAGACTATTCAGAGGCGATCTCAGTCTTGCATATAAGGCAATCTCTGGCCTTGCTTTACTGGAAATGCTGCACATTCACAAGTCAAATGGCACACAGGTTACTCGCTCTAAGGACCTAAACCTGGTATGTGACATCAATAGAACCTGCTGGAGGGACAGATTTGTCTCCCAGAGGTTACCACACCTTTGGAAAAGACTCCTACTTCATGTCAAACAGAGCACCTCATTGGCCCTCTTCAAACAGTTTGGATGATTGGATGGGTAACTATAAATTCAGCTGGGGGTTCCATCTTTGTCCCTCTTGGACAGGGGCAATAGGTGCTGATCACGGTAAGAAGGATAAAAATTGGCTAGGCTTGTAAGGGCCCTCGGGCCACTAGCCTAGTAACTTTCTATGATCCTATGATCCTATGTATCTTGTATTTTTGATCCATTTTGTCAGCATGTTTTTTTATAAATACATCTACAATATAAAGAACAGTTTGTTGTTTGTATATAATATACAGGTCATAAGATAAATAATTTATATACAAGTGGTAATGCTATAACTATTGTTTATGATACATTGTTTGGCACACTTGTTATGTCTGTCTGCATTTTCTGCTGTTGCATTTGTTTTGCATAGCCTGCTTCTTCACAGAGAGGACAGTGTTAGTACAGTTGTGTGTAGACTGAGTCGTATGGCCTTCAGTTCAACTGTGGTATTGTACCTTACTGTCTCTCACATCATTTGTGTGTTTGTAAAAACACTACTATTGCCTAGGTTGATGGATACTTCAGCAGGTATCCATTTGATAGCAGCAGAGAGGACAGTGTTAGTACAGTTGTGTGTAGACTGAGTCGTATGGCCTTCAGTTCAACTGTGGTATTGTACCTTACTGTCTCTCACATCATTTGTGTGTTTGTAAAAACACTACTATTGCCTAGGTTGATGGATACTTCAGCAGGTATCCATTTGATAGCAGCAGTTTATAATGAGCACACCATTCCTGCAGGTCAACACTAGTATTGTTTTTGTCTCCAAACGTGTTTTTTTTTAAACACTGCTATAGCCTAGGTTGACTGACAGTTGAGTGGATGCACATTTGATAGTGACAGGCCATAATCAGCAATCATGTTACAAAATATTTGATTTGTATGCCTTCTCATTCCTGATTGTTTTGGAAGAGAATGCATACACTTGTACACACGCAATACTAATATCAATAGATATGTTACATTCTGATACGTGTACAGTTGGTTTGATTGCACATATCACACTCTACACATCCTAGGGAAATACTGCAGGGTAAAATTGTACTGACCCATTGTACAGTTGCTTTTGTACTTTATCAATCTGTTTTTTTCATTACTTCTTTTTCCAAATCTAGAAATATGTCTTGCAATCACTACACTCTTCACTGGATGTGCAGACTTAGCAGTGTTCTTTAGCTGGGGTGGCACTGACATGGGTCCGATTTCCAAAATTCCTCTTTTTGCTTTACAACTTCCATCATTATGTCATATACATAGTCCAACTTCAACTTCTCAAATATTGGTTTAGCGTCCCTGCTTTGCCTTCAGGTACATTACTCGATATTGAAGATCTCCTTTTGATGCTGACTTGCTTGTAAGGAATCAGACTACTGCTTGTTCACGATTGAGGTTATTAAAATGATCAAAGATGGCAAGTACGATTTGTGCTTTCATTCCTACATAGCTGAGATGTTGAAATTTGGGACACTACTTGCATATCAATGCATGGAACACCTCAAGGCTGCCATTGTAGTAGAACTTTATGATGTGCTTCAGAACTTTGAGAAAGATTGGGTTTTTAGCAGTCCTCTTTACTGAACTGTGACATGCATCATTGTCTTCAAGCCATTTTGTACCCTCTCCTTCCATAATTGACATCTCATAACCATGGTAAGAAAACTTCTTTGTATCACTTCAGCTGAGTTGAACTGTTACATGGTAGAGCGACAACAACTATTTCTTTTCCAGTATGACTCAATCTACTTCAGACTTTTCAGCACACCACCACAAGGGATTGAAAATATTGTGACACCACTGTAGTATTCTTGTTATCATTCCGGTTTACCTGCTTCTTTTACTCTCTTGATCATGCATTTGGATATGTGCCCTACATCAATCTGGTGGTCAACCTCTGGAAATTCCTTATGCATCAAGAATCTGATCCCATGATGTTGTCTGTTTCCACAACGTTCACCTTAATATTCTTACCCTTCAAGTTTTTCATACACTACTTAAATACATTCTTCTCCAGTGCCACTTGGAAACCTGTTCTAGTGCAAAATCAATGCTGAATCCAGAATCCAGGTCCATCATACTATAGCAGCAGTATTTGGCTGAATATCCTGGATTATTGCACTGCCCATCTCCTACTAACCTTGTTTCCTTCCCCATTGCAATTCTGATGCTGTGTCTATCCATGCTGTAAAACTGGGAGCAAATGATCTTGATGAATGACATACAATATCTTTTCATTGATGAATTTCAGTCCGAGATATGCACAGAATCTGTCAATATAGGGTACATCTACTTCCACTGAAAAGGACAGAAGATGCAAAGGGTAGGTTACTGACTGACATGTGACCTACTATTGACTTTGCCACTAAAGAACTTCATGTCCACTAAACAGGATACCTTCACTGAGACAAACAACCCCATCTTTGATTTCTTTTCCACCTCAACAGCTGGAGTTTGGCATTGTGAGCAAGTCAATTTTAACAGCAGTGAATCGAGGCAAGACTCCGATACAATGAACTTTGGCTCAGTTATCATCTTTTCAGCTTCATCCAGTTCTTCTACCATGTCTTCTGTCTCAGAGGTGGATGTGTTGTCAGAAGGGTAGCACTCATATGGATACTTTTCGATGCATCACTTGCCCACTTAGAAACTGATGAGTCACTCTGGATGCTTGTCTGAAGGATTTCAGGAGGAACCTTGACTGGGGTGCTGTAAGCTTTCATCTAAAGATACATATTTGTCCTGGGGCTACATGTGCTGGCACCACTCCAGCTGTAATCCTATTGTTGAAGACATATATTCACACTGGTAATACATGTGTCCACATCACTGTAACTCTAATCCTGTTGTGAAGTTGGTTGGCTCCTTTCTGTTTGAATACCTTTGGCTTCTTTGAGTATGTGTGGTCTATCAATGGTAAGATTCCCAATACTGGAAACTATACTGCTGCATCTATCATCTTCCCAGGATGTGTTTTAGGGTCAAAAAAACTTGCTTGGCTTAAACACCTACACTGCAGTCTTTCCTGCAGAACTTGTTTTGGCATGCCACACTATTGCTATTGCAATTATCAATTTCATTGGGTAGATGTCTATGCCTTCTACCACCTCTTTGTACAATTCTGCCACCTGCACCTGCAACTAATATAGGTTCATACTAGGCTAGCTACCTTTATGGACAATTTTAAGCCTAGCCTATTTCCCTTAGTGAGAATCAAACCCTTTACCTCTTGTCTGTGAGGTAAACACCTTAATCATTATGCCAGCCCCCAAGGTATAGAAGAGCAACCCTGATTTCCTGCTCTGCATCACAAGCTCCAGTCTCACTGGCAAATGCTTTCAGCCAATAATTAAGCTGGGACACCGAGCCATTTAGGAATTGGTGTGATGCTTGAAATAGCATGGAAAGTGGGCAATGCAGTTGGTTTTTAGAACAGGAATATTTTCTTTTTGGCAGCACTATTAACATAGCACCAGTAACAGAGGAACCAGGACATAGAGGTAGCAGTCAGCAGTAACAGTGTTTGCAGGAACAGATGGTCTGAAGATTGTTTTGATATGAACACCCAGTGGGAATGGCTGCAACAGTAAGTAGTGTGTGTGTGTGTGTGTGTGTGTGTGTGTGTGTGTGTGTGTGTGTGTGTGTGTGTGTGTGTGTGTGTGTGTGTGTGTGTGTGTGTGTGTGTGTGTGTGTGTGTGTGTGAACTGCCGCACTATGTAGTTAAGTAGATTGGTGAGAGCCAAACCCTGTACCTTGGCTACTGCTTCCATTAGCCTTAATCCTCCACACCAACTGCAGACTTCAAAACAATTAAATTAATAAGTTCTTGCTCACTGTAATATTGTCTTTCAAGACCTTCTTAAAACATCTAAATGTCATGTGGATGCACATGTGCACCTCACCTGGATAGCTGTATAATCCCTTTATCAGCCCTTACCCCTATCCATTTGTAACCTCTATTCCCTTCTACACAAACATTTTACTACTCCTCAGTTTCCTTCCGACCACATTCCCCACTTTACGTTTATCTCTTTCTGACTTTATTTCCTTCAAATACTTTTCACTACTTTTATAACTAGGTTTAATGTCAGGAAGTGTACTATTATTTCCCTCTTATCCATGACTCAGTTATGAAATGCTTCTCCCTCTTCTACTTTTGGCCACTGTGAACCCGAAATATTACAGTGTTCTGTTTTTGGGCAGATATATCTAAAAGGGCATTTGTGCATGGCATATGATTGTTATTCAGAGTCACATCACAGTATGTAACACAGCAAAGTTTGTCAATAAGGCGTTTATATCACCCCATAATCTGGTAAAAATGTTTATAACAATATACACATCATTCTTAGCACTGTCTTATCAAGACATTATAGAAGATGCATTTTCTTCACTGTTGTCCTCATGTCAGCTATACCAGTCAATTCCCTACTCCAATATTACTCTCTCATCAGCAGCTCCACAGATCCTCTAAAATGCTTATGCTTCCTTAGAAATGCATAACCTGACCAGTATACCAAGCAAGTGTTTACCACCAGGCTGTATTCCCCATGCCTTGCTCCCTGCTTACCTCCACATTTTCCTCAGTCATAGCACATTCTTTCATTCATTTTTGAACTACATTTTGCTCTGCTACTGGCTAACTTTGTTTTTTTTTCTCTGTGCATGGATATCAGTCTGCGACATAGAGACAAAATAGTAATAACATTAAGTATTTGTGAATTTACACAATTATGGAACAAAACACCAATCAGAAAGGATTTATACCTTTGCATACTGTACTGCATACTAAATGCAGCACATAATTATGTTTACTATGTGGTGCCCACAAAGCTGTTCATTGGCAATGTCTTGCAGTGATGGCTGTGTAGTACTTAGAAGTTTGTCAGTAAACTGCAGGAGATAGTAAATGCATTAATGAAAAGTGCCAACATCAAGTTAATGCAGAGTAACACTAACTGGCACAAAAAATGTAAATTATCAATGGTGGGTTCCAATGTCATAGTGTACACTTCATCCAATATGATTAGGCATGTCTTTCCACCTTTATGTTATGAACGGCTACAGCTTTGATGTTGTACATCAGTATATCATGCCATGCAGTGCAGTCATTGGCAATGTCATTCCATCGCACTAACATTAGACGAAACACACTTCTTTGCTATGCATTCTGGTCCTTTAAAATTTGTACTGCTGGCAAATGTCTTTCAACGTCACACTTCGTTAATGCATTCTTGTGACTGTCTCTCAAGCAGAATCTTACTTCTAGCTAGAAATAAATTTTCTACCTCTTCAATTACATATAACCTTCAAACTGCTGCACAACTATTAAAAATTTCCCATCCCTTAATTCCATCATTCAGAAGTGCATTCCTATGAGACCCCTACATTCTACTGACAAATCATTCTTCTCCATAACCAGTCAACAAAAATAATGCAACATACTCCCTACATTCACTCACTGCTAACAGCTAGAATACTATCTACAACATGAAAGACTTTGAAGCAGTCTGCCCCTCTACTGCCCCTCAGTAAAATCTGTTCCAGCACAGCTATAGGAATACTGCCATTAAATGAGACCTGACTTCCATTTTTATGCAAACTACTTTTACTTGTATTACTATATTATCATCATCTATTATCTTCTAAGTCTACCTTGCATCTCTTTCCTACCTTTATTTCTGTGGTTCTACATGTATTTCCCTTAATTGTTTATGTTCCATGCTGCTAACACCTGTTTATTATCAATGTTTAGCATATCAGAATTTGCACTGCTTTTATTTCTCAAGCTGTGCTAGGAATACCTTTTGTATTACTCTCTGTAAAAATGCATTTGCATATAGATTATATAGTTGACAATGGAACTGTATAATTTTAATGTAAATGATGTAAACACATAATTGATATTAATGTGGCTATATAATGGAGCATTTCTGCAAAGGCCTCTACTGAAAAATATCTAAGCCCAATTATATAAATATTACAGTGTGAGACAAGCAATTCACTTACACTTTTCTGTCGTTTGCACTGTAGCTGCCAAACTGATGTTTACAATGGATTTTTTTGTAGAAAATGAAAAAAAGTGTAGGTACCACTTCTCAAATTAGTCATTGAATTGGATTCCATGGCTTCATGTCTTCTAGAAGTAGCATGTGCATGCAATTTAGTTCAAAGTGGCTCTCTTAAAAATGGTTGGAGCACAGGAAAAGTTGTGGCTGTGCACTGCTGACCTCTTCCTTGGCTAAATTACACGTTTCTAACATCTGTACCATAGTTTATCACCCATTGTGTATATCATGTAGAAAGTGATGGAATGACACACCAGTTAGCAGACTGCCTCTGTAAATTTTGCACAGAGGCATTGTTACAGTCGCCTATGCAAAAAGGAAAGCAGTACTGGATCAATACATAGTGAGACCACATAGTTATCTACAAAACACATTATTGATAAACATACAATTATGATAATACACTATGATATACCATAGTAACATTCACAACATTTTCCTCGCATTTTATTTCTTCTATGCATTTGGTCTAATTAATGAGTACTGAACACTCAGTACCTTCACTTGAATATCTAGATACAGTAATTAATACTTCTTTCAAGTCTTGCTGCATATGTCAGTGGCAAATTTTTAGCTGTCTGTGCATTTGCTAACCAGTCCATCAAATGACCCAGCCTCAGTGTAGAACATGATATATGCAGTTAACATTTGATAAAGCATTACACACTATGACCATATAACTTGCCTGTCTACCAGAACAGAGCTAAAATTAAAACACTAATAAGTTCCATGACTACAATACCAATCACTCCTGTACTGCATTTCTATGCAGCTTCATCAATAGTTCAGCCTGCCTGTTGTGATATCCCTTAATACATTTTCCATTAGTGTACATATCATATGATTGTTAGCCAAATGAAAGCACAACTTTGCAGATAAAACACCTGTGCCACGTAATCTACTAAAGCCATACAATGTACTGTGGCATAACAAGGGTAAAGCAAAAATAACATTCATGTCTAAGACTATGAACCTTGTGTGGGCAGAACTGTGGTAAACCACAGAAACAGACTATGGATATTGCCAGTTAGCCTGGCAGATATCAATTAAGCATGTTTTTATTTTTTGGTTCTGGTTCCTCTTTAATACCTCCTTATTACCTTATGAGGCATCTGTTGGAATGGTCAGTACCTTCAAGAAAAATATACAGTACTGACAACGTATGCAGGTTCTCCACTTTTTGAGCATTTGGGAATAAGGAAAATTAATAGCTGGGCTTAAAGTGAACTCTGAAACCACCTTCGGCATAGGAAGGATTTCTCAGAGAAGTCCTCACCATATAGAAAATTAGGTAGGGTTGATCCCCTATAAGAGATTGTAACTGGGATACTATTCAACTAGATGGAGCTATCTAGGCATGCAAATACTTTCCAATGTTCTTCATGCAGGCAGGTGCAGCAAGAACCAGACAGACAATTGATCCATGTGTGCCCAGCAGGAAGGAGAACTCACACATAGATAGCTCAACCTGAGACTCTACAGTCTTACAAGAAAAATGAAGCTTCCCAAGTAAAAATATTCCATGAGTCCCAAAAAGCAACAGATCCTACCCTCCCCCAGCTATTCATCACACTAACACTTAAACTATCTTCTGCTCTTACATGCTAATTTTTGTCACACAGACTTTCAGTATACCTGCCCTTCAACAAAATGACATTCCCAGAAAAATCATTTGAGAAGTACATTGATATTTTTTTCAGAGAAATCTTCCAGTGGAAGATTTAACCTAGAAGGGAACTTATCTGCCAACTCCTGAACGAATTGCTACCTGATGCATCATCGCATCCATGAAGCCCTTAGAGGTGAAGTGGTAACCACTTGAAATGTCATGACCTTCTACAGCAATTCTAGAAACACAGAGACTGCAGGGATAAAAAATGGGCATGCATATTCCAAGTCTGAGGTGGTCATTTCCCAGGGTTTTTTCTCTTTTCTCCAAGGTATGGTGATCTTGGAGTTGGCATATATATGGCTGAAGGGTGTGGATGGCTTGTGCACCTGAAAAAGAGAAGTTTAGAGAAAAACAATGTTAGAGATTCACTTTTCTCCTGGACGTTGTCTTTTCTTGGATTATATACACTCGTCATTTCCACTGCTAACATTTCAATACGGAGATGAAGCCCGCTGGCTGCAAGAATGCTCTATATCTTAAAGCTTGAAAAACTTACTCATGTATTGCAAGGCAGTTTTGGGTAAGTGTAAAGCTATATAACCATGGTAGCCACAGAACTGACACTAACACAGCAACACACATTGCATTAATTTTATAACTCCACTGATAAGTTGTTTGGTCACTCTTATGAAATGCTCAGGTACACTAAGTGGACATAAGCATTGCTGAGTCAGATAATGAGTTAACAATTTATTAATCAGTATCAAAATTCAAACTGGGGAATAGGAAATCAGCTACTAAGCTAGAAGCATGCCTCATCACTTAAAAGGAACATCTGTTTTATACACTTGTATCAGTCCACACTGGAATTCAGACTTAAATAAGGTAAATGCCATTTAAGATCTCAGAAAACACCAACAGTCCATCACATGGTTGGAAACCAATATGATCATTATCGTTGTCAGCTGGAAATTCTGTTTGTATACACACAACACAAGCTTTGAGGACCATGTGATTGCTGAACCTGAGTTTGTATTTTTTATAGACCCTCAAAACATAGGATCTGTAAGCCATCATCCCTTACAACCTGAAAAAACTAATGTCAATACAAATGGAACAGCATTAAAAACACAAAAAAATTCTACATACACCCACTTTTGTGTAACTACACATGCTGATTAGCACAGTTAGGGCATGTAACACCCAATTTGTACTACAGCACTGCTGTAACAAGGCTTTAAACAGAGCATGCAATGGATAACATACTATCATGCTGTGCAGCCAGTGCTGCCATGACCTCGCCATGTCTGTGCTCCTGACCTTTTTGTAACACATGCAGCAGATGTGCCATACAATCAATGGTAGGGCATGAGCACACAGGTTAGAGCCATGATGTCACTGTGAATATTCATGTGCCTGTAATAGTAAGCGACACTCTCTGACACACATCCATGCACATCAACTACTCTCTCATGTGTAGTGTGAAGGGCAGTATTGGTTCATTGCATGGACGAGTCACTGTCACTACCAGACACTACACAGCACAGGGGTCACAGTCATCATCATGTTCATTTCCTTTTGAGACATTCATTGGAACTTGTGCAGTTGATAAGGTCTTTCAGCAGAGATGGGAAAAAGCGGCACATCTCTGCTCAAGAGAATGGCTTAATATTCTGATTGAGAGAGACACTATTAAACTGTCTAATATAAAAAAAGGACATTAATATGGTTTGTTCAAACTTAATGTCTGCTTTAGACAGGGCGAAATTTGAGTCTTGTCTTCATGATATTAGAGACAAGTTAAACTCACAAGAAAAAAAGAGTCCTTGAACAGAAAATGTATAAGATACAGAGAGATCTCTGTGATTTCGAAAAAGGCGCTGCCTATTTCAGGGGATCCAATCAGCGTTCACATTCCAAAGCTCATCGTCACAATGATGCTGGCTGGTTTAAAGGAAGAACTGTTAATACTACTAACTTTAATCTGCCTGCAAGTCCAGCAGTGAGACAAGATGCGGATAACATAATGAACAATGATTTTCCACCTTTGCCATCACCGGTGGATGATTTTTATTTTTCTGAACATTTTCGTCCACCAAGGGTATATGGGAGGCAACAGAAGAGAAGTTTTTCGGACCAGGAACAGTATAGGGGAGGGCCCCCATGCCAATGGCATGATAACAAAAGGACAAAATGGTATTAATTTATGTTCTGGATCTAATGTTGTAATTAATTTGTCTGGATGTCAGTTAAATGACAGTATTTATGCTGTCTTGAATCATGGATTGAAATTTGTACCTACTGTTTTACCTAAGAAATATGAGTTTAAAATAGAGCTGTTCAGATTTGTGCGCAAATTAAATTTATGGTACCATTTTCACTGTTTGTCTTCCTTAAATGTTGGTGTGGAAACTGCATTGAATGATACACATACTACTGATGATTATGTCTCAGATTTGGACACAAATGAATCTTTTGTATCCTGTGAGAGTGATTGAAATGCTTATTGTGTTATAGATACTTTGAGAGTAAATACTAAGAGTACCTATATGCCCCCTTTTTCACATGAAGGTATAAAAAGTTTTCATGCGATGGTTGAATTTGAAGTTAATTTGTTGATAAATAATTTAGATTTGACACAGGTTAATTATCATTTATCTGAAAGGGAATGGTCTGAACTAGTTATTTTTTCTAAACAGAAGGAATTAATTGTTAAACCATCAGATAAAGGAAATAAAATTATAATTATGCATTACATACAATATTATAAAATGTGCTTAGATTTATTGAGTGATGATACAGTATAGTGTGTAGTTACAGAAGATTTTGTTAAACATGCTAAAATAAGTATACATGTTTAATACAGAGAGGTTTGAGACTAGGATATTGGTTGGAAGCTGATGTTAAGAATAAATTAAATGTGGAAGATTCTGGTCCAGCTTATTTCTATTGCCTACCCAAGATTCATAAAAATAGTAGGAACCCTCCGGGTAGACCTATAGTTTCAGCCAGTAGATACTTTCTACATAATTTGGGACTTGTTTTACATCAAGTGTTGTTAAAGGAAGCTCAGAAACTCCCATCTTATATACAAGATTCTTTTGATTTTCTTCGTAAAATTAAAAATGTTATTTGGGTAGACAATATGTACTGGCTGACTCTAGATGTTAAGAGTCTCTAGACCAATATTAAACATGTATTTGGAATTGAAGCAGTATATAAACAGATGGTAGATTTTCCGTTAACACATTATATTTTAGATTTATTGAAGTTTTGTTTAGAAAATAATTATTTTTACTTTGATAATCAAATTTTTCATCAAATTCAAGGTACAGCAATGGGTGCGCCTTTTGCACCAATGTATGCTAACATTTTTATGGGATTAGTTGAAAAAGAATGTATTTATACTAATTGTTTTGTTAAAAATCATGTAAAATTTTATTTTAGATTTATTGATGATCTAATTTTTTATGTGAAGGGAGTAGGCATTTAGTGAATGATTTTATACAGGATATTCAAATAAATAGGTTTAATATATGTTTTGATGGTATACAGTGTGGATCAATTGTTTCTTTTTTAGATATTAATCTACAGGGTACTTCAGGACAACATGTCATCACTAGTATACATAGAAAATTTGATTTACCAAATTAATTTTTGATGGGTACCAGTTGTCACCCCAAACACACCCTTGAAGCCTTAACATATGGTGAATTCTTGAGAATTTCTCGGCTATGTAATGATGATAATATATTTATGAATGAAATATTATGCACTAGGAATATGTTTGAAAAAAACAATATGATATAACGTTGATTGATTTAGATATCAATAAGATTTTTAATAATAGGTTTTAATAAGGGGCCATTATGTATAAATACGTGTAGGAATGATATTAAGAATTACAAAGAAGTGGAAAAGATATTTATGGTTTTTACTTATAATATTTGTAGTGAGAATATTAAAAAATGTATTTTACATTTTTGGGACTTTTTAAAAAATGATTTTGAATTGAAGAGTTTAATTGAAAAAAAGTTAATGTTCTCTTACAAGAGGGGTAGAAAGGTGAAGGATATGGTAGTGCATACTAGATTCCATAAACCTGATGAAAAATTGCACTACCAAATTATGAGTAGAGGGATGTCATCATGTGGTAAATGTAGTGCTTGCACTTATGTAATTAATTTTTTCCCTTATATAAATAATATTGAGTATAGACCAAATGGCCAGTATAGTTGTAGAACTGAGAGAGTGATATATGTCATCAGATGTGGTTGTAATAAGTTTTACATTGGTCAAACGAAGAGAATGTTTAAGGTGAGATTATTGGAACATTTGAGGGATATTAGGGTAAAAAAATTAGAGAGCCCTTTAGCTCAGCATTTTTATGAATGTCATGATGGAAAATGTGATAGTTTAACAGCAACCATTTTAGAACAGGTTTTTATAAGTGAATTATATGAGAATTTGATTAAGAATGCACTTTTAAAGAAAGAAACTATTTTTATTTTGAAGTATGAAACCCTAATTCCTAGGGGTTTGAACACAGATTGCTGCTGGAGAAGTGTTATTTAATTTTGCCTGGAATGCATTCTAAAGTTGTTTGAATTGTATCTTAATTAATCTTAATAATTTAATTGTTTAAGTGTTTAATTGTTGTTAATAACTGATGCTATATAAACGTTTTTGTCTGTGTTATGTATTACTCCTTGAAGGCTTACTGCGGCCGAGGCACTAGAGAATAAATACAGAACCTTACTTGTACACTGGCTTTGTTGTTTCATTCTGTGGTGTAGCAACTTGGTTTCCGTTCCTGCTGTTGTTCGTATCATCATGTTCATTATCTGATGTGCTGACATCATCAGAATTGCTGGTCTCATTATCCTCTTTATCATAGGTACACAATGAACCACAGAATCGCTGGTCTCATTATCCTCTTTATCACAGGTACACCATGAACCACAGAATCACTGGTCTCATTATCCTCTTTATCACAGGTACACCATGAACCACAGAATCGCTGGTCTCATTATCCTCTTTATCATAGGTACACCATGAACCACAGAATCGCTGTTCTCATTATCCTCTCTATCACAGGTACACCGAGAACCACATGGCTATCTCCTTCTGGTCCAGACAATTAACCCAGTGCAGTGGCTTGTGTGCCATGGGCCATACTATCACAGTGAGGCACATCGCATACCACCTCAGGATCAATGGATGGGCTACTGGATGAGGCAGGTAGTAAACGTGCTACAAAAAGAGACAGATGCCACATGCCACATGGAGTCACAGAAATCAAGTGATGCAGCACAGGACTAAAATCTGGAATATAACTAGAATGCTTTAATGATGATATGAGCTTAAAAAGTCATCATGGTTGTGGATGGTTCAGGGACCCTATATAACAGAGATATGCCATGTCATTTACATATCAAACAAGTATGCCAAATGAGGTCAATACAACAACTGAAACCTACCTGACATGTTCTCCTGTGACTCCACTGCCAGCGATGAGGGTTGAAATGCCACTGTCACGTGGAAAGATAGACATACACAAATCAGTATTAAGCACATGCAAGGCATTATGTAGCATTTCACCTAAGGTATAAGACACAGCAAATAAGATAGACACATATCAGAAGGGAAATGTTGATGTGCAGATTGTAAGTGTCCTGTCTAGATAATGAACAAGACCACAATAGTCATGAAGGACACACGTAATTATCAATAATTAAATGTAGCAACATTACTGGCAGGTCTCCTTGCATCTATTGTGACCATCCACAGCTCTGATCATGTTTATAAGGTGCATCCACACTTGATTCCTCCACACGGTATTGCCTGTCCATTGAGACTTGATTATTATTTCATTTCCTCTAGGTGAGAAATTATCTCTCCTATTTCTGTTCGATATCTGGTGGACAGGATGATATGCATATCTTAGAGTTTATATAGGGGTTCACATATTGATATGACTTTATTGAAAGCAAACGTAAAACAAATGGCTTCCCTTTCTTTCATAGTGCATAGCAATGAAAAAAAAATGCATGTCATGTATACCATTGTTATGTACAGATAATCTGAATGAACATGAAAAACATGTGTGAATAGGTGATCCATATGGCCTAATAACATCAGCATACATGTGCACATTTATTAATCCATTTAACAAGTTTGTACAAGTCTTATATACAGGGGTGGGATTTGAACCTATGTCAGTGGATTTATAACAAGTAAGACTAGTATGCATAACTAATGTGCCACAGCTCCAGTACTATAGCAATGGTGTTGCCACAGTTACATGCACATCTGAACATAATTACCAATTCTACTTCATGAATGTAGGATGCAGCCATTAACAGACAACATAAAAAATATGAATGTCAGGATATGGTATACAACTTGCCTACTGAAATGTGTACAGAAGCATGCCATTAAAATGTCAGCATATGAAAATGACCTGTTAAACAGTCATGGCTAAATATCACCAAAATAAACAATGTAAATGCTAAGCCATCCCAATCTTGCCTCTATCCCACTGAATGTACTCACAACTACTGCTATATGACTAAGTATATTGGATTATGTATAAACAAGTCATTAAATGTACAGCTTACAGAAATCTCCATAAGCTGCTGGGCTCCATAAATATACACCAGACATTACAGGTTATTCTGCAATAACTATGGATATATTTAATTCCGTTTACATTTGTAGTTCAACAGGGCTGGTTTATTTTTAATCATACAACTGCATACGGGAAAACCTCCTTGTCACTGATGGACATGTACCTATATGTGTACATACTGTTGAAGTATGCACCCTTCTTTATGTCACAGACAGATTCTAATGCAGAGAATTTTAAACAACATATTCATAAAACATATTTTAGTTGTTTTATACAGCATAATGATAACATAGGTATGTGATAATAGCAATGTATTCCACCACAGCAAAGCAAGCAGGTGAGAGTTTATCTTTGGAAGCTAGCTCTAAGTCAGCTAGACCCCAGAGTGAGGTTAGCTAAATGCACACACCTTTTAAGTACCATGCATAATTAGCATGGTGCATTAGCATTCAGTGTTTTGGAATCCTATTAGCAAATGTCTGCTTAAATTCTTGAATCTCAGTATAAAAGTACATTGCTCAGTGTAACTGCCCAGTAAGTATCAATAAACAGGAATAACTATAACACATGCCCGATGCCCTCTAATAGTCTGCTGCCATCCTATATGCACCAACTTTAAAATGTAATATTGACACATATTTATAGTATACCAATCCTGCCTGCGAACTGAGTGGAAAGTACAGTTTTGCACCTACCATAAATGTAGATGCTCGAGTGTCTTCACTGCTGCAGTCATTACACTTGGGTTATCCTGCCATCAGGCGGACCCGCAGTTGGCCTGAGTTCCAAAGTCTTGGTCCGGCGTCGGTTGCTGTCACCTCTTCCCTGACGTCAGTGCGCCAGGGGTATATAAGAAGCAGCCGACGCCATTTTCTTCAGTTTTTCTTGCCGCAGATGTCAGGTGCCCCCAAAAATGGTATGCAATACATATTGCTAATAAAACATATAAAAAAGGTAAAAATAAAACCTTCAGTAACCAGCAAATACACCACATAGGTAGTATAGGTTAGTCCCAGATAAGAAAGATCTGTGGGTGGGTAACCTGGACTGCAGCAGTGAAGACACTCGAACATCTACATTTATGGTAGGTACAAAACTGTACTATGTTCATCGTGTTTCACTGCTGCAGTCATTACACTTGGGTAGAATCCCAAAGCTGAGTTTGGGTGGCTGGCTCTATAGAGGATTTGGTGTGGCTATGAGGCCCTGCAGCACTGCAGTGGCAAAGCCAGCTCTGGATCTAAAATAAAGAGGCAAGTGGTAATGCTTGGTAAAGGTGTGCACTGAACTCCAAGTTGCAGCTTCCAAGATATCTTTGGTAGGTACTCCTCTAAGGTAGGCAGTAGAAGTGGCAGTTGCCCTGGTGGAATGTGGTCTAATATTACTAGGCACAGGTTTCCCATTTTGTGTGTAGCAGAACCGGATACAGTGTCCTATCCACTTTGAAATGGTCTGCTTTGAAATAGCCTTTCCCTGTGATCCTGCAGCATATGATACAAACAATTGTTCAGATTTTCTGAAAGCTTTTGTTTTGTCCAAGTAGAAGCGCAATTGTCTGTGTATGTCCAAGGAATGTAGAAGCCTCTCCCTTATATTCTGGGGATTTGGATAAAATGTTGGCAAGTGAATAGTTTGGTTAAGAGACACACTGGAAACCACATTAGGCATAAAGGTAGGGTTTGTTCTTAAAGAAACCCTGTCTTGATGGAAAATGATAAAAGGTTCCACTGCCATTAGTGCTTGTAACTCTGAGACTCTTCTTGCTGAGGTTATTGCTAGAAGCAGAACAGTTTTCCATGATATATATTTTAACTCTGCTGAATTGGCTGGTTCAAAAGGAGGCAAAGTGAGATTTTCCAAAATGAAATTAAGGTCCCAAGTTGGTGTTGGTGCTCTCCGGGGCGGTCTTATGTTTTTAGCCCCTCTGAGTTACTGCTTTAGCAAAGGGTGAGAGAAAATAGGAGGATCTGTGTTGTAATGAGTCGAGATGGCAGAAGCATGAATCTTAATGCATGAGAAGGATAGTCCTTTGTCCAGCATCTCAGTCAAGTATTGTAGTATCTGAGGAATGTTAGGGACCAGAGGATCAAGGTTTTGAGCCTGGTTCCAGGCACAGAATCTCTTCCACTTTTCTGAATAAGATTTCCTGGTACTAGGCTTCCTGGCCTCCAAAATGACATCCATAACAGCTTTAGAGAGAGAAGTTGTCTGTTTGGCTAATGAATCCGCCATGCAGCCAGGTTTAAGGTTTTGAGCTGACTGTGCAGTATCTGATTGTTTTGCTGAGTCAGAAGGTGTGGAATTTGAGGCAAAATCCAAGGTGGGCCTTGAGCTAAGTTCTTTAAGATTGGGTACCAATGCTGGCATGGCCAGTCTGGAGCAATCAGAATCATCTGTGGTTTGTCTTGTCTGGCTTTTAGGAGTACCTTTGAAAGGAGAGGCAGTGGTGGGAAGGCATAACGTTTAGGCTTTTCCAGCTGAATGAAAGAGCATCCACTTTCCATGATTGTGTGTGATAAGTCCTTGTGCAGAATTTTTGTAGTTGGCAATTCAGTGGGGAGGCAAAGAGATCTATGTCCGGGCACCCCCATTTTTGCATTATCATGCTGAAAACTTGTAGATTTAATTTCCACTCGTGAGGATCCATGATGTTTCTGCTTAGGTCGTCTGCCAGAGTATTTTTCTTTCCTGGCAGGAATTGTGCTTGCAGATGAACTTGATGAGTTATTACTGTGTTCCACAAGGTCATGGCTTGCCTGCATAGGGGGTAAGAATGAGTGCCCCCTTGCTTGTTTATGTACCACATTACTGTGGTGTTGTCTGTCCTTAATAATAATTGTCCTGGATGCAGAAGGCCCTTGAAAGCTGTTAGGGCATTTTGTACAGCCAACATCTCTTTTTGATTGATGTGAAGATGCATTTGGTCTGTGGTCCATTTGCCCTGAATACATTTTCCTGCCATGTGTGCTCCCCAGGCGTAATCCGAGGCATTTGTTGTTAAAGTCTGCCTGGTTGTGGAAAGAGTGAAAGGCTGACCCTTGTTGAGGTGACATGCCTGTGCCCACCATCAAAACTCCTGTTGTAGGCAGGGAATTAGTGGTATTACTGTCTCCAAGCTGTGCGAATGTTGAGATCAAACACTTTTTAGGTACCATTGTAATTTCCTCATATGCAGTCTTGCATATGGAATTAGTAGTATGCAGGATGCCATGAATCCCAAGGCCTGTAGAATTTTTCTTGCAGGGAGTTGGGACTTTGTTGCCATCAATTGAAAATACTGAGTCAGTAGTCCTTGTTTGTCTGGTGTGAGATAAGCCATCTGGGCCATTGTATTTAAGCTGGCACTCAGGAATATTATCTCTTTTGAGGGCACTAGTTTTGATTTCTTTTCATTTACTGTGTACCCTAGGCAACTTAACAATCTTTTTACGAATGCCAGATGCTGTAGAAGAATGTCCTTCCTCTCTGCTTGAATCAGGCAGTCATCCAGATATGGATATATTTGAATTCCTTTTTGTCTACAAAATGCAATTACTGGTGCCAGGCACTTGGTAAAGTCCCTGGGCGCAGTAGATAAGCCAAAGGACAGTGCAGAGAATTGATAGTGCATTGAACCAGCTATGAATCTGAGGTATCTTCTGCAATTTTGTCTGATAGGGACATGCAGGTATGCCTCTTTGAGGTCCAAAGTAACAAGCCAAGCTTCCTTGCCCAACATGGGAAGGAGCTGTTGTAGTGTCAGCATTTTGAATTTCGGAACATCCAGGTAAGTATTTAGAGTGGAAAGGTCCAGAATGGGATGGGTCTCCAAGCTTTGTCCTTTCTGGGTACCAGGAAGAGTCTTGAGTAAAATACTTGTCCTTTTTCCTGCTGTGGTACTTTTTGAATAGCTCTCATATCCATGAGAGCTGTAATTTGTTTTTGTGCCTCTGCCCATTGATTTTGTGGCAGGTCTGGCATTCCTTTTAGCCTTGGAAAAGTGTGAAAGTGGAACCTGTAACCTTGAGACACAATATTCAGCACTCATTTGTCTTGGGTGATTGCTTGCCAGTTTTGAGAAAAAAGTGCTAGTTTCCCCCCTAAGGGAGCTGCCAAAAGGTAAGAGTTTGGCATTGGAAGGGGGAAGTCATTGGGACTGTTTCCTGTAAGGTTGTGACTTATCCTTACCTTCTTTTGGGTTTGAAGCACCCCACTGTCATGGTCTGTAAGAACCTTGTGGCTGAGATCTACCTCTTGGGCGTCTGTATCTGCCTCTTTGTGGCTTGTCTGACACTGGAAAGGACCAATTCTTTGTAGGCCAATTTCTGCTAAATCGTGGTGGCTGTACCTGTAAGAAATCCTTCACTGTTTGCATAGATTTTGCCTTATCCTCCATTTTCTTTAATACCTCTTCTGCCTTAATACCAAATAAATTATCTTGCTGCAAAGGAGCATCCAATAATTTTGCCTTAACATGTTCTGGTAAACTTTGTTCTTTTAACCAAGCATGCCTTCGAATCACAGATCCTGTAACTGCTGCTCTACAAGAAGCTTCTAATGAATCAAAACCACATTGCAAAGTATGCTTTCCCACTTGTTCAGCTGCATGCAATAAATCCTGCATTTCCTTATAGTCAGGTTGTTCTGCATTTGTACTAATTTTCTGTTTTAATTGAGACAGTAAGTATTGTTGATATTTAAGTATGTGAAACTGGCAATTTAGAGCCCTCACTGCTAAAGTTGCAGAGGTGTAAACTTTCTTTCCCAATCTGTCTAATGCTCTAGAGTCCCTATGCAAGGGAACTGGATTCTTAGCCGTGGAAGCCTTAACCCCTTTGGGACCCTGGGAAATAGTTTCTGGGTCAGCAACAGGGTTTTTATAAAGAAATTTGTGAGAATCAGGGACTCTGTAGTACCTGTCTGGCTTGACTGGAGCTGGGGGTAAAGAATCAGGGTTTAAACTAGATTCAGAGAGCACATCATCCACAATGTCCAACACTGGCAGAATAGCAAGGGGCCTGTGCTGAGGCAGAAAAAGAAAGTCTCTGAGCCTTTTCTTAGATTTTGAGTAATACTGGCCCTCCCAATGGAAATGCTCCCTCATGGTATGTAAAGTTTCCCCAAACGAGTAATCCTCAGGAGGAGAGGCTGAAGGAATTGATTCTTCAGCATCAGAATCCTCATAGGGGAGTAAAGAATATCCCTGGTCTGAAGAGGAATCAGAATATATTGAAACCTGGTCTGAGGAATCATAGTCTGTATCCTGCCTAGGCCTTTTATCAGGAGGGGGATGGGAACCCCAGATCAGAGTTATCAAGTCTTCGGCCATCTTGAGCATCTGTATTTTAGGCATGGAGGCCTGTCCAGGTGAATGTTGTACTTGCTTCTTTGTCTTTAGTGTAGGCTTGGCTGTAGTTGCAATGGTAAGTTGAGTAGGCCTGAAAACACCCTCAGAAGCCGATGCCTGCTCAGCGGCTCTGGACCCATCTGAAGGGTTAATCTCCATTGGTCCAACGCCTTGAGGCTCCAGAGGCCTAGGCACCTCCACATGGGAG
This sequence comes from Protopterus annectens, assembly GCF_019279795.1. Taxonomy (NCBI): domain Eukaryota; kingdom Metazoa; phylum Chordata; order Ceratodontiformes; family Protopteridae; genus Protopterus; species Protopterus annectens. The sequence continues at coordinate 1,550,561,854 of NC_056744.1, read as the reverse complement.
TTGGTCGCAGCCTGTGGTTCTGAGGTAGCGGGTGTCAGGGGCTGCAAAAGTGCCTCACTGAAAACCGTTGAACCTGCAACTGGCCTAGAAGAGGCTTCATCATCATTTTTGAGCCTCGGGTGCCTTTCCTTATCTTTATCTTTGTGTTTTTTGTGCATTCCAGTCGTCAGTTGTTCGACGGCATTGTATAATTAAACCTTCGCCCAAAGTAATGGCGAGCAAAATCAAACCGACATTTAATAGTGCATTTGTTAAATCTAGCACAAAACCGACAACTAGTGATGTCGTGATCTGGGCCTAAGGATGGAATACAGTAAGAATGAAAATCCTTATGAGGTATTTGCTTCCCACAAGAAATACAATTATTAACTTTTTCTGACATCGGTCTGAGGCTAGAAAAAATTTCCCCAATGGGGTACTTAGCTTTATTGAAAACTTCGGTTCTGAAATCGAATTTGAAATCTCAGGAGTCGGCCGACCGGCACTTGCGAACTGCTTTTGCTTCGGGCACCGCGCGGCAAGAAAGACTGAAGAAAATGGTGTTAGCTGCTTCTTATATACCCCTGGTGCACTGACATCAGGGAAGAGGAGACAGCAACTGACGCTGGACCAAGACTTTGAAACTCAGGCCGACTGCGGGCCTGCCTGATGGCAGGATAACCCAAGTGTAATGACTGCAGCAGTGAAATACGATGAACATCCTCCCTTAGCATTTTTATGAAGACATTTTTGTAAAAGCTTCAACACCCATACTGAGGATGTCAACAGAGAAGAGGCTTGAGTGAATCAGTGCACTGAACTGGACAGAAGAGGAGACCACCCAGATGCTCACTATCCATGCTGGACATGAGCAGAGAATGGCAGCATGCCCAAGGAACCACGAGATGATCAACATCTGGAACCAGATTACTAGTAAGTACTGCAGATGCACTGGAATCTGTTGGACTGGTGTGCAGGTCTGCCACTGCTATGATGACCTACATTAGAAGGATGCAAAAAATCTGCACCAGAGGGTCACAGAGGTCCAATACCAGCCACCAGGTGCCTACAGGAAGACACATAATCCACACTTTAACACCTACATTATCATATATCTATGTAATAAGCATATGTGTTTCTGTTTGGCTGTGTTTCAAGTATATTTTGTGGTTATCTATATTGATAATAGTAATTTACATGGAATAAATGTAGTTCTATTCATTAAAGCTATTATTCATGTGTTGACGCATTGTGAGGTTATACAAAACTATACTGGGCCAGTGTATACATTATACAGAACTGTTGATTATGGCTGTATATTACTATGGACTTCACACATATAACGATTACTGCTATTCCCTAATATCTTCTTTTAGAAGATCTAATGAGCTGCAATGTCTCTTAGCTCAAATGGTTAAGCCATATTGCAAAGTGGCTGTTGTTCTTCTATGTGCAGGTTTAAATCCCAATGTAGCCTATGTTTGTAAAAGTATTGGTGGTGATTCAGCTAATATTGCACATCACATATGGAAGATTTATATTTGTTTGGTAACTTATACAGTACTAATTTTTACTCATATAGCATGGCCGTGATGCATTGACACCTATAGCACTTAGGCAGTAGACGACTACACTTTTCTCCGATATCCATAAAGTTTATAAAAACATCATACAGTATACCTCTGTATGTGCAAATGCTGAGTAATACATACATTAGTAAGCTTTTAAGGATAAAATTAACAACAGTGTTTTATAATCCATGTCTGCTTTCATCAGTTTAATGAATATAAGATCAATGTAGGTCATTATGGCTGAAACATGTGTGAGCCCTGGAAACACAATGCAAGTACAATAAGTGTGGATTTGTAATCCTTATACTGCCTTATGGCTGTAGGGTTAGCACTGTATGTGGAGCTGTGTGGGTTTGAATCACAGTAAAAATGTCTTTCGGCTTTTCCTGGTTAGGGGTCGCCACAGCGGAACTCCGGTCCACTCATGATTGGCAGTGGATTTTTATGGTGCCAAGTTGCCAGCCCAATGCCCAACTTTCAAAGAAGGCACACCCATTCACACTTGCACCTACCTGCATATCTTTAACATCACTCGACTGCAGCGAGGATATGCAGACTCCACACAGAAGGTGCACCAGCCCAGAATAGAATGTGAGAACCTTTTGCTGTTTGGCAACAATGCTAACCACTGCACCAGCATTTGAATCACAGTGTTGTGTACTAATTCCTGTAATGGCTGTTATTATTTGGATAAATGCATATTCCATTGTTATTCCATAGACCTTTACAACATTAAGGGAAGTATGATGTCCATTTTTTTTTTTGTCTATGTGTGGGTTCAAATCTCAGTGTAGTCTATTTTCGATGGTATATTGGCAGTTATACAGTTCCTGTTGGACAACACATATGGGAGAGCTATGCTTGGTTGGTAAGTTATACATCAGAGATTTTACACATCAAGCATGACTGTGGTGCATTGAAGTCTATAGCTCTTTGGCTGAGGATGACTATGCATATCCCCATTATACACAAACTTTCTAGAAACATCATACTTCTATTAATGATGTATGTGGGTAATACAGTTATGTATTACCTCTACATTTTAAAGTACACTACAGTCTGTGATAATCAATTACTTCTTTCATTAAACCAACAACGCAAAAAGTCTAGTACCAAAACCAACAAAAATAAAAGACAGTCCAAGGCAAGCTCCACCTGAAGAATTAGTGACAATATCGCACAAACAGCTCACAATAAGGCTCCAATGCTCAAATCCACAACTTGTAGTTTATTTAACGCCACGCAATTTCTTTCATTACCTGAGATCCTACCTAAATTACATGTGCAGGTTTAAATCCCACAGTTGAACAGGAATTCCTTTAATAGCTGCTTATGTGTTTCAGATATACACAAATGTTTTCTTGCAAACTATGGCAGTTGGAAATCTGAACTGCTATAGTTGAGGGGTATTGCTGTGAGCCATGTGATAACATGTAGTCATGACTGCATAGTTTTGTTGTTCAAATCCCACTACAGACATTACATATGTCATTAGCCAGATGGCATATTATTGCACAGGCGTACCTGACTTGCATGATAGATGTTATAAATGGTGCTGCTTTTGTTTCACTTTATTAATCATATATGTTATGGATGTCACAAGTTTATGTTATACAATTCATTTAGGCTACATTACATACAATGTGATGTTGTGTGTGCAGCAGATTATGTAGGGCATGTGGCTGCACTTGTACTTTTATTTATCATGCAATATACACACACACACACAATTTCACATTAGACTAATATATGTATGAACATGTCCATACAAAACGACAACCACATGTACACTTGCACATATAGTCTGTCAATCTATATTTATAAATCTAAGCACACATCTGTATGTATTAAATCATATTCATGCATATGTACAGACAGGAAGATTGCAACGTTGAGGCATCGTACATCATATACATGTGTACAATATTTTAGGGTCTATATTATCTTGTCAAAACAGCATAACAGTGAATGCCATTTCAGTGACAAATAAACAGCAAACTGCAAATAATGCAAAAGCTCAGGTCAGTGATTTTTTTCCTAGGAAAAACAATCACTTGGCCATTGCTGTAACATTGCCCTTTACCCCACTGTAGTGCAATCTCGGGGTTGGTATATTTAGTTAAGGGGGCACTTTGAAATTTTTAAGTGGTCTGTTGTGTCTTGTTGGTCTACCAATTTTTTCCCTAGGAAAAAAATTGGTGACCTGGGCTTTTGCTGTATTTGTAGTTCACTTTTTATTTGTCACTGAAATGGCATTCATTGTTATGCCATTTCGACAAGATAATATAGACCCAGATTTTATTGTTTATGACATGACACCATAATATGTTCAGCATACAAAAATTGTGTACATTTTAGGTGTTTGTCCGCATGGTTAACTTTATCTGTATATTTGCACAATGTCATCTTAGACTGGCACACCTGCTTAGTGTCTGTAATGCTTCCCTGCATATTCATATATGTAAATTTTCTGACGTCCATCTATTGATGTAATTACAGCTAAGGCTGACTAGTTAGAGAGTAGTGTGAATACAGGTGACAGTTGTAGGTTAGAATCTAACTTCCTCCTGTTTTTCTCTATTAATCCTCATGTGTACAGTAGTGAGGCTGACATCAATAACGGAATATGGAAACTGTGATATTGTATGTCAGTGCTAGCTAACATGTAATAATCACTACTTTTTCATTATAATCTTGCTGCATTCATTATTTACTGAACTTCAGCAATTCTTCTGTTGTTGTAACACATCATCTTTCCCTCTATGCAGCTGATGAAGACCATGCCTGAAATTATGCTTTGTGCACAGATTGAATACACAGGATTAAGGACCAGCAGTGGGAGGGAGGTATGTATTATCACTTTCCACCATTATTCCTCCTGGATTACTATTAACATGTTTAAATCTTCAGGTTTAGTTCTGAAGTCTTATGACACTGAGACAGGCTGATGTTTATGTTAGCCTTCCCATAATGCATCTATAAAGTAACTGTAATACTTAGTGATTTATTGTGAATAGCATTAATGCATACATAATTTTAAGTGGACTGTGATCTTAGGAGTTACCAACAGGAGTTGTTTTTTTAATTGAGGTTATGCAAAGTTTCTGGGTACAATTTATATGAAAGACATCTGTGTTCAACTGGCATATTGACTTTGTAATAACTGTTTTGTAATTAAGTTGTTTGCACTGTTTGTTGTTTGAATAGTAGGAAATGACAAACTTGTAAATATGATGATGGTTCTCACGGAGTTTTATATAGTGCATAGCCTGCATATTTGATTATTAGTGATTATTTGCTGTTTTCATAACTGGTGTTAGGCACCTGCTGAACCCATGGCTACAGAGATCCCCTGATTATCTCCCTGCAAATAAGGGCCCCCATGCAGTAGCTGCAGGTTGCTCTGTCTCCTCCATTCATTTATCAGCACCCTGTGGATGTCCTCACAGCTATGCAATGTCACCGTGCAATTGCAAACTTTTTTCAATTTTTTTAATTCATCTGCAAGGCTGTATTCAGTCAGGTCCACTTTAGTGAAGCAAAGGATCTGGATCTATTTGACTGCAGGAGCAAGGGAAGTAAGTTGTCTTTTTTTTTTTTGAACAAGGAAGTGATGAAACAAGGACCTGATTGCTCCTTGCAAAGCACTTCCTGTGTCAATTGCCTTTAAAAAGGCACATGTGGGTAGTATTGTTTCTGTTCTTGTTTTTCAAGAAAGGAGTTTTTTTTTTTTTTTGCATTATATCAGTAGTATATCAAGCAGGGCTTTGGATTACTGGTGTGAGGATGGATAACGGTGGATAAATGGCAGATTCAAGCCTTCCAGTAGTTGCTGTGGATTACAGTATGAGGATGGAGAACGGTGGACAGATGGCAGATTCATGCCTTCCAGGAGAGGTCATGGGCATTCTAAAGTATTTTCAACTGTCCTTCTAAGGGCAATTTCTAAAAGAAAAACTGTCCTTTTAAGGGCAATTTAAAAAGGACTACACTTGTCTAGTCTGTGTGGAGGGGAAGCAAGCAGCAGATCAGTCTACAATTGTAAAGAGGGAACAGAGGATTGATAGCAGCCTTCTAGCAACAACATAAAAGGTACGTTTGGGGTTTATTTTTAACTTTATTTTTGTGGGGGGTAACCTAGGGAGATGATTGCATTACTTTTTTGTGCAGAGTTCTTGTACTAAGAGAATTGGGGGGGGGGGTGAAGGGCTGTGGTTGTACCAGTTTTATTTTACTTTTGCCCTGAATTCTTGTGCTAAGAGGATTGTGGGGGGTTGAGGGGCTGTGGTTGTACCAGAATTATTTAGCTTTTGTCCAGAATTCTTGTGCTAAGAGATTGAGAAATGGAGGCTTGTTTGTAATTAATGTCTAGATTTGATATAGTCTTGGATGGGTGGGTGTGGTAACCTAGGGAGATGATTACATTACTTTTTTGTGCAGAGTTCTTGTGTTAAAATGGGTTTATTTATTTTATTTATTTATTTAACTTTTGTTTACCAGGATAGTTTGACTGGACAAAAGTCCATTTTCAGTGGAGGCTTGGAGAGAAAATTACCTTTACATACGTAAAGACAGATATTATAAAAATATAACATAAGCATTGTTGAAATTCAGTAATGTTGTCACAAATACAAGAGACAAAGCCTTATACATAGAAATAGTTAAAAGCACTTGATTAATATCAAGACATTTATATGGAGCATGCAAAAAGGATATGCTCCTATTGTAATGAGCTTAGGCAGGAATACAATGCAGTATATAGTTATGATGGGAGTAGGTAAGAAAGGTAGGAGGTTTAGTGAAAGGTAGGTGAGTAGGGCCTCAGATGGAAAGTATAAGTATAGGTGGCAGAGGAGAGATGCAAAATATAGTAGGAGTGAGGATCAGCCAGGAGGTAGACAGAACGGGGGGGGGGGGTGAGGGGCTGTGGTGGTTGTACCAGTGTCATTATACTTTTGTCCAGAATTCTTCTGCTAAGAGATTGAGAAAGGGGGGCTTGTCTGTAATTAGTGTCCAGGTGTAGACTTGGGGTTAGGGGTAAGGTAATTTATGGAGATGATTGCATTACTTTTTTGTGCAGAGTTCTTGTCCTAAGAGGATTGGGGGGTGATGGGCTTTGGTCATGTCAGTTTTATTTTACTTTTGTCTGGAATTCTTCTTACTGAGAAAGGGAGGCTTCTCTGTAATTAATGCCCAGATCTGATATAGTCTTTTTAGTCAGTCTTACACAAGAATTTTCAATAACTTATCTTTTTTCGTCTGTAATTGTGCTGAAAGACTGGTGGGGGGGGGGTAGTGGCTGTGAGAATGCTACAGAAGGTACAGATGTTATGTATACCAATATAAACCCTGTTATGCTAGTATTTCTTGTGTATACAAGTGATGTTATCAACTATCCATGATGATACAGTTTTGTTCTATAACTTTTTGTTTTGTCCAGGATTGTATTGAGAAGTTCGGGGGGATTAGTGGCTGTGAGAATGTTGCAGAGTGCAGAAGTGTTTGCCTCATGTTTTGTTTGTTTCTTAAAAAACTCAAGTCATGAAATGTGCAAGCACATTGTTAATGTTATGCCTTTGTCTTGTTTTTATTTTACCACTTCATGCAGAATTGTGCTGAGACATTGGGGGTTAGGGGCTGTGAGCATTCTACAGAATGTACTGGTATCTTAATGCATGCTAATGCACAATTATATTTGACTGGTATTTTTGGTCTGTTCCTCATCAAAAATGTGGGTTCACACAATGCATGCTACTGCAAAATATGTTCTAACATTTTTAATTCATAAATACAGAGTTTAAAATGTCTAATGTTGGGAGGGGAGTTAGCATTTGTGAGAATATTGCAGAAAGTATAGATGTTTTAATATATACTAATGCAAACCCTGTTATGCTAGTATTGTGTATACCAGCAATGCTTATAACTATTACTGATGCTATGACTTTAATTTTTTGCTTTGTCCATAGTTATTGTGTTGAAAGTTTGAGTCTGTGGTTAGGGGCTGTGAAAATGTTGTATTGTTCAAATGTTTGCCAGGTATTTTTTTGTTTTTTAAAATGTGGGGTCATGTAATATACAAGGACATTGTTCATCCTACGCCTGTCTTTTTATTTTGTTTTCACTTCATCCAGAATTATTATGCCAGGACATTGGGGGGGTGTTGTGAGAATTCTGTAGAATATACTGATGTCTTAATGCATACTAATATAAACACTGTTCTGTTATCTAAGTTTCTTATAGTAATGCTTTAAACTATCCCTGATGTTACACCTTTATTCTTCAATTATTTTTGGTTGTGTCTGGAATTATGCTGAGCTGTTAGGAGGTTGACAGGGCCTGTGAGAATGTTGCACAATGTTCAGATGTTTTGTTATTTTTGTTTTTTTTCTTCCACAAAAATGTGGGATCATACACCACATGCTACTGCAAAATCTTATTCTAGCATCGTAATTAGTTTGTAAGCCCAGTATTTTAAATCCCTACCGTAATGCTTTGCTTCGTACAGACTTATTATGGCAATGTTTAAAACTCCCTTGTTATGCCTTTATTCTTTGTTTGGCTTTGCCTAGAATTGTTAAATTGATAGGTTAGGACAGGGGTAGGGCTGCTAGAATGCTACAATGTTTAAATGTTTGCCTGACAATTTTAGTCTGTTCCTCGTCAAAAATGTAGGTTCATGCAATGCATGCCCCTGCAAAATCTGTTCTAGTTCATAAGTACATTTTTTAAATACCTAATGTGCCCTTGTCTCATTTTTTAGTTTATTTACTTCATCTAGAATTATTTTGTTGAGACATTGGTGGTGGTGGGTGGGTGGGGGGGGGGGCTGTGAGAATTCTGCAGAATGTACCGTTTTAATGCCTGCTAATGCAAACCCTGCTATTCTAGTATCTTTAAGTTTATCATAGTAATGTTTTAAACTGTTCTTGATGTTACACATTTCTTCTGCAATTATTTTTGTCTTTGTCTACTAGAATTACTGTGATGATAGGTCAGGGTGTAGGGGCTGGGAGAATGTTGTAAAATGTTTGACTGATATTTTTAGTCTGTTCCTTGCTCACAAAATTATTGCATAGCATAATGTTGAGAGATGAAGCTACTAGCAAAATGGACTTCATGTTTCATATCCTCCATGTAATGCATGGTACATTCCCTGGCTTTATACTTTTGTCCACAGTTCTTGTGCTGGGGGGTGGGGGGTGGGGATGTTTGTCTCCTGATGTTTGCTTGGCACTTCTACATCCCTCACAAATTAGGTTTTCTAGCAAGTCCATGATTTTACTCCATTGTTCTACCAATGATTTGGGTTTGTTCAAAATTGTATGCCAAGAGATTGAAAGGTAGTGAGTAGGTGTATGAAAATGTGCATGTTTTGCAGTGTTTGTCATTGTGACACTGCATTCCTGAATTTTTCCTATTTTGTGATTTAAATAGTTATTGGAAATATTGTTATTTTTGTTCCATAACCTTTTTCTTGTCATATCGTTTGGTGTGCTCCCCTTAAAACTTGTGACTTTATACCTAATCATTTGTTCTTTCAGACTCTAGTCACATGTTCCAGAGAGCTTATAATAACAGTATTTTAAGTCTTTTGGGCCTCTTAACATGTTTGGGGGGGGGGGGGAGAAAGGGAGATAATTTTGTAGAAAAGGCTGAGGTTCACTTCTGTTGCCTGGTATTTAACTGAAAACTGTCATTTGAGCCTTTCTTGTTAGTATTTTGTCTACTGGTCAGTTATTCTTCAGTCTTTCTGCCTGTGGCTAATTATCTGAATGTAGTAACACAATATGGCCTGTAAATGTTACTGGATGAGCTTGACAGGGAAGGGGGTCTGGTGGCAATGTGGTCTCACTTTATATTCTCCTGAGTAGAGCCCCCAATTTGAAACTTGCTGGTGGTCCCCAAAATGCTAGCACCAGTCCTGGCTGTTTTAATGATGTTGGCAGACCTCTATTGGCATGTACTTCCCCGAGTTCTACTTCTTTTTTGTGATGTTGTGTAATTGCAGAATGATGGTTTGTTAAACACATTATACACTGTTTTCTCTCACTGGTGTACCACAAGCCAGTCATGGTTTCCTTGTGTGCCTGAGGTGTTGTATAGGTTATTCATGATTAACATTTAATTTTGTGAGTGAAAAGGTACATATGTAAGCATAACACAATGGTGGCGGTGACGGTGATCATTTGTTGAGGGACAGTTGTGCATGTGTGTAATACACAACTTCTAGCTATTGCGTACTGTCACTGTGCTTGTGATCTTGGACTTGTTTGAAAGCTTTCAAATCCTGTTCCAATTATAGGATGTTGTGATGTCACCCATTAACCATGTTCATAGGTAAGTACTAGGCTAGCTGCCCTTGCAGGCCAGTTTAAGCCTAGTCAATTTCTCTTTTGTGATATAATTAACCTATCCAATTTGGATAGAGATTGACTTTACCCATCCCATGGTCAATTATATATTAACACTAATGAGAATAAGGGGGATCATGCCATAGAAAATTCTAGGGGACCTATGCATGGGATAAAAGATTTAGAAAATGCCTCAGTGTTGGCTAATAATAATAAAAGAGAGTGAATGATTGTATGTGTGCTCTTACACTAATGTCGTTGGTGTGGAGAGGTCGAGAGGTCACATGACTATGTGCTTTACAATAAAGGAGGAAGCAAGGGTTGTTCCCCTCTTCCATTTTTAACCAGATTGATTGCCTTTGCGTGTGTTTATTTTTCCTTTGTAATGTATGTCTAACTCGACTTTCTTATCCTTAAGATGATACCGCCAACAGGTTATGGGCCCAGGATGGAAGTAGGAAGCCGATGGCATAGATTATGTTTCGACGGTGATGAGAAGAATTATGAGTTGTGGGAGACAAAGTTTCTGGGACACCTGTGCTTGCCAGGGCTGAAAGACGCTATTTTGTGAAATGTGCAGCAGGACACAGGACAATGAGAATGAGGAGGAAGGCGATGATGATGCTGAGAAAAATGAGGAGGCATATGCAGAACTAATACAGTTCTTAAGACGACAAAAATTTGTCCCTTGCCATGAGAAAATCCACAGACGATGGTAGAGAAGCACTTCAGATCCTGAGAGACCATTATGCTGGGAAAGGAAGCCACGGGTAATTAGCCTATACACCGAATTAACAAGCCTCCAGAAGGCCACCAGTGAAAGTGTCACAGACTATATTATTAGGGCTGAGACAGCCATTACGGCACTTAGAAATGCTGGGGAGAAGCTCAGTGATGGATTACTAATTGCAATGATTCTGAAAGGGTTGCCTGAAACTTTTAAACCATTTGCAGTCCACATCACACAAGATAAGTTGAGCTTTGGTGAGTTCAAAACAAGGTTAAGAAGTTATGAACATACTGAGAAATTTAATGCCAACGCAAGTAATGATAATATGATGAAAGCAAGTGGCCTTGGGAAAAGTGTAAAAGCAGAGATTATATACTATAACTGTGGCCAAAAGGGACACAAGGCATGAGAATGCCAGAGAGAATATAAAGGCCAGAGACAGTGGAGTAGTTTGTGTAAAAACTCTAGCCACAGGAACAGTAACTGTAGACGAAAGAAAAAAGACAATGTGAAACAAGCAAACACGGATGATCACATGAGCATCAAATTCATGAATTAAAACAGAAGGGATTAATGGTGGACACTGGCTCCACGTCACACATAATTAATGACCTGAAAAATGTTTAAATACTTTGATGCAACTTTCCAACTGGAGGAACACATTGTGGAATTAGCTGATGGAACGAGAACCTGTGGGGCCGCATAGAAGAGAGGTAATGCAGAGGTATGGCTGCTAAACAGAGGGACGCAAAGTAAAGGTGATGACGACTTGGGTGCTGTATATCCCAACATATCCACAAAGCATTTTTCTGTTAAGGCAGCAATGTCCAAAGGGGCCTTAATCAATTTAAACAAGGCCAGGACCTCATCTATAAAAATGGCACCAGCTTTGACGTAATTGAGTGTGATATACTCTATTATTTAGACACATACGATGAAGAAAATGATGGTGAAATACATTACGATGCATCTCAGAGCTGTTATGACATTCAAGCATGGCATAAAATGCTTGGTCACAGTAATTTCGAAGATGTGTCAGAATTAGAAAAAGTGGTAAAAGGAATGAAAATTAAAGGGAAGGTTGAGACACCTAATCTAACTTGTGAAACCTGCATGCAAAGGAAATTTGTCCAGAGCAGAAACAGAGAACCAGATGCAAGAGCAAACGTTATGTTTGAACTAGTCTATACTGATTTGGCAGGCCCAATTGAGCCAGTAGCAAAAGATGGCTTTAAGTACACGTTAGCATTTACTGATTACTACTCTGGTGTACTATTTGTCTACTTTCTGAAAGCCAAGAGTGATTCAGTCAAGGCGACTGAAACGTTTATTGCAGATTCAGCCCCTTATGGGAAGGTAAACTGTATTCAGATCAGATAATGGCACTGAGTTCATGTCAAAAGACTTTCAGTCACTATTGAGTAAAAATGTTATGACACGAAACATCCGCACCTTATTTGCCCCATCAGATTGGAACGGCAGAGAGATATTGGAGAACACTGTTCGAAATGGCAAGGTGTAGGTTGATAGAGAGTGACCTAAAGAGTTGTGGACATATGCAGTAATGACTGCTGCTTTTATTCGCAACAGATGTTATAACAGGCATGTGGAGCAGACCCCATTCTTCATGCTAACAGGGAAGAAACCGGATCTTTCAAGGATGAGAGAATTTGGATCAGTGTGTTATGCATACAGACAAGATAAAAAGAAGTTAGACCCAAGATGTGATAAGGAGATCTTTGTCGGATATGATAAAAACAGCCCATCATATCTAGTCTATTATCCTGACACAGGAAGGGTCCTTAGACACAGGTTAGTCAAGTAGCTGAATGCCAGATTCAGACAGACCCAGACGTGTGCATGTTAAATCAGAATCAAAAGCTGATAGTCAAATCACAAAAGAAATAGAAGTGAATCACACTGAATCTGTAATGAGTGAAGGAGACACAAAAATAAGGCAAGAAGAGGGAAGGCAGGATACACACTATAGAGAGAGAAAACCACCTGCATACATGAAGGACTATGAGTGTAAAGTTGAAAACGACGATTATGTGACAGTTAATGTTGACTATTGTTACCGATTAATATGCAACACACCGCAGAGCTTTAAGGAAGCCATGACTTCATCTAACTCAGAAAAATGGGTCAAAGCCATGAAAGAGGAAATTAAGTCTTTAAAGGAAAACAAAACATTTACACTTACCACACTACCGGAAGATAAAAATGCAGTGCGGGGTAGATGGGTTTTCACTGTAAAAGACAATGCAGATAATACTGAGACTTATAAAGCTAGATATGTAGCTAAAGGCTACAGTCAAGTCACTGGTATAGATTATAATGAAACATTTGCACCAACTGAGTATGACATCTGTACCCAGTCTAATGCAGATGGCAGCTCAGTACAATTTAGAATTGCACCACATAGATGTACAAACTACCTATTTACATGATCCTATTGACTGTGAGGTGTATATGGAGCAACCTGAAGGTTTTGAAAAGAAATCAAATAATGATGAAAAATTGGTTTGTAAACTGAATAAGTCATTATATGGATTGAAACAATCAGGGCATAACTGGAACAAAATGTTGCACGATTATCTTTGTGAAAATAGTTTTATCCAAAACACCGCAGACCACTGTGTATACACTAGACAAGCTGAAAATCAGAAAACAGTCCTAAAAATCAGAAAACAGTCCTAATTATATGGGTTGACAATCTCATTATAGCAGTAATGACAATGAATCACTAAACGATGTAAAGGAAATGCTCAAAGCTAAATTTAAAATGAAAGATCTGGGAAAGCTAAGACATTTTCTAGACATTGACTTTACCCAGAATAGTGGTGAAGTAAAGATGAACCAAAAGAGGTACATCATGAAAATTCTTGAACTTTGGTATGTCTAATTGTAAAGTAGGAAGTACCCCTTCTGAACAAAGAACAAATTTTGAATGTGACAGTGAATCTACAGATTCAAGAAAATATTGTGAGCTTGTGGGTAGTTTGATATGTTATGACAAGCACAAGACCTGATCTTAACTGGATTGTAACTAAACTTTCACAATATTTGTCACAACCGAGTGAATTTCATTTAACGCTAGCCAAACATGTGTTAAGATACTTAAAAGGTACATTGGACAGAGAGCTGTGTTACAAGAAATGTGAAGGGAAACTTCAGCTTGTAGCATACAGTGATGCAGATTGGGCAACAGATCAAAACGATAGAGATAGTACAACAGGTTATTGCTTTAGCCTCAATAGAGATGGGCCTATTATTTCATGGAAATCAAAGAAGCAACAAACGGTAGCTTTATCTACATGTGAGGCAGAGTACATGGCATTAGCAGCAACAACACAAGAGAGTTTGTACCTTGTGCAGCTGTTGAATGGAATGGATGGAGTGCAAGTATGTTCCAGTAACAATATTTGAGGACAATCAAGGAGCGATCGCTTTGTCGAAGAATCCAGTAAGCCAACAGAGATGTAAACATGCTGACATTAAGTATCATTTTGTCAGGTCAGCACTTAATGACAAAATAAGCACTGAATATTGCCCGACAACGGACATGGTTGCAGATATCTTTACTAAACCTGCTACGAAATCCAAGATTGAAAAGTTCATGGGCTGGATTCATGAAACCTCCGTGTAAAACTTAATATGTCTTACTCGGAGGCTGCAGTTGAACGGTATGACGTCAGCATGCCATGCATATTCATGAGGGCATGCTGAATCATACCCTAGGCTAACACCGTCCGTGTAGGTAAGTAGGGGGCGTGTCCAAATGCCGAGTACTGCAAAGGGACACACCCCAGAAGAGTCAGAGGCCTGAAAGTAAACGCCCATGAGCGAGTCCTTAGAAATGTCAAGGAACACAACACCACTCACCCCCAGAGACAAAACCCTACTGAAAAATGTGTAAAACGTAAAAATAGCAGTTTCATTTTTTTTTTTTTTTTTTTTTTATAATTTCAAAAATGTTTGCCCAGCAATTGCGCTTGTTTGCACGGGTATGCCCTTCGCTCAGCCACAGTTAGCAGATATGACATTGAAAAGCATATAAGATCTACATATGCAAATTAAGCCAATTAGCAATAGCATAGCGGTAGAGACGTTGGCCAAAGCAGAGGTAGTCACGGTTTGAGCCCCCACAACATCAGTCACCATTTTTATTTAAATATATAATTTAAGTAAAATGTAATGAAATGGGCTATGTATTTGTGAAGAAATCCGGCAGAATAATTTATAAAAAAGGATTATAATTGCCCATAGCTGAGCAACGCTTTAACAAGCTGCATTTGAGTGCCCGTAGGTGAGCAACGCTTTAACAAGCTGCATTTGAGTGCCCATAGGTGAGCAGCACTTTAACAAGCTTTAATATGAGTGCCTGTAGCTCAGCAGCACTTCACCCAGCATAATATGAGTGCTCATAGCTAAATAACGCATTACCCAGTGTAAGCCGTTTGCGCGGAGCTGCGCAGTGTGCCAACCAGCTTACCGGCGGGCAACATTGGGCAAGCTGTATCAAAGCCGCCTTTACACAGACACACCTCCTAGCCTGTCTAGACAGTAGTAAAAAAAAAGCAATGCCAAGGGTCGAACCCGGGATACTGTGCACCATAGTCAATGTACTGAACCACTAAGCCATGAGAGTTGTATTGAGAAATACAGTATTAGCATATATATAGGAATGAATGAAAATAGAACCATGACAAAGCAGGTTTTCTTTAAGCTGATAAATATCCAAAATGGCCAATCTGAGATAAGTGTGGGAAAACTGGCATATATAAGCCCCATAGGCGGGAATACACACCTAACTGATTGTGGTACCCATTTGCAGTCAGGATGGTGGGTGCAGGAGAGGGAAATCACTTTAGAGCACAAAGGTGGGGTATTCAGTCAAAATATATGGTTTGGCTCCTGGTCCATGATCATGAAGCACAACTCATGCAGGGCCAGGTTCAATGGGGTGCGTACAAGGCAGAGGTGTGGAACCGGTTGGCACATGATCACACCAGTGCCACAGGCATTCCAAGGACTGGTGGACAGGTCCATCACCACTATGCGGACCTGAAGCGACATAAGGAGGACCAACTGAACCATTGGATCCAGGAGACCCGCCAAATGCCCAATGCCCCACTACTGAGTACGTATCCATGTAATTATGTATGTAAGAAATGCTATCCTAGCCTATAGTATGAAGAGGCATGTTCCAATATTCCTTCATTTATATTACAGCTGCAGGTGTCCGTTCCATGAATCAGTGAGCCTATGCTGATAGACTGCTGAGGTTGTGCCACCAGAGAGGTTAGTAATTATTTAGCTGGTATTGTTATAGAATATAAGTGAGACAGATTGTAAAAGAGTTCATTGTTGTAACCTAGTAATAAAGGTGAAATAAGCCTGGAATAAAGATTCTGCTAGTATTGTAAGATTAGATAAGTGATGCAGCCTGGAAAAGAGTGTATTGCAATCCAGTAATGAAGATTAAACAAGTCTCAAATAGAGTTTCCACCTGTATTGTAATATCAGATAACTGCTTCAGCCTGAAAATGAGTGGTAATCAATCAACAAAGGGTAGACAAGTGTTGAATACATCCTTGTAAATTCTGCCATATGAAATAAATGAGTCAGCTGGAAAGGATTGTTGTAACCCAGTAATAAATGTTAATAAAGCCGTAAATATAAAATAAGTGAGAGAGTGTGAGAGACAGTTTGAAGCTACCAAGAAAGCTGTAATAAGTCTGGAATAAAAGTATACTGCAGTCACTACATAATATTATGTTGCTGTACCCTTGCATTATGGAGATAGTATGATTGTATGAAATGCTGAACATCCACAGTTGTCTAGACCCATATAAATCAAATGTAGCAGGATGCTGTACCTGAACACAGCCAGATATGAACATATATGAATAAAAATGGAATGTATATTAATGTAGCAGTAACATCCCCATCACCAACATTCCTAAGGTTACATACAGGAAACTGTACTAATACATGTAGGGGATATATATCTATATCTACTAGGAATGTACAGTATATGTATAGGTAGTGTAAGTTGTTAATGTAATATTTCTCCATCCTACCCTATTTTCACAAATTATGCCATTCCACACCAAACTGGGTATGTGTACTCACAATTAATTCCCATGGACATTTGTTCTGTTGGTTCATACATATCTGCATGTACATTGACGCATGTGCCCTGTTCACATATCCAAACCTGATGGCCTGTCGCCACCAATCAACCCTGCATGCTGTTGGAATGTGCGCTGTTGTTCTAAATATGCATGTGTTATGCTTGCTGCTCAATGTTCGGAATTCATGGGTGTTTGGTTAATGGGAATACTGATGCATGCTGTTACAACTAATTTTGAATGGCGTTGTTTGTTACTAACCCAAAATGCCATAAAATACTGCTAAACATAGGACAACAGGGAAGGTGGGTTCCAGCGGACCCACCTCTCCCACCTCAGATGACGAGTGCACCTGGCACCAGTGGCCAGGCTGGGACCTCCTCCTCCGGTGGCCCTGTGCCACCTTCAGGTGGGAGCGCTGCAGGGGATGGGGCTCATCCCCCCTCTGCAAGAGTGGCCGGAGGAGAGCCCCCACTCACCCTCCATAGGGTCTGGTCTGTAGTGCGTAGTGAGATCAGGCATTATGTGACTGATCCCCTACCCCAGCTTGAGGCAAGAGTGGTGCAACTCACGGGTGTGCCTGCCCATCCTATCAAGCCCCCAGCACAGCCCCAGCCTGGGCTGTGAAGGCACAGTGGTAACTGCCCATGGGTGGGGATCTCAGTTCCACTGTTGCCATCTGTGGGCTCATGGGCTCGCGATATCCAAACATCTGTCCCCGTCAATTGTGTTTACCCCCCACGTGTCATACTCCACCCCTGTATGCGTCTTGTTTGTCTTGTCTGTTAACCTTGCCAACCTACCTCCCCAAATATACCTACTTCCTGTACCTCACATTCCACTCTCACCTGAAAAAAAAAAATAAAAAAAGGGCACTCTGTTCACACAAAAAAATTACGCCCCATACATAGCTGCCCAATTCACACACATGTCCGCTGGACATGTAAACTGATAATTCTAATTGGCAGTACAACATATTTTGTTATCCTCGCCCCTCTCTCAGGGGTGGAAGGTTTCAAATTTCACACCAAATTTCAGACCTATGCACAGCTGTTGCTGATAAAGAAATGGGCAGTTATGGACCTTCCCTACATCTTCCTGCACATCCCAAGCTTGTTTACTTACTGTCCTACCCTCTTTATGCCCCCTTTTTCACCACTTTCCTATTTCCCCATTTTCTTTTCTTTAAAAGAAAATAGTGTGGGTGTTAGCGGGAGTAAGCACTTTTAAGCAGTAGTCAGTGGGTGTGCACTTGTGTGCGCTTAGCTAAGCATTGCGCCAACTCACGCAAACCCGCTTACAACTGCTTAAAAGTGCCTTAGTTACTCTGTATGACAAGGCTTGTAGTCTGCTCATCAGCAAAATAAAATACCCCTGTCAGTCTTGAACCCTGGACCTTGGAAACACTAGTCTGCATGAATTACCACTGAGCCACAGCAGATGTACAAAAACTTGGTGCTGAAAGAAATATATCATGAAATACAAGGAGTGAATGTAAAGGGAAAATTGGAAGGCCATTACACAAAGCTTGTTCTGTGTATCTTTACTGGCAATTCTTGTGGAATTGCATTACATTAGTGTGAGAAGAGAAACAGCCATGCTAGTAGGTAATGTTACAGTAGCACCTTACAAACCCCACACAGTATCAGAGCAGGATAAACACCGCCATATTTGAATAGGTAAGAGGCCAGATATCCCAACTGTGACTGATTTACAGGGATGTCCCTGATTTGCAAACAACTGTTACCTGTGCCCCACTGACTCCCTGTGAAATGTACTAACAGTAGGCAGAAAGGTGGGGAATCCCACATAATGGTAACTGTCAATAAGTTAAAGTAGACACTACTTGCATGTCAGAAATGGTGTAGTAATACATATGCTCAAAATACCCCACAGTCACAACTGCAGAATATCTGAAATATATCACGAGTGTATCCCACTGATATGTACCTTTCCCTGAGGCTGGTCAAATATATACCTGAGAGCATCTGACACCTGCAAGTGTCAGAAACACACAGGCATATCAGCCTGTCTGCTGTTACATACTCTGCGAATAGCTGTAGAATTACTTCCACAAGCATGCCCTTATGTAGGAGTACAACACAGAAATATCAAAGGATGTAGCCATCTAACATACTAATGACAGTATAGCAGTTCACAAGCACTGCATGTGCCTGATGTTCATAATTGTTAGTACAATATACTTAGTTGTCCTCATCCCTCTCTCAGGGGTGGAAGGTTTCAAATGTCACAGCAAATGTCGAACATATGTACAGCTATTGCAGTTAAAGAAATGTGCAGCTATGGACCTTCCCTACACCCAGCCTGCACATCCCTAGCTGGTGTCCCCACTGACTTCCTGCTTACAACTGTTTAAAGGTGCCTTATGCACTCTGTATGACAAGGCCCTAGTACTGCTCAGCAGCAAAATAAAATACCCTTGTAAGTGTCAAACCCCAGACCTTGGGCTCACCAGACTGCATGAAGTGCCATCAAGCCACAGCAAACATATAAGAACTTAGTGCTGAAAGAAATATATCATGCATTACAAGGAGTGAATGTAAATGGAAAATAGGAAAGCAATAGCAACACATTCCAGTAAAGACAAATATCAGGCATTCAAGGAGTGAATGTAAAGGGAAAACACAAAGGCCATAGCAACACATTGCAAGAACTACTGTTGTATGCCAGTTAATCCTCAAATCCCACAGGTAAGTACATACTCCCATGTAAACAGTGTTTGCATTAGCAGGTGTTAGTTAACATACACACTGAGAAGAGTGAACTGGAAGAAGCAACAGTCAGGTTTCAGTACAACATGCATTTCAGTGGCTACAACACAGCATTAGATATGAGAGATATACCAACCTTCTGACTCTCATAACAGTGTCCACAGCAAACCAGCATGGTCCCCACCTTGCAAAACTGAAAGGCCTATGCCTACCTAACCTACCATTTTATAGCAGTGTCCTGAAATCATAGTGAGAACTGCAATTGCCACACAGCAGGCTGCATGCAATTACTAAATGCTGGCCGCCAATTGGTGCAGAGGCCATCACATGCACATGTGCAGATACCTACAAAAGCAGCCTGTACTGCCAGTCCACACATGCAATAATAGCATTGCAGCAACTGGAGGGAGAGAGAGAGAGACGGAGACCAAAAAAAAATAAAAAGCCAGTCTGCCAGCAAGCCAGCCAACAAGCCAGCAGAAAAAAAGCTGTCAGAGACAAAGGTAATGTAAACTACATAATCTAATAATCTACATACTGTGAACCCTCCATATGTGTTAGCAGTCTATATCTATATGTATATGCAGATGTGCATAGGGCAAGGTACATACTGCAACTGTTGGTGAAGGCTGGACATACATATGTAGTTGAAGGTTGCTATGTGCACATATCCATGTAGGTTGTAGTGTGTGGCATTGAAAACAGCATGCAGTGCAGGTATATGTCATGTGGTGGTGAACTTCTGTGGGACTGAGCCAGTGAGGCCTGCTACAGCTATACGGCCTGAAGACAGCATAATGCATTATGCACAACACTGTGCAATATCATTACAGAATGGTATGTCTCACAACTGTTTCAGAAGTGATATTCCCACCATGAAAGGTGGGCAGTCTATGTGCCTACATGTGCATGTATATGTACAAAACTAGAAAATAAGATCCACGACCAGTCAGCACAGGAACACAATATAGTTTTAATTAAAGCGCTTTTCGGCTCGGAATAAACAGCCTTCTTCAGAATACAAAATATAAATACATTTCATTCCTTTTATACAAGAAAAGGCGCCATAATTAATCAATAATTTAATTAAGCAATTACTTATTCATACTAAAGACACAATCTTTGAAACCAAGGGTATATTGCTAAGAAAGATGCACTGTCAAATTGAAACAATGGGTCTCTATGGAAATAAATGTAACTTCCACCCATTTTATCAAGAAACTTCATCTAAATACCTAATAAATACAGGTATATATTCATTTATACAATTTAACCAAAAACCACTAGGTACCTCTAATTGTGAATGTTAACTTATTAGTCATAAAAAATAAAATAAAGTAAATATAGAATTCATAACTTGGTTAAGTTAAAAATTATCAAAAAATAGAACCAACTAAAATAACCAATGAAAATAATCAAGTTCAGAAATGTATGTAATCATGAAGTCTGAATGTATTTCTCAAAAATTCAAGACACTTCATAGGGACAAACTAGTTCGCAAATAATTAACTGTGTTTAATATATTTGTTCAAATAATTTTTTATTATTTATATAGTGTGATATATATAAAATAATCAAATTTGATCATACAATTAATTATCTCACCAAGCTTCTTAACTTTAATAAGACACCTATTGATAAAGTTTCATTGAGGCCTGGATAGTTACTAGCATTTAATTTAATTTGCCATTTCAATTCAAGCTCCAACAGTTTAAGAGAATAAGGACCCCCTCTAGGATTAATATTTAATCTATCAATGATCAAGAATTGAAAAGCATGGTCAGGGAAACACATAATATGTTTTGCCAATGCATTATCCGCCTTCTGGTGGGTAACTGCATAGATGTGTTCATACATCCTATATCTGAGTCTACGCTCAGTTTTGCCCACATAGAAGGCGGCACATGATGAACATTTGGCCAAATAAATTATGCCTTTAGAATTACAATTAAATTTATCACTTAATTTATATAATACGTTATCCAAAGTGAATGTATTGCTAACCAATACATGTTTGCACATACTACATGACTCACATTTAAACATCCCAATTGACTTTCTCAGCAAGTCCGATTGAAATCTCAAGGAGTCCTTCAAGTTCAATCCATGCCTAAATGTAACACTAGGTTTATGACCTAATTTATTTATTAAAGATGTATTATTTTTTAACAAATTCCAATTTTTGTTCAAAATGTTAATGCATTCAGGACTCAATTTGGTATAGGTTGTGGTAAATGACACAACTCTATTTCTATCAATCTTGGAAGTATTAAATGGACTTTCAAGGTTTGTATCGGTGTTTAACCTATGGTGAAACAAGTGACCAATTTCAACGTCCTTTAAACAATCTGTGTTGTGATTCAATTGGACTTGGTCAGTACCTTCTCTCCCCAAGTTGTCTGAGAGGCTGTGAGGGCCTAAACTTTGTATAGCCAATAAAGGCCTGAAGTGGTTAATTTCCCTTTTAGATTTAACCTCGGCTATAATTTCGTCAATGAGCTCAACCGGGTACTCCCTCTTCAAGAAGGCTGCTTTTAAAAACAAACATTCCTCATCAAACTCTTTATTGAGAGTAACAATCCGGGCCGCTCTGACTAATTGCCTTTTAATAACAGCCTTCTTTTGGTGAAACGGATGACAAATTGAAAAGTGGAGGAAAGAGTTAGAGTAGGTTTTTTTACGGTAAACTCTTGAAACATAACAATTTAAATCCAAGCTTTTAGATAACTTTATATCCAAATAGGGAATAGTAAGATAGTCGAAAGTGTAAGTAAACTCAAGGAAGTCAGTGGACTTGTTGAGAAAGTCAACTATATAGGATGCAGTTTGGTCATTGCCTCTAATCAGCATAAAGATGTCGTCCAGGAATCTAGTGTAGAAGACAACTGATTCCTTGTAAAAATTAGATTTAAAGACCAAATCAGATTCCCAAAAGGCCATTACTAGGTTAGCTACGCTAGCTCCACGCGGTGAGCCAATAGCTATACCTATTTTCTGTTTGTAAAATAGTGAGTCAAACATGAAAAAATTGTAAGAGAGGACAAGGTCTAAAAGTTCGGACACTAAATAGATTTCTTTTTTTGGAAGCTGGTATTTGTACATCATAAGTGTAACCCATTCTATAGCAATGTCATGGGGAATACAGGTGTACAAGTCCTTTACGTCCACTGTTAAAAAATTAGGATCTCTTTCAAATTTCAGTTTGTTAATCTCACACAAGAAAGACCAGGAATCTTTACAGATTTGTTTTTCTTGAATGACTATTTTCTGTAGTGTGACATCTATTACTTTGGCACAAACATATAATGATGACCCCCTGCCATCCACCAATGGTCTCATAGGTGGCTCATGCAGGTCTTTATGGATCTTTGGAATTCCAAAGAAACTAGGATAAACAGGAAATGAAGTAGTTAGATAGTTTAACAGTTCACTATCAATGTGTCCCTCAATGAATAAATCATTGATACAAGATTTAACTAACCCATAAGCAGAGTTTACCTCTGACCTAGAACTAGTGGCGTAAGCATCACCTTTAAGTAAAGAACTCATTCTGTGGTTATAGTCATCAATATCAAAAATAACCATACCACCCCCTTATCTGGTTTACATAATCTAATTTTCTGTGAGTGAACAAGTTTGATTAAATCCAGTTCATCCTGGTTACTAGACACTTTCCTTTTTACGTTAGCCAGGAATCTCAAATCTAACTCACAGACATTCTCGAAAGTTTGTATAACAGGGTGAAGTGGTGGGTTAAATGTACTAGGGATACTGTACTCACCTAGAGAACCTGCATTATTGATGTTACCCAATAAATAATGAAAGTTCAATTTTCTAGTGTATTTTTTGAGATCCGTAATCACAGATGTAACATTAAGTTTAGTGTAAGGAACATAAGTTGACCCCTTAGATAATAAATCTACAAGGTCCTGAGGCAGTGGACAAGAAGAAAAATTATAAACTTTAAAGTCTTTATTTCTATTAAACATTATAGTAGGTTTTGGTAACTCGCCCAGAACTTTAAAATCATCTAACAAGACTTCAGGTTCTTCCACAGAACCAGTGTCAGAATTTGCTTCGTGTGTGTCAAAGGAGGGGGAAACTGGTTGACTTAAAGATACACTATAACCAGTTGCCTCCTCTATTGAAAATTTTTAGATCTTGTATTAAATTTATGCACATTCCTTTGTTGTTTAGGTCTTGCTCCATTAAACCCTGCATTAGATGGCATATTAGGGGCAGCTACAAAATTACAATTATGTCTTTGATTAAAATTGTGATTGTTTTTAACTGTGTTCTGAAGTCTTTCACTTCTCCTAAGAGTGGGAAACTCAGCTTCATCGTCCAAAAAATTACTATTAAATTCATCATTGTTAACAGTTTGACTGTCACACATTCCAGTTTCACAACTCAAATGATCATTAGATAAACAAGTATTGCAAGCATTACAAACAATATTAGTTGAGTTAACAACAGAATTAACAACAGATGGTCGCTGCCAAGCTTGGGCTGGGGGAGGCACAGGATAAGCAGTGCCTTCCCTATAAGCTTTAATGTGTCTCTCCAATTTCTTGGACTTGTTAGTTTGTAATTTAAATAAGTGCTTGTCAATACTGGAAATAGATCTAGAATAGTCAAACTTATATCTAAAAAATTCAGCATGGTTAGTGACCTGTTTATCCAGGTCCAACACTGTTTCAGTCAATTCAGACACAAATAATGAATAATGTTTAATCATTAAATTAAGGAGTTCAGCACCTTGCTGTTCAAAAAGTTGTAATAATTCTTTGTGAAAAGGGGACTGGTTAACCAGCCCGGTGGGATATTGCATTCTACGCAACCCTTTAGGTATGATATTCACATTAAGACATTCCTTGAAATAAGCAATTTCCAATTGTGTCTTTTACAATTTTAACAATGAATTGCCCAAAGCTTTTAAATTACTTACAATGTCTGGTCTATTAACTGTGTCTTGATTTTGACTTCCGTTATTATACAAGAGCGAGATAGTCCTGTTGAATTGTTGCCAAAAACAAAACAGTCTTTGATAATGCCTGCTATATTAGGAGAATCCCCTCTAGGCACAGGAAGAGTTCGCTCACCGTTTGAGCTGGTAGTTGCTTTATTTGTTATACTAGCACCAGGTAGAGATACAGCGTTAGAACCTCTTTGAGACGCTGTGTCTGCATTATTACCCGCTTGTGCGAGAGAAGCTGGTGACCTTTGCCCTGGTGGTGGCGTACTAACATCACCAGCTCCAACGTTAGTACTGGAACAAGTTTGTCCGTTAGAGGTAACATTAGGACTGGTTAGATTGGCAGAAGTAGTCTTAGCCTCAATGAACTCTAAATAAATGCTGGTTAGTGTCTACGAAATCCAAACGTTTACACAGTGCATCTATTTTACCCAACAGGAGCCCGAAATTAATGGACTCAGAGTCCGGTGTAGAAATGTTAGAAAACAGTTTACCTGGCACACTAGAATCATTCAGCAAACAACTTGAACTGTTCGAGTGATCTGCTGGAAGCGGATCGGAAGCCATCAAACTGAGAAAAATAGAATTCCACAAGCAAAATCCAAAACTAGGAAATAAGATCCACGACCAGTCAGCACAGGAACAAAATATAGTTTTAATTAAAGCGCTTTTCGGCTCGCAATAAACAGCCTTCATCAGAATACAAAATACAAATACATTTCATTCCTTTTATACAAGAAAAGGCGCCATAATTAATCAATAATTTAATTAAGCAATTACTTATTCATACTAAAGACACGATCTTTGAAACCAAGGGTATATTGCTAAGAAAGATGCACTGTGAAATTAAAACAATGGGTCTCTATGGAAATAAATGTAACTTCCACCCATTTTATCAAGAAACTTCATCTAAACACCTAATAAATACAGGTATATATTCATTTATACAATTTAACCAAAAACCACTAGGTACCTCTAATTGTGAATGTTAACTTATTAGTCATAAAAAATAAAATAAAGTAAATATAGAATTCATAACTTGGTTAAGTTAAAAATTATCAAAAAATAGAACCAACTAAAATAACCAATGAAAATAATCAAGTTCAGAAATGTATGTAATCATGAAGTCTGAATGTATTTCTCAAAAATTCAAGACACTTCATAGGGACAAACTAGTTCGCAAATAATTAACTGTGTTTAATATATTTGTTCAAATAATTTTTTATTATTTATATAGTGTGATATATATAAAATAATCAAATTTGATCATACAATTAATTATCTCACCAAGCTTCTTAACTTTAATAAGACACCTATTGATAAAGTTTCATTGAGGCCTGGATAGTTACTAGCATTTAATTTAATTTGCCATTTCAATTCAAGCTCCAACAGTTTAAGAGAATAAGGACCCCCTCTAGGATTAATATTTAATCTATCAATGATCAAGAATTTAAAAGCATGGTCAGGGAAACACATAATATGTTTTGCCAATGCATTATCCGCCTTCTGGTGGGTAACTGCATAGATGTGTTCATACATCCTATATCTGAGTCTACGCTCAGTTTTGCCCACATAGAAGGCAGCACATGATGAACATTTGGCCAAATAAATTATGCCTTTAGAATTACAATTAAATTTATCACTTAATTTATATAATACGTTATCCAAAGTGAATGTATTGCTAACCAATACATGTTTGCACATACTACATGACTCACATTTAAACATCCCAGTTGACTTTCTCAGCAAGTCCGATTGAAATCTCAAGGAGTCCTTCAAGTTCAATCCATGCCTAAATGTAACACTAGGTTTATGACCTAATTTATTTAT
>NC_056744.1:1550498049-1550530549 GCF_019279795.1 Protopterus annectens | reverse complement strand
TGACAGCAAGGCAGCCAATCCATGCTGGTGAGTGTGTAATAACAATACTATTGCTAATGACATGTGCATGTCATATGGAGGTGTAGTCTGTGCACATCTAACACACCTACGCATAATGCATGCTGTGCATGTTTGCTGTGAGACTATGCATATCCCATTATTCTCAATAGCTGCCCCACTCACATGCTATACACAGAGCATAATACACATGTGTGTCAACACAGTACTGGACATTGTATAGGCATACCTGATACACATGTACACAACACACACATGTTTGGCATATACACTGCACCTTAGCCTGCTACACATGTCCAATTATGACACCTGCTGTATGGCCACCCTTCAGTATCCCACTTCTTATCTATGCAGCACACATAATATACCTGAGAGGTAGAGGCCTATCATGTCTTTGTGCAACAGTCTTGAACAAATAATACATTCATGTTAGACAATGCTCATTATTGGCCACTTTATAAACCCATGTAACAAGTGGCTGTGTAATCGTGGATGTAGTCATGTTACTGCACGTCAGGTACAGCATGCTAGCTACTTGTTTGGCACACATTATTATTGTTGACTGACCACAAGAAGCATGTTGATCATGGCTCAAGTTACTACACCACATCCAGTTCCGCTGACCACAAAAGTACACATAGCAGTCATTGCGTAGCACCATGTGTGTGTGCAAATATACGCACCCACAGCTTGTAACACTTGCACAACATTGTTATGTCCTTGTACACATTGTGTCCCAGAGTGGAGACAATCACTGAACAACTACACACAAGCATCAAGTACACATATACTGTTATTAACAAGGGCTGTCCACACTTGCACTGCATGGTCCTGTGCAACACATAATCTGCATGCTGACACGTGTGCAGTGATGTTTTTCCTTGTGATACTGTCACCCACCCTAAAACAGTATTGTGTATGTGTTGGATTGCAGGTGTGTCTGTGTTTGTATCTGCTGTACTGAGGAGTATGCTGCGCCTGTGTGCCTGTGCGCATGTGTGCCTGTGCGCATGTGTGCCTGTGTGCCTGTGTGGTAATATCATGTACACATTTGTAAACTGTATTTCCTATCTTCCTGTCACAGGTTCTAATGTTGCTGTGGTGGAGTGCAGCAGGGAACCTGAAGCCACTGCTGGGGATAGTGATTATGATGATACATGTGTAATGGCACAGGGAGGTGTGACAGGGTCTGTCATTGGTCAGCCAATTGACACTACACAGCAGTCAACCCCATCAATGCGCACAGTCATCCTGTCTATACATCCATTGTCACCAATGTCCTTAGCTGAGGGACAGCATACAGTGGGCATTGACCAGGGTAGTGTGGTATCATTGGCACATGCATCCCCTCACAGCAGCCATGGCCAGATTCCTGACATAGTACCACATAGGCAGATGTCCAGGGGTTCTCGTGGGAGCATCCGTGGTCGTACTGCCCCTGTCAGGTGTGCCCACAGAGGTCTTTCAACCTCAGCTATGTTCCGGGCTGTAATGCAGGCACAGGCACGTACAGAACAGTACACCAGACAGGGTCTGAGGGAGCTTAGAGCACATCACACTGCTATGAATGACACTATGCTTGATGTTGCGTCTGCCATTCGTAACATCAGCGATGTCATTGATAGACGTTGGGAGGACACATTAGATCTCTTCCACAACTACATGTCCAGGAGCCAGGGCAGTGCAGGACAGTTGAGGCGTTGATGTGGACGTATGCCAGAAACATTATCAGCTGGCAGTTGTCGCGGATGACAACAAACCCGCAGCTGCTCCCATAGTGCCAGTACCAGCCCCAGCAATGCTGGGTCTGTGCTGTCATTAGACCATCCGAGAAGCCCATGTGCACGTGGCTCTGGACAGTCCCAGCAGGCACGTGTGTCCAGTCAGCAATCCACTGCTTCTGATGACAGTACCTAGTCTGGCTTAGTACCTAATACTGTCCATAGCACCCCTGCAAGGCACAGGTACCGTGTCCGTGGCCAGAGACAATGATCTGTATGACCTGGCAGGTACAGTCTGTGGCTGTCCACAAACACCCGTATATGGCAGCCACGTGCTGGAACTGTGTGAATGCACACACACACACACACATTGCAGCAACATTGTCCCATGTTGTACTGTTCTCCCTCACACACACACACACACACACACACACACACACACACACACACACACACACACACACACACACATGTCAATTGGATGTGTCAATGGCAGACTCTGACAAACCAAGTACACACCCTGTGCATATGATGAAACTGTGCCACCTCCTGCCATCTGTAACATTGATGCAGGAACAGGGTAGCATGGTGCTGATGCACAGGGTGACAAAATAGCACTGTAGTAATATTATCATGTTGTTAACAGTACAGTGTAATGATATTGTTGTGGCTATATTCGAGCATGCATGATGCATTACCTATGTTTGTCATTGCAGTTTTGTATACACCAGTGTTAATTCCCAAAGTGTACTGTCTGCACATGTGCCACATGGCTGTTGT
Source organism: Protopterus annectens (assembly GCF_019279795.1). Taxonomy (NCBI): domain Eukaryota; kingdom Metazoa; phylum Chordata; order Ceratodontiformes; family Protopteridae; genus Protopterus; species Protopterus annectens. The sequence continues at coordinate 1,550,528,030 of NC_056744.1, read as the reverse complement.
GTATACCTGTGCCTGCATGTGTTGGGGTATGGACAGTACATGTGTGATGTTTGCAGCACTGAGTTGCAGGTGTACATTTGTGAACATGGTTAGCATGGAACATGACATGGTTTGACAGTATGCTGTGGGTGATGGTTTACAAATGTCAATGGTCTGCATTCTGGTAGTTTACCCAGCTTACATAGCCTGACATTCAGTGGTCATGACATGGTGTCTCCTCAACTGATACACAGATGTAGGAACCTGGTGTCAGTGATATCCCTGCAGTACTACACTATATTCTTACTGAGCCACACACATCCCTGGGAACAATACTCTTTGGCATATAGCAGTCTCATGTACATGCCAACACACTACGGATATGTCCATCCACGACTGCAAATACATACAGTGGCCTACAATGCATTCTACACATGACGCACCTAACCACCATAAGGGTATCATATGGACAGATACCTGCTTTCCAAGCCATGCTGTATTGCAGTAACACAACTGTGGCATTGGCATCGGCATGTAGTTAACATAGTATTCCAACAGTACCATGTAGGTGGTAGCACCCATCATGTAGAACGGGTAATGGTGTGTACATGTGGACAAGTGTTATCTTGTCTTTCCTGTGATATTCACATTTTCAAAGGTATTCTGCTGTCCCTCGGTGTATCACCTAAGCAAGAAGGTGTCTGTATGCATATCGGCAACAGTTGCCATACACCTACACTGGGTGCCCATCACTCACAGGCTTTGCTGTGTTTTAACATGTCTGACATATACTCCAGACATGAACCCTCACCCACATTAATCTATCAAAGCTTTCATGGGTGTGTGTCACACAGTTGGCCTAGGACACTGCATTGTCACCAACATACATGTATGGCCTAAGGTCTGGTAAGCTGCGGCACATGCTGGCAACGGTAACAACTGTATTCATATGGGGCAGCCTTCACACATAGGAACTATTAAAGGTGACAGGTACATATCTGTATGTGGCACACACATACCTGATGTTTGCATTGAAATTACTGTTATAATAATATGTCATACAATAATAAAAGCAAAACACGCAACACATTGACAAACGCACATATGGCATTTGTAGGATTCAAACCCCAACCTAACTATGTTATGATACTTGAGAGAGACGCATTAGCACAGCGCGCTATTCGCATTACTGGATGATTTCTCTTCTCCTGGTGTATTTATAGGGTGCTGACATCATCAGTCTTTCCAAAGAGGAATGTACATCTTTTAGTGTGTTATCCCAGTCTTCAAAAAGGCCATTCCTTTCACAGAGGATTGCATACATACACCCCCCCCCTCACACACACACACACACAGCGTTTGCAGGATTCAAACCCCTATCTAACTATGTTATGATACTTGAGAGAGACGCATTAGAGCAGTGCGCTCTTCGCATTACTGGATGATTTCCCTTCTACTGCTGTATTTATAGGGTGCTGACATCATCGGTCTTTCCAAAGAAGAATGTACATCTTTAACTATCCCTCAGTATGGGGGTTAACAATATCTGTACATTAACAGACGCCTAGTTCAGGGTCACATATGCACACTGGCACTGCCAGGTTATGTTCTATAGCATGCTTTGTGACCACAGGACTTGTAACACACAACACAAGTAGGGGGTGTATCCATATACATCACAGATACACACACCTCTGGGTTGGTACCACTGCACTAAGCATGACGGGCCATACATATACAACTACCATTGTGAAAAACTGCCTTTTGGTTTGGTGTGTAGTTCAGACCCCCCCCCCCCCCATACCCAGTAACCACACTTGGCTTTCCTGGGAACAGTGTAGGATATGCAGGTCTTCACACACACCATTATAGTGGTTGACTTCAGGTACACAAATATTGACTGGGGATACTTCTCAGGCCCTCAACAACATCACCCTACAGCCACTACAATTTGTGGATCCATGTGCTATGGCACAACCAGTCACCACACCCACAAGGGGGAATACATCTTGGACCTGATCATCAACAACATGGGGACTCTATGTTCCACACCAGAGGTAGAACCATCATTGTTAAGATCAGGCCATAAACAACTTTCCCTGGACATCCATATCCCGTCCCCAGCTCCAGCCAAGGAAATAACTGTAAAGAATTTCTCAAAAGCAGACTTTGCACTTGTGAAGACTGGGGTGGAATACTTCAAAGGCTGGAGGATAATACAGCCCGATCTGCAGAATCCTTTACAAACGCATTGTATGAGCACCTGCAGGTATGCATTGATCATGCTATCCCAAATAAAACCATGACACCTCCAAAACAGGAGACCTGTCTGGTTGACCACAGCCATATATAAGCTGTACAACAGGAGGAAGCTACTAAATAACAGAGCAATATCTCACAGACCCACATAGATCATAACCTCTCCTTTGCTAATCACATTGACAGAGTCATTGCAAAGAACTTTATATAGCCCTCCTTATCACATGGGTGTTTGCATGTAGATCATGGGAGGTCATTGTGGCCCTCTACTAGTTACTCATCAGGCCCATGTTTGACTACAATGTCCCTTTTGGGGTGTACCTTATCCAACACCTGCAGCAACTACAGTGAACACAATAGTACCTCCCCAAGAGGATCATGGGCTACACACAGATGTCCTATGCAGCTCAACTAAAGGATCTCCAGCTCTACTTGGTTGCTTAACGCCTACTCAGAGGTGATCTATGCCTGACGTACGCAGCCATTTCAAACCCAGAAGTAATGGACATGGTCCACCTCATAACATCCATGACCCTTAGAGCTACACACTCCAGGGACTTAAACCTCAGCACAAAAATAAATAGGACATGCTGCAGGGACAGATTCATTACCCAGAGGCTCCCCTCACTCTGGAATTGAATCCCAATTAAAGTTAGACATAGCCCCTTGCCAACCCTCTTCCAGCGAAATACAGCCGCATGGATGGGAAATTGCAGTTTCACCCCTGGGATCTCCACTGTGTCCCTGCTTGACAGAGGCACAGCAAACTAGCCTTAAAGGGTGCCTTCTGTGACCTACTTTACAGAGGCACAGTAGGCTACTCTACTGGGGAGGTGGACGCCAAATACACTCTGCCTAGGCTTATGAATTCCCTAGGGCAGACAGCATAGTATTGACCTCTGCACTTATGTTTATGTTTGGGGTGCACAATATTTGTTGCTGCTACTGTTTGCAGTTCTTTATTGCTGTAGCTTTCCCCGTTTCTATGATCAACTTGTGTATCTGCGTAACATGTTTGATCGTGACAGGGTTCCAGTATATTAATATATGTGTCTGTTGTCATTTAACTGTGTGCACAGGGCAGATTGCTGGATCATGTGAGGTTCCTGGCTTAACACATACAACTGCCAGATATGTGTGACTGACTGCTATACTCAGACATAGCCTAAGTGTGTGAGCATGCCCAGTTCAGCCTTTCCATGGTTTGTTGCCTGACATATGTCTCATTTATCCAAGTGTGTGAGCATGCCCAGTGTGACCTTTCCATATGTTGTGATCTGGAGTCCACTACATTTCTGTTTGTGTGTGAACATGACCAATATTGACATTTATACTGTGTGTGTTGGAAGTATTGTTGTGTTCTTACTGCCAGACTTCTTTGTGTCATAATTCAACAGTGATTATGCTGTGGCTACAGGGTTTCCATGTGATAGTTTGCAAAGACTTGGAAACATTCTCTCTTACTGGCTGAACACTGTAGTACTGTCATGGTGTAGTGGTTCAGTACTTTCACTATGGTGCATAGTATCATGGGTTTGAGTCCCATCACTGCTTTAAATGTTCATACAGACCAGACTGGTTAAGGGCCAGTTGGGCAACTATGAGCATGTTACATTTTGTTCAGCTATGGCCTACTTAAACCAGGCTTGTCCAACATTGCTGTGTATTCACCAACTTGGGTGGACATTGCCAAACATTACTCCACACTGACCACAGTTGTACTAGTTGGTGTGTGTGATTCTGTTCATAGGTTCATACTAGGCTATCTGCCCTAGGGCATTTATAATCCTAGCCAGAGTGTGTTTGGCTTTCAGCACACATTTTAAGTGGAGTTTGCCATGACATTTTTCAAGGTTAGTATACTGTGCCTCTGTCTAACAGTGACATAGAAGTGATACCCAGGGTAAACCTACAATCTCCCATCCACTCATCAAGATTCCTGTTGAAGAGAGTCAATGAGTGACTCTGGCTAACCTGGAGTGGGGGTTTACTCAAGAGTGGGGGGAGCCTCTGGGTTATGAATCTGTCACTCCAGCATGTCATATTTATTTCAGTCCTGAGGTTCAGGTCTCCTGAGCGCATAGCTTGATGGGATTCTGAGTTTCCAAGGTGCAGCATGTCCAGTGATTCCAGGTTGGACATGGCTTTATACATCAGACACAGATTGCCTCTGGGCAGGCAGTATACCACTGAATGGAGCTGCAGTTTCTTTAACCGGGCAGCGAATGGCATATGTTTAAGCCCTTTGATCCTCCTGGTGAGGTACTTTTGTGGTCTTTCCAGCTGCTGCAGGTGTCTGATAAGGTACATCCCACAAGGGGCATTGTACTCAATTATGGGCCTGATGAGGGATGAGTTAAGAGGCACGATGACCTCCCCTGATGTAGATGTGAATACCTTCATGATTAGGTGGGCTATATGAAATGTTTTTTCTAAACACTTTGGCCACGTGGTTATCGAATGTGAGATTGCCATCAGCTTGGGTCCCCATGTCCCTTATCACTTCTTCCATACTTAATGGGTTACCACCTATGTGGTAATTTGTGGGCACTTAGTTTTTGCCAAAGGGGAGGACTATACACTGTTTTGCGTTTAGCTTGAGGACATGGCTCTGGCACCAGTTGTCTGTTTCTATGAGGCCCTTTTGTAGGATGCTTGTGTCAGCTGGAGGGTTGATTATGGCAGCCAGTTTGCAGTCATCTGCAAACTTGTTCACCAACAGTCCTTCTATGTTGGGCTGTACCTCTGAGAAAGATATACCAAACAAGGGAGGTCCCAGGACTGAGCCTTGTGGGATGCCACTTGTAGCTGGTTTGGGGTCTGACATGGCTCCAGCATTTCTGACCATGTGGGTTCTGTCCTTGAGCCAGTTTGCAACCCATCTAGTGACATAGGGGTTTATATTGAAGCTGGTGATCTTATCTATGATGACCAAGTGGGGTACTGTTTGGACGGCTTTTGCGAGGTCCAGGTAGGCTGTGTGGACCACCTTCCCCTCAATGGCCTTGGTGACTGTTTCAAATGACTCAACCAGGTTTAAGAGGCAGGATCTGCCCTTGATAAAGCCAAACTGGGTAGGATCCATTGTCTGTAGGTCCCCAATATGTTTATTTCTGAGGTCCATGATGATCTTTCCATAGCTTTGCAGACCAAGGTAGTCAGGCTTCTGGGGCAATAGTTTGCAGTATCCATTGAGGCACCACCTTTGTGGAGAGGGACCACTGTTTCTGCACACTGCTCTTTGGGTACATATCCTGTGGTAAGGCTGAGATTGAACAGTTGTTTTATGTTTGTGTTCAATTCTTCTTGGGGTTCATGTTTGACACAGCCCAGGACACCGTCTGGTCCCTGTGTTTTGTGCTTTGGAGAGGCTGGCTGTTACCTGAGCATCTGCGATGTCAGGGGGCCAGCACTCTGCTGGGATAGATATTTGCCCTTTTGGTAGGGAGAAGTTTGCACTGAACCTGTCAGCTCAGATGTTGGCAATGTCTGTGGGTTGGTGTATTGTTTGTCATTTTGGACTACTTCTGAGCATATCTGGGGATTCCCACACAGGTTCCTACCATAAGTAAATAATGCCTTGTGATCCTGTACAATTTTTATCTCAAAGATGGCCTTAAATGATCTTATGTGTGGCCATAGTTTTTCAATAATACTGATCAGAGATGCCTTCTCTTTTTGGGATTTTGATCTATCATATAGTAGCTTCCTCCTTGTATTGTATGGTTTGTTTATGGCTGGGGTCCACCGGACAGGATGCTTGGCTTTGGAGGATTGGGTCTTGGTTTTATTTGGGATTGCATGATCCATGCATTCCTGACGGTGTTCATAGAATGCATTTATAAAGGGTTATGAGGTCTGGGCCATATTTTCCACAGGCACAGGGGCTGTGAAGGATTCCACCTCAGTTTTGAGGAGTGTGACATTTGCTTTAGTGAATCATTTTCACTGTGTTTTTCTGGCCATGGGCTGGGATCGGGATGTGAATATTCAGTGAGATTACTCTCTGGTCTGATCTTACCAGTGAGCGATACACTTCTGGTCTTGGGCATAGAGTCCCCATGTTGGTGATGATCCGGTCCAGTATTTTTCCCCTGTTGTGGGAGTGGTAGCAAGTTGTTCCATAGCATTTTGGTTTATAAATTCTGGGAACCTTTGGGCTAGGGTGTTGGGGCTAGGGTAATGCTCCCAGTCTATGTTTGGGTAGTTGAAGTCACCCAATATAATGGTGTTTGGGGAGACCTTCATATTTTCATGTGTTCTCCAGTCGGCCAAGTGTGGTTCCTGGATTTAGGAGGGTGGTCTGTAGCAGGCTGTGAACTGGAAGGCAGTTTTAGCCACTGTTAGTTGCACATGGATAGTCTCCAGTGCTTCATCCTGTGCCACCAACCTGGGGGTGTGGGTATCTTTGACAAATATTGATACTCACCCTCCTTTTGTAGTTTGTTCCATGTTTTGCAGCTGTAAAGCATGGTATGAGGTGTAACCTGTTAATGCTAGGGTGCTCTTTGGGAGCCTTGAACCAGGTTTCTGTTACTGCACAGATATCAGATATCAACATTCTCCATGCTGAGGAGAGTTTCAAGTGCATGCATCTTGCAGTTTAGACTTCTGGCATTGAGTTGCTACTAGTTTCTTATCCCTTGTGATACCTATGGAGGTGGGTTTGTGTTTTGAGCCTTACCTAAAAAAAGGCACTATGGGGGTGACAAGAGCCTTTGGCAATATCCAAAAGGCCACAGGTGATAGATGAAATCCATCCCTAGTGAAGCATCATGTCTTGCCGAGCATGTCATCCCAGGCTGACAGGCATTGTATCCCCTTTCACTGACACCAATACCTAAGCCAATTGTTGTAATTGATCATCTTGTCTTCACATTTTGACCTCATGTTTGGTGAGGGTAGGATGATACTCAGTCATCAAGTTTGCATATACTACATGGTGGTAAATGCTGTTTAGCACTACCTTACATTGCTTAACACATGGCAATCATGCCTCAGGTGGTGCTGCAGGGCTGCCTATGTCAGATGCACATACTGCACTCCCTATACATGTTTGGAAACAAGTAGTGTCAAGTTAGGCATCCCTTTTACTATATTTGCGAGTCAGAGAGAGGTATCATTTCCAGGGTTCCTACTGAGGCAGTGTATGTGCTATGGGTTGCCTCTTGGCCAAGGCATACTGGGCACGCCTCCTTCTGCCTACTGTGGCAGGCTCAGGTTATTCCTCCTCTGAGTCACGCTCTGCCTGTGATGGCCTTGGCACTGGTGGGGGGCTGTTTGTGCCAGGCCTATGCTGGTCCTGCTGCAGCTGTTTTTGCAGAATCATATTATGTAACATAGCACGTACCATGACAATTTGGGTACATGTAGTTGGTGAGTATTGCAAGGCTCCACCAGATGTGTCCAGGCACCGGAACCGTGACTTGAGCAACCCAAACACATGCTCAATTACATTTTGTGTTTGTGCGTGTGTCTCATTATAGCATTCCTGTTCAGGTGTGTGTGCGTTTCTGATGGGTGTCATCAGCCACGGCTCCAGTGCATAGCCAGCATCCCCCACTAAGTGACCATGTGGGATGTCCCCATTGGCAAATGTCTGGTACAGCTGCGTCAGATGCCAGATATGGGAATCTTGGTAGCTTCCAGTGCAGCCAGCACACACATTCATTATTATGCCCTGAGCATCACACACGACCTGGCAGTTGATGGAGGGGAAGCCATTGCGGTTAATGTAGGCCCTACCCCGCTCACCGGCTGGTGCTTTGATGCGTATATGCGTGTAGTCTATTGCACCCACTACCTCAGGGTATTCTGCTATTTGCTGGAAGAGACTCATATTGCTGGCCAATACCTCATGGGAATTGGGGAAATATACATGATCACCGACATGTGCTGACATGGCATCCAGGAACTGGTGCAGTACCCTGGATGCTGATGCCTGTGATATCCCCATCATATCACCAGTTGGTCTCTGAAAGGTACCTGTTGCTAGTATTCTTAGGCCAACACATACCTTGGTTTCCACTGGGATGGGTTCCCCTCTTTTGGATCTGTGTGTGAGACGTGGCCTGCACAGCTCAACTATTTGCTGCAGGAGGTCTCTGTCCACTCTATAGCGCTCCACTATCTCCAGCTCATGTGACCCTGGGCCTGTACACTCTTCTCAGTCTCCTCACTGTGGGTTGTCCAGCAGCATTTGCATTGTCACCACACTCAGCATGTTGCATCTGTCGCCTTATAACAGCAATGGCAGCCCCTAGCATTTTTTGTCTGAGTGTAGCTTTTTCAGTTTTCACTTCTAGTAGCTTACTTGTGTTGCAGTGTCTCTTGAGAGAAACAAACTGCACTGTTTGCAGAGTTTTAAGTGCTGGGCTGGGCTAGTGTTCTGCCTGTGTAATTGCCTGATTCTGATTGTTTGCACCTGCTAGCTCTACTAGTATTCCCTGGTAGCTTCCTACTATTTGTTGTGCTTCCTTTTTCCTTTCTGTTTCCTCAGTGGGAAGCGACACGCACACAAGCACAAACATGCGCACAGCAGCTAACACATGCACACACATGCTTACATGGACTAAAACTTGCTTAGTCGGATTAAACCGTGCTCACACCAGTGCAAACATGCTTACAGGTCTTCCAACAGCCTGATACATGCTTACTCCAGCTTAAACGTGCGCACTCACACTTCCACGCGCGCACTCTGTCTTACTCGAGTTTACAGGCGCGCACACACGCGCATACCCGCTCAGCAAGAAACTTTGGTGTTAGCCACAGTATACACCTTCCATTTCTTGGCTTTACCTGGCCTACCTGTTGACACACCTCTTTCCATGATGTCTAACTGACAGCTAACACATGCCACTGTGCTCCAATGAGCTTCACTACTTTCATACATACCCCCTTGTGATGTCACCTATCTCCTACTCTGTTCCTCCCCATATCCTACTCCTACACTCCACTGACTGTGCTCATTTGCTATTTAAAAGTGTGATTCTCTATCCTAACACTCATTTACATAGGATTGCCTACTAATGCTTGGTTACATGTCTTAGACTGGGCTTCTCCCCTTAGCAACCCCTACTCGGTGGCCATGTTGTCTTCAGCCTGCTATTCCCTTACATTGTCATTTAACAATTTTCATAAATTCCACGTTTGTGGCTTTTTGTCTAATTTTATGATTTTTATAGCGCACCCCGTTTGCGCGGTGCTGCGCTATGCTTAAACATCGGAAATCGCTGAAAAAAACTTTTTATTTTAATTTTGCATCTGGGAAACTTTCCAATGGCCATATATTTGGCCATTGGCATGCTTCCTCAACCATATGCAACCTTTATTTGGAACTGACAAGGCTCCATTGTGCTATTTGCAGAACGGTACTCGGTTGTCAATTGAGTACATTTCTGCAGCTAACACGTCTCCTACTCGGACAGGTTTGTGCTTCCTTGATTGCAAATTTACCTCATTTGCATGCCTTTCGGCTGCGAGTGAGATAATTTGCATATCCCAGCCCTGTCCGTGTAGGAGACGTTTTAGGAGCTCTCTTACAAGCTGTTCCTGGATCGCTTGTCGGACATGATGGCTGCATGGAGTCTTACTCTACTCAGACTCCGTGCAAGCCATCGTGAATCTGGCCCCATGTATTATGTATTTGGAATGTGAAGGAAAAGTTATCCAAAAATATGTTTTTAAAATGTATTTGTATACAGCGTAATAGCAAGTGGGGGTGTTGGCTGATAATAATAAAAGGGAGTGAATGATCGTATGTGTGCTCTTACACTGATGTAGTTGGTGTGGAGAGGTCACATGACCATGTGCTTTACAATAAAGGAGGAAGGTGAGGGTTGTTCACCTCTTCTGTTTTTAACCAGATTGACTGCCTTAATGTGTGTTTATTTTTCCTATGTAATGTATGTCTAACCCGACTTTCTTGCTCTTAAGATGATACCACCAACACTCAGTTCATTAGTAGTACAGGGGGCAGTTCTGGGGTAAATTTTCTGTTTCCCATCCTTGGATCCAAGTTGTGCTTGAATATGGACAAGAGTGAATTTTGTTTTATGTGGCTGGGGAGTCTATTCCAGAACAGCAGTAACTTCTGCAAGATATACCTGTCCCTCCAAACTGTCCTGCTGATGTTACAGAAGAACTTTAGATCCCTAGACCGAGTATTTTCTGATGCTATTTGACTTGCTGAAGTGCAGTAAATCCATCATTGATGGGTGAGAGGATGCCTTGTATGCCAGACACAGGTCACATTTTAGCATTATGTAGGATGCCAAGTATAGTGACATGGTCAGTCCATGCAAGACATGTTGTTTAGGCCTTGTATCCTTTAAGTAAGGTATCTCTGTGGATATTCCAGTCGTTGCATGTATCTGGTTAGAAACACGCCAAAAGAGCATTATATACAATGGCTGAGTAAAGAAGGGCAATAATTCCTAAATCTAGACATAATCCCTTTGTTTATAAACTGTGCAATATAGAAGGACTTTCTTACAACAATGGGCATGCATTGGTCAAAAGTTAGTTCACTGTCCACATAAGATGCCAAATCCTGAAGAAATGGATCAACTCTTGGGAAATTATTGTTAATTTATTAGCTCCCTGGGATAGAAGACTTCCCAAATGATACAATAATGCATTTTTGAAATTTAGTTTCAATCCATGATTTTGGCACTAGTTATTTATTTGGAAGAAACTTTCCTGCAGGATGGCTAAGTCATCTGGGGATTCAGTGACTGTTCTAGCTTGCAGTCATCTGGAAACTTAGCCAGAACCCTTTGGTATTGGCTTTTACTTCAGAAACTTAGATGCCAAACAGCAGAGATCCCAGCACAGAACCCTGGGGGACACCAGTTGTAACTTGTCTTGTTCTGGAGGTAACTTCCCCTATCTTGATTTCCTACATCCTATCTGTGATCCAGTTGGCAATCCAGTGGGTGGCATAATGGTTTATTCCCAGGTTATTTAGCTTTTCTGCTATGCCTGAGAGGGGAATTTTGTCTAAAGCTTTAGGCAGGTTGAATTATGTCAGGTGTGTTGCATTGCTCATCACATTTGCATATACATTGTGTATCGTTGCTTGTTAATATATTTTAGACACACACATGTTAATCATGGGCTGTAAACATGAGACATTATTTGCACATAATGATAACTTCTAGTGAAAATTTAAATGTCATATTGACACTGCAACCTGAAAGTGTGAGGCACACATTGAGTAATAAATAGGAGGGCCATATTATTATTATTATTTTATTATTATTATGAAAAAATGCTTTCAGAGTCTATGATTTACATTTGGGTAAAGTTTATTTTGCAACATGATTACACTAGGGGTTATGTTCTTAAAGTGTTGTATACTGGATTAAGTGTTTTGGAGTGGCCCCCATGTCAGTGTTGCATGCCACAGTAAAATAACATATTTGTCTTGAGATCCACTGATATGTCTGTGTGCTCTGTATATGTGTGTTTTGCATGCATACTGAAGGCTGATACATCAGTAAGTGTACAAAGAATAACAGAAGTATGTTTGATAGTCTGAGCACTGCCTGCCATGCAATATACCAGAGTAACATAATGACAGCATATGATGGGGACACTGTTTCATACATGGCCTTCTATTCATATCATGTTAGGTATAGAAATAGATTACCTAAAATTCGACATTCATATAGCCCAAATAACAAGAACGTTCACAAAAAGCTTGGTGTCTTTTACTGGAACAAACAATTCCTCACTAAACACACCAAAACTGCTATTGCCAGGACACACCTGTTGTCTACCCTCCTCTACACATCCCAATTGTAACCAACCTCCATAAATCTGACCTACAGAAATTAGAATCTTGCTGCCATGAGATTGCTAGGTTTGCCACTGAGACACCATATAGGACTCCTCACTGTGTAGCTCTCAAACAACTAAACTGGTTAGAGCTAACTCATCTGTTGAAACTCACGCAATTGCCTTTAGCACACAAACTATATTACAACCCAACTAAAACTCCAGCACTCCAAAACTTAATTATCCCATACTCTACAACAAGAACCTTAATATCCAGTACCCAAAACCACCCAGATGTCATCAAGCATAATAATGATGCTGGGAACTCCCTCTTCAGTTATTCTATTTCTAAAGCCTGGCATACCCTTCCTAGCCACCTGACTTCCATAAGTTCCAACACAGAGTTTAAAAAACTCCTAAAGGCACACTATAGGAATACCTGGTTATGCTCCTATGACTCCCCTGCCAGGGTAAATGCTTATTCTACACCCTACACTCTATACTAACCAATATGCCCCACAAACTTTTCTTTATATATTAGTACTACCCACTTCAATAAGTTTCAAAAACACATTAATCACATCTTTAGTACTAAGATAAGCTAAGAATCCTCCTACATCAAAAACTTAAGATATGGGTAAAACTCTTACTATTGTACTTAATATAGGAATGTAACTGTGAAAAATTCTCAGTGATTTTATTGTAGAATTGTCAACAAGGATGTTGGTAATGCTCAACATTCTTACTATGAACTAAATGCTATTGGTTTGCATCCTGTTTAGTATGTACTATCCTTTAGCATTCTACTGTGTTACAACTTCTGTTCATTGTATAAACCTTGTTGATCTCTTACTGCCTGATTTGTGTATGTATGTATTTTTATCTGGAGCTTTTCTCTCCGGGCCTCCACTGACAATGGACTTGTGTCTAGTCAGACTTTCCCAGTAAACGAATGTAACATAAATAAAATAAATTAAAATAAATAAAAATAAATAAAATTATCAATGTATGAATATTATGACATGTAGAATGTCACAAAGCATGACACTACACTTGCTATTATCACAAAATTGCATTTTTGTTATACAAAGTATAAATAAACTTTCTGGGCCATATCTTCTGGCAATTAAGTTGTAATGACAAGTGTACTGTACTGTGAAATGTTTGCTCAAGGGGTAACACATGTCCTGTCTCATACATTTTGATGTTGTTCATTGCATATCATATACTGTCTTTACAATTATGTTGGTGCACATCTATTGTGCTTTATTATAGACATGTTTGACATGATTGTGATATGTGTTGCATACTATTTTGTAAATTAATTTGGATTGAATTTATACCAATGAGAATAAAAGATACACAAACTACTGAAGTGAACACACAACGAATGAGAAGCCACCAAGCTGGACAAACGATTCTTTAAGTCGTGCACCAAATCACTGTTTTATTACTGCTAGTGAAGCAAACACAAAAGTCCAGACAGCAGGGAGGAACTTTGAATTTATGCTAGACATCACAAATAGTGTTAAAGTTGGATAAGGTCAGACAGTACAGGATTATTACATACATAATAGTTACATCATGCAGATTGGGTAAGTGTGAATGACATTTTATTTACTGACTGATTTTTAGGTTAATACCCATTATGTATGTACATATGTATAATGCTTTTTTCTTGTGTTGAACTTGAGACCCATGCTGGCTCACCAATCAGACGACATGCCATACCACTGCCAGTAGAGTCAAACTTCAAGGATTGGGATGATGATCATGATGGGGACAATGATGATGATGACAGACTGAGACCTGCATGTGCTGAAATGTCATGCACCATTTCTACAACACTGCAAATTCCCCACGCATTCTTGGTGCAATAAACTGCACCCACTTCCCTGTTAAGATTCCTGTGCAACCAGAAGCAGTAAGATACATCAGTAGAAAGGAGTAGCCATCCCTGAACTGCCAGGTGGTGTGTGCACCAGATGATAGCATAACAAGCATCATGGTAACACATCTGGGGAGTGTTCACAATGCTGTCATATGGAGGGAAAGCAGTCTGAGGGCTGAATTCCAGCAAGGTGAAATACCTGAAGGACTATTATTGGGTAAGTACAGGGACACAGCTAGAACGTAAGCCAGCTACATCCCTGACGATATTATTCATGATGACAACTTATATGTTTCCCCTCACATAACAGGTGCCTGTGGTTATTCACTTGAGCTGTGGCTAATGACCTCATACAGAGAACCTTCCAACCTTGCAATGGAGGCCTACAACAGAATGCATACAACAATGTGAAATTCCATAGAGTGTGTCTTTGTTGTACTGAAGGCCAGGTTCAGATGTCTGGACACATCTGAGGGTGCACTGCAATAGACACCTGAAAAAGCAGCACAGATAATTACTGTGTGCACCATGCTACACAATATGCTAATAACATATGGCAGTCTTCCAGCTGCAAGTGTGGGTGAACTACCCCAAGAACCCCAGATGTCTACAGCTAACAGAGGAAGATCAGGAAGTCACAGGGGGAAGAAGCAGGCATGGGCGATGGAGGATGTGACCACAAATTCAGGCCCAGGCGACACGGCAGCATCTGACACACCTTTGAGTCATCACAAGCATGTATTTCTGTATTTGTGGCATTAGAGATTCATGTCCAGGTGTTGCTCCACCACAGCAACATAGATTGCATCTAAAAGCAATTACCTAGTAGAAGTACACATTGAGCATCAGACATAACATAATTCTAACATATTGCAGTATGAAATATACAAAACTATCATAACATGGACCATCAACTCAGGCCACAAGTGACACAGGTATGCATACAGACTCGTAGTGGTATATGTGTGTATGACAGGCAGCAATGGGCATAACTATGAACCCCATTCTTATCTGTCCACTATCAAAAGTTGCAAATAGGAAACCAAATCAGAACATTCAGTATGGATAAAGTTTAATATACTAAATGTAGTCACTATGTTTAGTAAAAATGTCAGGCTCCCTTGGCATCAGACTTCACAACAACCACAGAGAGGTGACATCATCAGAGGTCTGCACAGCAATCATTATCACCATGGGGTGAGACTAACATTACAGGACATAGTGGATAAACTTTCAGTGTTACTCTAATGCAGTCTAGGGCACCCATGCTGAGGGCTCACACCATGGTCCTAGGTGTTCCTACCACATATGGAAACCAGGTTGCTCCACAGAGGACACTGAGGTGAGGCCAGTGTGTGGAGATGCATTGCAGGAAGGAGCATGGGTGTCAGTTACTGGTTGTGACTGCATGGCCCACACCGGCTTAGCCAGAAGCAGATATGTATGCATGTTGAAGCATATATATATTGATGCCCAATAGGCAATGGTTGGTCTGCTGAAAGGGGGGCTTGCCCCTCCGATGTCACACTTGGCTAAGCACAGTCAGGGCATGCATAACCCTGCTTGTACTACAGAATTGCTGCAGTACTGACATATGAGATTCAATGGAGTGTGCCACGGATAACATGCTTTCGTTCTGTTTTCCCCCCGCATCTGAGGCAGCAACCTCATTCACATGACCATGTGGACCAGACTGTATCACCAAATCTGTGTCCTGTGTGCCAGGGGCCATCAAGATTAGTGGATGGGCTAAGGGATGATTAAGGCATTGGATGTGCTAAAACAGAAAGATGACACAGGTCAGGGAAACAGGCTTATATCACATGTTGGATATCATTACTGACACATACCACATATATATCACTACAATGTTACAGATAATAATGCCTTATCAGGAGGTCTTGTCCAGGTATGTCCCACAGAACCAATATAACAAGGAGTTGACAATTATGTTACTTATGCAACATATATAACATACTTAAGGACTACAAGCATAATATAAACTTGACATACCCTTGTGGGAGTCTGGCATCAGAGGCAAGGGCTTAAATGCAACTGTTGTAGGGAAACAAGGGCATAAACACTGCATTATTAATCACATATTTGCTAGCATGTACCATTTCAACTGAGGTAAAACACACAGTAGGTAATACATACTCATACTAGATGGTCCTGGCTGAGATGCTAATGGTGACTGTCCTAAGCAGGGGTATAAGGGCACATTATTAATGGAGGACAACAGCAAGAGTAACAGCAATGACATGTATAAAACAGAGGTAATAGCATACCAGTGACACCCTCCCGACTGGGTGAGTTTGTTGTAATGCAGACCCTGCAGTAGGGAGAATGCAGACAAAGCAAACACCATCATGTATGCATGCAGCGGCATAGGCGCATGATGACATATACAACAAATGAACATGTCATGGCGATACTCTTATGATGTATGGTGCAGCTGTTGGCCAGATGTCCCTGTATAGAAATATAGCAGCATTAACTTCATACAACACAGTTATGCTACACAGTTCTGCAGCCTGTGAACATGGTGGGGAACCATACCTGATCTCTCTGTAGGTGCATCTGCATGACTCATGTCCCCATAAGATGTACCTGTAGTTTACAATGCCAAGGAAAAATCAATATAACTGTATACACCACTGGCATGAGAGGAGGTAAGAGTAGTGGAGGCCCAAACACAGCATCATTGTGTCACACGATCCACACACTCTGCATCCAGTTAACATTAACATAATACACATAACACGTGTAAAACAAAACGTTTTGATGGCTGTCACACACATCCTATATCAATAGCTGTAATGCAATAAGAACCTAAAGAGACAACCGGTTTACAAAAAAAGTCATATTAACATGAACCGTTAAACATGATGTGCTTATATCAACATTATCAATAATGAGCAATGAATGCTATCCCCCATTAGAAGACTATCTAAATCACCAATTGAACAACTTACAGAAAGCATTGTAAAGGCTCTGTATCCATCAGCATACTAGACACTACATAGTAATCAAGACATAAACATGGATCGAGTTTTATTGAAGCAATAGTACATGTTTCAATAAGCATCAATGAATAAATATCTAACAGCATTACAAATACATACTACATAGAAACATATACCACAGACTGTACCAAATCACTAGCAATATATGCAGAGAATCTGTTAGTACGTCCTTATGTACTGTTCACTGGTGCTGTTTATATTTTTTTCACTACTGCATATGTGGGATCTCTGCTTCTTAGATGTACCCACCTGTATATATACAGGACAATCCTACACCCCTACAGTAAGTCACATACATTTTTTTTTCTTTCACACAATTTTCCATAAATGTATCAATCTAAGCATATACACATATATTTGTAAGGACTAATGATAATATAGGTGTAGAAGGAGAGAAACGTATCCCACCACAGCAATGCTAGCTGGTACAAAATTACCTTTCCAGCTACTTATGAGTCATGTATACTTGAATGTATGACCAGCAAACAACTTTTAAGTCCCAGTTGTGCCATACATAATTAATTAGGTTGATTAAAATTCAAGGTTTTGGAATTCCCTTTGCTCACATCTGCACAAGTTCCCAAAATATGGAACATTGACCAATAATAATAGCTTGGTGTAACAGGAAGGTGTTCTACACAAATACCCAATAGATAATGGCAAACAGGACCATAAGTAGCACATGCCCATTATCCTCCAATGATCTCGTACTATCCCCAAGGCTTTGTGTCCAGGCAGCCAATTCAATAGAGGAGAGGACCACCCAGATATTGACGGTTTATGCTAGAATGGAGCATCACATGAGAGCCAGACCACAGAACTTCACAACAATCAATATATGGAAGGATTGAGGGGGAACATCAGCATTGTATGGGAATCTGTAGCGGTACTGAACCTGCACTCTAGTCCTATAATCACCTATAGTGAAGAGACACTAAGGATCTTTGTCAGATGGTTGCTGAGGTGCAGAGACAGCTGGTGGATGCCTAAAGTAAACGTCACAATCCTAAGTATAGCTGTACATTCCTGAAGAAATCTGTGATATAGCTGTGACCCATATGTCTGATATTTGCCTTTTTTACCCATTATCTAGATGTTCTGACAATTACCTCATCTGGATAATCAAGAATGCAAGGTGATAGTTCTCCCCATAATTATGAGTTTGATTCCCATGGGGTTTGTTTGTTTAATACTGTTTATCATGTACATACTAATAAGCAGTTTGGATTTTTTTTTCCTAATCATTTCACACATCCAGTATGGTTTTATATCACTGACACCTACAGCTTCTAGGCCACTGATGATTATGCATTTCTCCATTACCTGCAATACTTTGTATTACTCAGTCGACTTGTGTATGTATAAATAGAAACTGATACAGACATCTGTTAGTCTGTTCTGCTTTACAAAGTGCACAATATTAAAATCTCATGTGTTTACACAAGACCACTGCAGGTCTGAATGTCTACCTGTACCTTCTTCATTGTAAAACTTGATGCTATCTAGCAATTGTGTGGAGCATAAGAACCAATAGAGTTTAGGTGTTGAACATTTCCATATTCCTCTATTATCTGCAGGAATACACACACACACACACACAATAATAGTTTTGTTAAGAAGGAAAGTACTGTCCTGTGTGCTAGCTCATCCTGTAAAGCAAGAGGCCATTATGCATATATTGTGGCTGACTGTGGGTTCAAATCCACAAAGAAAATAGATGTTGTTAAATTTTTATCACTGTGTCCAACAGTTTTGAAAATACTTGTATAGATACCTGGTTGATGTTAACAGGTATTTTGCACATACTTATGACTGTAGTGTTTATTGGTCAGATTTCTGTGAATGTCTCCATTATCCATAATGTTCTGCCAATAGCGACTCTTTTTCTACAGTGTTATGTGTAAATCTGTGAACATACTGGGATAATTCTGCAAAAATATATTGAATAGGGTACCATTGGCAAATTGAATTTAATGTACAAGTGTGTCATTGTTTGTTTATTAATTCCAGTTCACTATCCTTCTCATACTTATACTTTGGAAGGAGTGAGACTGTCTGATATTCATTTTAAGGTGATATTGTAGTTGAGGGCCTCACCAGATGTGCAGTAGCAAGCCCCGCCCAAAACCCACCCCCCTGATATGTCATTCATGAATATGCATTCCCTCCGAATGTACAACCAAAGAAAAAGTGCACTTGACATTGTAATATGACGGTAAATATAACAGTAAACTGTTTACCGACATCTGTAATTGACAAGTTTTATTGCACTAATAATGTATACTAATAATCAGCAAAGAAATTAAACCGTCAACACATGTCCTCAGGCTTTTTACCGTGTAGCATTATAGTTCTCTTTGTCCGAGTCGGAATGCGATGGTTCACTGTCCCAATTAATGTCCAAATGGACTTTTTTTTTTGGCAGGTGTCACAGCCGACAATTCTCAGTATCATTGGCAGGACCTTTTACTAAGAGCAGCGTTCCTTGCCGATACTGTATTAACAGTTTGTGTACATTTTAATATTTTCATATCATGTAGGCACGAGCAAATTAAATATGCAGACCGGGTTGTCATTCAATTTGCGACACGCCCACTTCTGCATGAAACAAACTGAGGTCCTCAACTACAGTATCGCCCATTTTAATTGTAGAATAGGAACATCACCTTATATCGGGGATATTTTTGACATGTAATTTGACAACAAAATATATGTATATATTTTCTGTCCTCCCACAAACTACATTTATGCATAGTATGTGATGAACAGGAATTTGTAGCTGTCTGTTAGGAGCAGATATGTGTTTCACTGTGTATATTTTCATAATTACACAGCAAGTCGTACTTTAATTTAGCCATCTTGTAAAGAGTAAGCTGTTATCTGTATTACCCCATCTCTGCATATTCATAGCTCTGAGTTGTTTAACTGCATTTCCTCCATGCAATTTTAGGCAACGTGGACTAGAATGGCAGGTAGGTGTCATAGTTAGATTGTAAACACAGCTAAGAATTGCAGGTTTTAATCTCAGGTCCTCCAGTCTATGTTCATTAGTCTTCCAATTTGTAAAGGACTGCTTATGTGAAACATTCAAAACTGTTTGCATGTCCTGTAATGTAAATCAATTTCAAACTTAGAGAATATGAGCTGATCAACATATATCAGTATTTTATACCTACGTCATTCAAGCATGCTTTTTACTTTTTGTAGGTGATAATCCGTGCACCAGAAATTGGGCTCTGTGCATCAAGCAGATGCACTGGCTGGAGAAGCAGTGCAGGGAGAGAGGTATGTCGATTACTTTTTAACATTTTTAACTACAATAGATCTGATCATTTTTATAGGCTTATTTTTTTTGCATTACTATGTAAGAATACCCATCATGGATCTTAGGTTCATAGGTAGGTACTAGGCTGTCTGCCCGAGGGCATTTATAAGCCTAGCCAGTGTGTGTCAGCTTTCGCCGCCCCATTGATTAATTAACTGAGCCTCTGTCAAGAGCAGCCAATGAAGTGATCCCAGGGGTGTATTTTCTGTTACCCATCCACTCCAAGGTTTCTCTTGAAGAGTGTTAGTGAGGGGCTCTGCCTAATGTAGTTAGGAATTTTGTTCCAAAGCATGGGGAGTCTCTGTGACAGGAATCTATCCCTCCAGCATGTTCTATTTATTGCTGTGTGAGGTTTAGCTCACTAGAGCGAGCGGCTCCCAGTGAAGAAGTGCAGGGAGAGAGGTATGTCGATTACTTTTTAACATTTTTAACTACAATTGATCTGATCATTTTTATAAGCTTTTTTTTTTTTTGCATTACTATGTAAGAATACCCATCACGCATCTTAGGTTCATAGGTAGGTACTAGGCTATCTTTGCCCAAGGGCATTTATAAGCCTAGCCAGTGTGTGTCAGCTTTTGCCATCCCACTGATTAATTAACTGAGCCTCTGTCAAGAGCAGCCAATGAAGTGATCCCACGGGTGTATTTTCTGTTACCCATCCAGTCTTCAAGGTTTCTCTTGAAGAGTGTTAGTGAGGGGCTCTGCCTAATGTAGTTAGGAATTTTGTTTCAAAGCATGGGGAGTCTCTGTGACAGGAATCTATCCCTCCAGCATGTTCTGTTTATTGTTGTGGCAAGGTTTAGATCACTAGAGCGAGTGGCTCGCAGTGACTTGGATTTCTTTAGGTGGAGCATGTCCATCAATTCTGAGTTGGACATGGCTTTGTAAGTCAGGCAGAGATAACCTCTGAGCAAGAGATATGCCACTGAGTACAGCTGGAGCTTTTCCAATTGGGCTGCATAGGACATATGTTTGAGGCCAGTAATCCTCTTGGTAAGATACTTTTTTGGTCTTTCCAGTTGTTGGAAGTGTCTTGTGAAGTACATCCCAAACTGGGCATTGTACTCTATGCTGGGTCTGATGAGTGACGAGTAGAGGGGCACTATAACCTCTTTATTTCAAGATGCAAACCCTTTAGTAATTAGATGGGCTACATAGAAGGATTTCCTAACTACTTTGGCAATATGATTGTCAAAGGAGAGATTACTATCTACCTGGGTTCCCAGATCTCTTATTACCTCTTCTGTATTAATATATATGGCTACACCCTCTCCTTTTGTGTTTTGGTCCATGTTCCGTGGCTGAAATGTGTGGTATGAGTTGTAGCCCAGTAGTGCTGGGGTGCTCTGTGAAGCCTTGAACCTTCAGTTACTGCACAGATGTCAACGTTCTCCATACTGAGGAGTGCTTTGAGTGTGTGCATTTTGAGATTTAAGCATAACCCTCATTTTTTTTATTTGTGCTGTTTACAGAGGTGGGTTTGACTTCTGAGCCTTGCCTAAAAAAGGCACTAGGGGTGACAGGTGCAAGTAATCTCTTCCAGAGCAACAAGGCCTGTCGACCATGTTGTCCCAGGCTGACAGACACTGGATCCCCTTTGAATGACATCAGAAGCTTAGCCAATTGTTGAAATTGATCATTTTTGCTTTATACAGCGGTATCATTCTTGGTGAGGGCAGGATGTGACTCTGGGACATACCCGCCTGGGCTACATGATCAGAGAGCTCTTCAGTGTCTCTTTTCATGTAGTCCAAGAGGTACGTCTCAGGTCATTCACACCAACATGAACAATGACAGAGTCATATTTGTACTTGTTCTGGAGTGACCTGAGTGCTTGTGTGTGTTATGTGGTGGATTCTGGCTCCCGACAGGCAGCTAACAGTAACCTTCTTGTCCAGCCTAGTGAGTGGGATGTCAGTGTGCCTGACTATAGAATCGCCTATTACTAGTGTTTTAGGTATGTTATTTCACCTTAAGGGCTGTGATTGTGCGGAACACTTGATTTTGTGTTTTGTGTGTTGTCTGGTTTGTGACAGGAGGTGCAGATTTTTTGGGTGTCTGCTTTGGAGGTCTGTGATGCTTTTGCAGATTTTTATTTAGAGCCTCTGACTATGATTTTGTTTATTTATGTGTATTTTTTGCCAGTGCTGGTTTAGTATGTCTGTGAGGCTGGAGGTATGGTGAAAGTGTTAACCTTCTCCTCATGACTGCCTATTCCAGTCTTGGGTGGAGAGAGCTTATCCTCCAATTTAGCTATATAATTGCGTCTCTCGCATATGTTAATGTTTTGTGGTAGGAGGAGAGGGTTGTCTGTATACATGAGGCAGTTGTAACATTGCCTCAGGATACCCAGGTTCACCAGCTGGAGTGTATACCTGAAATTGCCCTTTGGTCATGCCTGAATAACTGCTTAGCTGCTTGGTTGATGAGGGGTGAATAATGAGCCTTGCTCTGCTGGGCAATCAAGTGTCGGGGTATATTAATGCTTGCTATTGGGTCTGAACAAGTGCTGGACTGTAGGATGCATTTTAATGCTTAGGTTAAGAAACTACTTTCAAGGGAAAAACTGAAGAGGAGACTTGGTGGAGCCAGGATAAATTTAGCCCCATGTGCAAGACCGTGCAAACATGGTTTTTACAGCAGGGAAATGAAAGAGATAGAAATTAGCCCAAAATGGCCTATAAACTACTAACTTTGGGGCTGGAACCACTCCTCCAGGGACAGATGGCTGCTCAAAGCTCCCTCTCTTACAGGTGAACAAAGAAACCTCCCTCTATCCAAGTAAGGTATGGGCAACTCAGAAAACTGTAACACAGCCCTGAATTCAGCACTAACCTGAAAACTGGACTATACTAGCTTAGAAAGGTGGGAAACAAGGACACCTTTTTTTTTTTAAAGATAAGGTAAAAACAGTAAAAAATGCACTTAAAACAGCTTTAGATGACTACGAGCAATCAGAAAAGGCTTTTAAACAAATTACCCAATTAGCCAGTAAAAAAAATCTCAAAACTGAGCCCTGTTCCAGTAGTCTTAAATCAGACAAGTTCTAACTGCACACTTCTGCCACTGAGGTGCAGGGGAACCTTCTGCAAAAAAGAAGGCCTGGATTAGTGCTAAAGTTATACAAACAAAGCTAGATTCAGCAGGCCTGGATCTAGTCTATGCTACAGCAAACAAGGCACACCAATTTCAGTAAGAAATAGTTCAAATATGCAGGCACTATAAGCCTTTAACCAGAAATTCCCAGCTCAGAAGGGCAGAATCCAGCCTCTCCTCCCACAAAAGTGCAGGCCACGAACCTTCTTTAATGTAAAATTACTGGCCTGAAGCCCAAGTGCTTAAACCAGAACTAATACACTTTTAAAATAACAGACAATGAGCCTTCAATCAGCAGTTCCCAACTTAGAAGGATGTAAGCTACTTGTCCTGCCACAACAGTGCAGACCACAAACCTTCTTAATGTAAAGCTGGTCTGAAGCACAAGTGCTTAAACCACAAGGCTTAGAATGATAGTGACACTTTAATCAGGTTACTACCAAGCAGTAATAATTACAATTGAATAGGTTCATAGGTTCATACTAGGCTATCTGCCCTAGAGCATTTATAAGCCTAACCAGAGTGCGTTTGGCTTTCGCCACCCATTTTAAATGAATTTTGCTATGCCCTTTTTCGAGGTTAGTATACTGTGCCTCTGTCTAACAGTGACACAGAAGTGATACCCGGGGTAAACCTACGATCTCCCATCCACTCATCAAGCTTCCTCTTGAAGAGAGACAATGACTGACTCTGCCTAACCTGGACTGGGATTTTATTCCAGAGTGAAGGGAGCCTCTGGGTCATGAATCTGTCCCTCCATCATGTCCTATTTATTTCAGTGCTGAGGTTCAAGTCTCTCAAGCGAGTAGCTCGATGGGATTTGGATTTTCTGAGGTGCAGCATGTCTATTAATTCCGGGTTGGACATGGCTTTATGTGTCAGGCACAGATCGCCTCTGAGCAGACGGTATGCCACTGAGTAGAGCTGGAGTTTCTTTAACCGGGCAGCATATGGCATCTGTTTGAGCCCTTTGATCCTCTTGGTGAGGTACTTTTAGGGTCTTTCCAGTTGCTGCAGGTGTCTGGTAAGGTACATCCCAAAAGGGTTATTGTACTCAATTATGGGCCTGATGAGGGATGAGTAAAGAGGCACAATGACCTCCCCTGATCTAGACGTGGATCCCTTCATGATTAGGTGGGCTATATAAAATGTTTTTCTAACCACTTTGGCCAAGTGGCTGTCAAATGAGAGACTGCTATCAACTTGGGTCCCCAGGTCCCTAATTACTTCTGTACTTAATGGATTACCACCTATGTGGTAATTTGTGGGCACTTTGTTTTTGCCAAAGGGGATGACTATACACTTTTTGGCGTTTAGCTTGAGCTCATGGCTCTGGCACCAGTTGTCTGTTTCTATGAGGCCCTTTTGTAGGATGCTTGTGTCGGCTGGAGAGTCGATTATGGCACCCAGTTTGCAGTCATCTGCGAACTTGGTCAGCCACAGTCCTTCTGTGTTAGCCTGTACCTCTGAGAAATATATACCGAACAAGAGAGGTCCCAGGACTGAGCTTTGTGGGACGCCACTTGTAACTGGTTTGGAGTCTGACATGGCTCCAACAATTCTAACCATGTGGGTTCTGTCCTTGAGCCAGTTTGCAACCCATCTAGTGACATAGGGGTTTATATTTAAGCTGGTGAGCTTATCTATAATGCCCGAGTGGGGTATTATCGAAGGCTTTTGCATGGTCCAGGTAGGCTGTGTGGACCACCTTCCCCTCGTCAATGGCCTTGAGCCAAACTGGGTAGGATCCAGTGTCTGTAGGTCCCCAATATCTTTATTTATGAGGTCCATGATGATCCTTTCCATAGCTTTGCAGACCAAGCTAGTCAGGCCTATGGGGCGATAGTTTCCAGGATCCGTTGAGGCACCACCTTTGTGGAGAGGTACCACTGTTGCTGTATGCCACTCTTTGGGTACATATCCTGTAGTAAGGCTGAGACTGAACAGTAGTTTTATGTTTGGGTTTAGTTCTTCTTGGAGTTCATGTAGGACATAGCCTGGGACACCGTCTGGTCGCATTGATGCTGTGTTTTTTGCTTTGGAGAGGGCGGCTCTTACCTGAGCATCTGAGATGTCAGGAGGGCAGCACTCTGCTGGGATAGATATTTGCCCTTTTGGCGGGGGGAGTTTGCGCTGAACCTGTCAGCTAGGATGTTGGCAATGTCTGTGGGTTCGGTGTATTTTTTGTCATTTTGGACTAATTCTGAGCATATCTGGGAATTCCCACCCAGGTTCCTAACATAACTAAAGAAAGCCTTGTGATTATCCTTAGTGTCCTGTGCAATTTTTCTCTCAAAGCTGGCCTTAGACGATTTTATGAGTGCCCTTAGATTTTACTAATACTGATCAGAGATGCCTTCCCTTTTTGGGATTTTGCTCTGTCATGTAGTAGCTTCCTCCTTCTATTGTATAGTTTGTTTATTTAAAATGGCTTAAAATGCTTTTAAGAAGGCCTGGATTAGTGCTGAAGTTATGCAAACAAAGCTATCTGTAAGGTTCAGTGTAATAGTCATACAATCTCTGTGATTACAAGTATGAATATATTAGATGCAAGCCCTGTTTGCTGAAGATGACGTTTTAAATTGTACATCACAACCTAGATGACAGTTTGTGATCATTTGTATATATGTTATTGGTGCATTGCTTACTGCTAGTAATGTAGATATAAATATATTTATATGTCTGGATGTGGAGTATAGTCACCAATTTCATGTTCATAGCTTACTTATTCATATAGTGAATAGGTCTGCTTTGTCAGTGTTTATGCTGTTCATATATTATGTCTGGTATGTCCTTCAGTTCAACATGAATATTGCATCTGCCTATAACAAATTTGATAGTTTGATTACAACATACTTGTATCCTGTGTTTAGTGATAGTTGTCTACATAGTCATTCCTGTTTATCATTTCTAACTTTTTGTTACGTAATCAGCATCACGCTGTTTGCATTTTCCAGGGTCATACATAGTGATTAGTAATAAATGTAGGGCTGGTGTTAGCGGTTTGTGGCCTGCAGTAAATGTCAGTTTGGGGGCCCCTGGATACTTCCAGTCGAAGTATCACCCTGTCACTGTCAGCCCTCCTATCCATCCTTTTAGTTCATGCTGCAAACTTCTAGGAGTAGTACACACAGACTAACATGTAGCTACAATGATCTTACATTACCACACTATAAAAAAAAAAAGTCATAAAGTTCAAGTGTGGTCCCCAAATGGCATACAACTCACTTATAAAACTCCAAACGAAAATCCAGCATCCAAAGTTGATCAAAAAACAAGTTTATTCCAGTAAGCGCTTTCACCCTTAGGCTTCTTCAGACTTTACAAAAAGTAACTGCAAAACAGGTTTAAAAGTCTTAGGAGCTCTAGTAATTGGTCGAGCCCAAGCCAATCAATGCTAGTTAGCAAAAGCATCACCACATGAATATATCAACTGAAGTGATTGGTAAAAGTTCACATAAAGATACATCCATATTAATTTATATAGATGTAACTGTCCATAGGACAAAAATTATTTATTTATTTAAGCAAAGTTAAAATCTAAGTAAACAAACATGGTTAAACCAGCATTAAAGCAAGCGCTTCACATAAATGATAAAAAACAACAGGTTAAACCCACAGTCATAAATACATAGGGTTATAACAACCCTCCCCATGACAATTAAGGGGCACGAATAACATTAAAATCTCATTCTGGCAGACATCTGCCGTATATACAAAGACGATCAAGTTCCCCAAAGTTTAAAAAGTGAATAAACAGCAGAGCATCTAACATATAAAACAAAAATTCAAATGTTTGTGTATTAAAACACAAAAATGTTAACAGTTAAAATACATCGAGTTTACAGCCTTAAAAAGGCTTCAAAATGAACCAACTCAGATAAACAACTACTGTATATATTAAAATACGAAAATATTAACAGTTAAAATACATCGAGTTGACAGCCTTAAGAAGGCTTCAGTGTGAATCAACTCAGATAAGCAACTGCACAAACCCATACGAGTGAACATCCCCGTAACACAAAACGCTTACCAAGTGAAAGAAATAAGTGTGTCAAACCAGTGGCTATAATCCATAAGGTGTACAAACCATTCCTACAACTAGTGCTTGGCATGGTATGATACAAAAAGCTTTCTATTTCAAAATATACACCTGCGCTACGTAACTACGTCGCTGAGGTCAGGGAAAAAACCTGCAAAGCCAGTAGCGTTTGAAAATCGTCGATAGATGGCAGTATAACCTAAACATTTAAGTTATAAAATATATCCATATAACATAAAGGCTATTATATTCAAAAATAATAAATCAAGCGAACCAGACATTTCTCGCAACGCACTGGATGAGATCTCACGACTCATCAAGTGCAATACAAAAGATTTATAAATGCATACAAAAATCTATGTGTCAGAGAAAAATGTACTACAACAAGCCCCATAACTTAACAGGAGGTAGCCTAATATCTAAACGGTTAAATATAAAAAAGACTTCAAATGTCAACATATCAAACGGACACCATTTGTAGAACACCTGCTTCTATACTAGAAGCTAAGATATCTTCAACTTGTGTTAGATGAATGAGTTATAATACAGGCACATGATGGAACACCAAACCTTGCAGCAGTGAATAGTCTACACTTGGGCATAACTAAACATATATCCCAGGACGTCTACATGACGGGTAACTGTAAGGGATGTCAAATGAAAGGAAATAGATGCTAAGAGGGGAACAAATGTCCCAAGGTCTTAAACATAATAATGGATGAAAAGAATGAGAAAGAAGAAAAAAGGGGGGAAAAAAGAGAAAGGAAAGGAAGGAAAAGGGGGTTAAGAAGAGGTAAGAAAATGAAAAGAAAAAGGAATGGAAAAGGGAGGGGGGAAAGAGGGAAAAAGGAAGGAAGGGGGGGAAGGGGGGGAAGGGGGGAAGGGAGGAAGGGGAAAAAGAAGTATAGACATAAAAGGGGAAGGTAAAATAAACAAATATATATGACTATCCTAAAAGAAAAAAATATAAATGGAACAGTGGGTTATTTCGGTCTGCATAGCCTTCTCTTTTTTAAGATGGGTCTGATCTGGACCTTATCATTCAATCCAGGTGCCCTATCGGCTCTGCACCTAATAATCCATTTAAGCTCATTCTCTAAGGTGGGGTTAACTATATCACCTCCTCTTACATTATTGGACAGAGTTTGAAGGACACAAAAAACAAATTGATGTTCCGTTCCAAGTGTCATAATATGTTTTGCTAATGCATTATGAGTGGACCCAATACGAATGTGGTATATGTGCTCTCTAACCCGCTCTCTAAGGGACCTGTTGGTTTTCCCTATGTAAAAACAGGGGCACATAGTGCATCTGGCCAAATATATCACATTAATACTGCCACAATCTGTTCCAGTACATAACTTAAACTCATAATTAGTTAAGGGGTGTATAAAGGTCATTCTAGCATCTATATATATACATTGATTACAGTTGCCACATGGTAGGGTATTAAAACCAGAGGTACCATCAGTGGCTATAGATCTAGATATCCTGGGATTACACAGTAGTCTTCTCAAGTTCGGTTTATTCTTAAATACAACTTTGGGTGTAGGGCCTACTATCGACCCAATTCTGTCATCTAATAATAGGATGCCCCAATATTTCTCCAAGATATCCCTTATAAAACCAGAGTCTCTGGTATAAAACATAGTTATGCGGGTAACCTCATTAGGTTTATCAACTGAGGGATTGCTCATTGCTAGAGGTTCCAGGAAGTACGGTCTAGCTCTACCTTGTCTCATCCCATCAACCTCTTCGAGCTGTTGGTCGAACCTACGCACATCATATCCCCTAGTTCTGAAGCTCTCTCTTAAGAAGTTTACTTCATTAAGATAGCCATCATTAGATGCATTAAGGCGA
Organism: Protopterus annectens; assembly: GCF_019279795.1. Taxonomy (NCBI): domain Eukaryota; kingdom Metazoa; phylum Chordata; order Ceratodontiformes; family Protopteridae; genus Protopterus; species Protopterus annectens. Next base: position 1,550,498,769 of record NC_056744.1, on the reverse strand, counting down.
GAAGCTCTCATAATTTGCCCTTTCATTACGTTGTCAAAGACGTATTTAGGGTGCATGCTTCCCCTGCACAAAAAGGTGTTTTTATGGCATAACTTCCGATGTATGGACGTATTAAGAAGGCCATTATCTAACCTATTGATGTTGACATCTAAGTAGGATATTTGATCTCGTGAATAAGTTAGTGTAAACTTAAGAAAAGGTGTAGACGTATTAATATACTCATAACATGCTAGTAAGCTTTCTTCATCGCCCAGCCAAATCATAAAAAGGTCGTCTACAAACCGCCTATATATCCCTATATGCTCCATCAATCGTTCATTCCCTAGTATGAATTCCTCCTCCCACCTGGCCATGACGAGATTGGCGTAGCTATTGGCACAAGACGTGCCCATAGCTACGCCATCTCTTTGTAGGTAAAGGTCATCACCAAACAAAAAGAAGTTGGATTCCAGGATGGTTTCCAAGAACAGTGCTATAATATCAATTCTATCTGAACTATAACTAGATTTTTGACGTAAATAATCAGAAACATTAGTCACACCTAAATCGTTAGGTATCATGGTAAATAAACTAACCACATCCAGTGTCACTAAAAAATATTCTTGTTCTTCTCCCAACTGTCTCGAGTGTTCGTATAGTTCTAGTAAGAACTGTTTACTGTCCCTGAGAATAGTAGGGTTCATATCAACCAGGGGGCGTAAGTAGTACTCAACATATATA
>NC_056744.1:1550343049-1550493049 GCF_019279795.1 Protopterus annectens | reverse complement strand
AATGAACACATTGCCTTGCTCAGCTTTTTTTGCATATAGCTTTTATATTTCCCACTGGATTGCCATTTCATTATATCTTCATTATACCAATCTGTGAACTGGTGGCTGATCACGCAATTCTTTTCATGCACAGATACCTGGATTATAGTTGACATTCATGCACTAACACAAATGTGAAAGGCACACATACAAGACAGAAAACATGACAGTAGTGATATTCTCTTACACAGTCTGCTGGCCAATATAGTGAGACATACATCGCAAGTGTTGGGCACTGCAGGTTACAGTACTTGTTTTATGTTGTAATTTTCAGTGTTCTTTTGCAAGATAAACATGTTAGTGTAGCATGACAGTGTTATGGCATGCTTCTCTTCAAATGTCAGGATACGTTGATGTGCTGGCTGTGCACATGGTTATGTATAATGATGACTGATAAACAGCTGTTCAGGTAACAGTAGGATTTTCATAGATAAGCTGTGTTATGCATGCCATGGCATGGCCTGGAGAAACCTGCTCACTTGGGGAAACAGTGGGCCCAACATTGGCCTGTATTAAAATCATCTATAAGTATAGATAACAGGACTTAGGGAATCTATTGTGTGCATGAATATCCATCTGCTAACAACAATTATTTTTATTATATTTCTCCTATATAATTATTTTAGGCCATATCATCTGGGAATGTGGTTTTAATGACAATTGCAGTGTATAGTGATATACCTTTATTCTTGTATGCAGACATCACATATCAACAGGATAGCACTTAATGTCTGTTAGATTTCAGATGTACACATCAGTTTGTGTTTAATGTCAGCCATGATTTTCACAGGAATGCATGGCCTGATAGACATGTGGTTTTCTTTGTTATGGTTTTGATTAATGACCTAAATTGTGTATGGTGGTACACTTGACTAAAGGCATACTTTATTCTAAGGTTTTATACTGAATGTTTTCTGCCTGGGCATTGTGTCACAGTGGGTATGCTATGTAGTCATATAGTAGCAGATAGGTATGTTTTCTTAAGCCACCACAATAAAAAAACACAATGAACAGATGAAAAACCACAAACCAGTGACCTCCAAAACACATTTATTGCTCCTGACTTCTCAGCTACAAGCCTTCAAGGAAGCATGAGCAACCTCCCATGTATGTATGTATATATATATATATATATATATATATATAAATAACCAATCATTTAATAAAACAATTAAAACTTCAATCAACATACTAAAACACAAAGCGAAAAATTTCATTTCAAAGCAACATTTTCCAATTTAGCTCTGAATTCATACCTTTAGGACTTAGTGCCAAACTTAAGTATATAAAGGGCTTCTTTATAAAGCAACTTACTTTTTATACATAAATCTAAGGGAGCCTTATCAATTCTTTCCAGAATTGTACCCTGTAAACCTGCTACAGAACTCTGATGTGTAGTTTGAAAATTTACCGTCACTGAACTGGATTCTTTGACATTAATTATGTCCCGAATGTGTTCCAATAATCTTACTTTAAAAGCTCTCTTTGATTGACCAATATAAAACTTTTTTCACAAGGGCATTCCAAAGCATAAATAATACCTTCCATATTACATTTAAAACTACCCTTAACATTAAATCTCCTTCATTTAATGTAATAAAACATATTGACAAGCTTTACATTTTCCACAAACCTGAGTACCCAAAGGGAAAATAGTGGGGTCTAAATTAACTAAGGGCATAATGAACTTTCCTTTTACCAACATATTTTTTTAAACTTCTCCCCACTTTATAAGACCCTTTAAGTTGCTTAGGGAGCCATGGATATGCTTCTTTTTTGGAATGCAAAACACTCCAATAATATTTTACTAGATTAGTCAAGATGTCACTAAAGCAACTATATACAGTTGTAAAATATATATCTGTTTCAGAATCAGTTGAGTTATATTTATATCCATAAGGCCTTATTCCACTCCCACTCGACTTATTATTTGCTTTTTAACACTGCATTAGAAATAGCATGTTTATCATACCCTCTATACCAAAACATACTACTAGTCTTCACAATTTCTTCCTTAAGTTCAGATTCAATGTTACATAATCTATGAATCCGTATCATCTCACCATAGGGTAAAAGCCTCTATGGTGTGTGGTGGATGACAACTCGTTGCTTTTAAATAATAAATATTTCCTTCAGATTTTCCATGAACTCTTATGTAATCCTACAGAACTGGAAATATCCAGATCCACATCCAAAAAAGAAAACATTTTACCCTTTTGTATACCATCAAACTTCAACTCAAATCTATTAATCTGCAAACTGTCAATGAAGCTATTTACTTCATCCTCTCCCCCTTCACATAAAAAAGGTATATTTTCTTGTCTTGTGATTCACTTTGACAGAGCATGGGACCCGTGGATGCCAACCCATCAGAAGTCAAAGACTAGTGCATGCCAGACCACTGCCCGGGTCCTCTGATGATAATGATAATGATGATGATGATGACCATAATGGAAAGGATGATGATGGTGAGGAAGCTGGGCCTGCAGGTGCCATCACCCTTGCTGCATCCAAGAAGAGATACCACCAAGCACCACCACAAGACAATTATCAGGAGCGGATCTGGAAGGTGATGACTGATGTCTTTCAGAAACAGATCAGGACAAGGTGTGGAATTTTTGTCCATGATATGACATTGACTATGCAAGACTAATTCAGAAAAATAGCCTGGGAGACCATTCTTTATGTTCATCCCCTTCAGGGTGGGTACTCAGGGGCATAAGTATTGTCTGGTCTAAGTGATCCACTTGTGTAATGCTGCCACCACGGTGTTTACCATATAAGTGATTGGATTGTATAGAAACATTTGTGAATGCATAGCATTTTGCTGCCATGCTTATGTGATACATGGCCAAAAGTACCTTGTAGATGTTGTGACATTTAGCATTATGCTACAACGGCTGCATGGCACACATTATCGCATTAGACTTTCATTCAGCAGTTAATATGCTACTACTGCTTGAAGAGTTTCACTGTATACATGGATGGGATTGACAATAACTTGCAAACAACATTTTACCCATTCTCCACAAATAACACAGTGGTATGGGTATGATTAGTGTGTTGCCAAGTCTTGTCTGTTCAACATCAGGACATGTCCTTGCCCTGTTCTTTGCATGATACATGTGCTGTCACATTGGCATACTGGCACTGTATGTGGCATGTACTGGCAATGATGTTGCCATGTTGTATCATATAAATGTGTTTGCTACATATGGGCAGTCCTACTTTAATGAATGCATAGACAGCCAATGTACCATTCATAGGTACATTGTGGTACTGATGATTTATTCACTAACATTACAGTATACCTTCTTTGGCCTATGTTGCATTTCCGCATGCATTCCTCATTCACATAAATTTGCACATTCAGCAAATGGTGTACATATGCACTGATTTACTTGTATATCACTGATATTCAGATTACTACAAAAACACCATTGTACCTTGGGACAATGAGCAGTGACTGATTTCATGTTAATCTACTATAGTGTTGTTCACAGAACTGTCCACTGCTCAGTCATACCCATAGACAGTGATATCAGCAGGTGTTTATTCCACATGTTGTTTTACATTGACATGATGGTATGTATGTGTATGTGATAATGATTCTTAGCAGCTTACCTATGGCTGCTGCTGTTACACAATTGCACAATACTGTATCTGTGTGTGTGATTTATACAAGGACATTTTTGTTGACATCAGCAATGCAGTTTGCCATTGATATACATTGGCCATTTACTTCAATGTAGTTTAGGTTGACTTCAGCACCACCCTATGTGGTGTACACATGCATTTGAAATGTGTCCCCATAGTGTTGTCTTGCTTTATCATTTGCCTACATAGCTTTGCTACCATGTCTTCCTTGGTGTAAACCCATGTTGTCCACTTCCTCTCCACTTTTGTAGGTATATCATATATTTTTCTCATATGCATGGTATATGTTCACTTTTTTGGAACTCTTGTCCATTTTTATGCAGTTGTTTTGTTAGGAGGTCAACTTATGCCAAATCTATGGGCAGTAGATGGATGCAGGAAATATGCACACAAGTTACCTGCAATACATCCTTGTTCTTGTTATACTTATGTGTTGCGTATTAACCAATGTACATCTTTGGACTTCATGTGGACAATCTAATATTAGTTATATAGCATTAATTGTAGATTTCTGAACATATATTATTACATGTCATTGGTGAGTGTATCTGTGTTGACATTGCCTTCAATATTTTCCTGTTAGCCCAGTGAAGGTCATACATAAACGTCTACTCCTGTCTGTTGCCTTTGACATGGCGTATGTTTGTGACATGCGTATTCCATTACATGTCTGTTTGGGTTATGGACACTTACTTGAGTAATTAGCAGCCAGTTTGCTGCTTTGCTGCATTACTGCTGTTTGGCACTGTGCTTAATTGTTTGCCTTTTACATGCATGGTTGGAGGTTCTCTTCTGTTTTCTGCTGGTATTCTGCAACATTTCATATGCCGCATTTACTCTTCTGTGCTGTTGCTTGCCTTACACTTGCACTGCTGACAGACTACTTGTGTATTGGATTCAATATCCAATGTGTACTGTGATCCCTCTTAATTCCCTACAACACACAAATGCCATTGATCATGCACATCCAGGTATGACTGCCACATAGTTTCATAATTTGCAACATGTCATACCTTAATAATGCATAGATATATATGTGTTTCTGCATTTAGCCATGGCCGGTATGCATCCCCACCCTATTTGTCAGCGTTCCATTGACCATGTAGAGTGTGCCATCCATGCCCACCTTACCGGTCCCAACTATTTATTTCTGACCTTTGTCATGTATTGTGATAGTGGTTATATGTGTATACCTGCTGTGTTGCCCTTCTCCTCCCCCTCCCCTGTTTTTACCCTCCATCTATTCTCCCGCCCAAAAGGGGGGAGCTATACCCACCCAAAAATATTGCCTTTGCCATTCTGACTGCCCCTCGGTTTTTCCTATTCCAACACGCCTCTTGTGTGTCCCCTCTTCACCCATATCTCACCTCTGCTTTTATATCTCCCAATTTCCTTGGGCGTATGCATTACCTGTGTTCTCCACACATGTCCCACGCACACACACCATTGTTAACTACTGTCAGCTGTGGCAATGTGATTGTGAGTGCCTTTCTCCTTTATTCATTTTTATTATAAATTTTACAGATTCCATCAGAATCCATAAGTGATATTAAGCATATTTTATGAGTAAATGACTTCCAGAGATAGGTGAAGTTGTCTCTAAGCTTACTGGACAGATTGCTGAAAATATGTATTACTTATAAATGTCATGCAGCTTACATTGTGATAGTATAATTTCTGTTAATTTGTTAACACACATCAAGCTTTACGAGACAGTTTTCATGAGTTAAAGTGGCTGTGACTGCTCAGCAGTGCACCGATGCTGCTGGCCAACTCTGTTGTGTGCCAAGATATTATAAATTCACTGAGGCATACTTACATATTACAAGGTTATTTGCAACTTTTGTGCTGATATCGGCAAAATGCATTGGTTTCAGCAAACTTTATGGAATCTGGCCCACAGTCAGCAAACCTATACCTGAATGCTATATGAATAAGGAGAAAAACTGCTATGACTAATAAAATTAAAAGCTTAGGTTCTATGAATTAAGACTACATACTTGGCGGCATCATATACAGAATGAACACAAACTTAAGAAAACTTATATCAATCATGATAAGCAATATTTTAGTATGTGAAAATACCCCTGATTTAAAAGGGTAGTCGCATCAGATCCAAAGAATTTTAGATCTGTAAACTTACGTTTATGTAAATCATGGAGAATAGCACAATGGAGATTATACCACATGGCACAGAGGACCTAATCCTGCTAGGTACAGAACAGCATTGTGTTGGTAAGGGGAAAACCTACCTTTTGAATCTTGTGGTACTGTATGAAGAGGTAAGACCAGTACTTGAGCAAGGACTGTTTCTGCATGCTGCTTATTCTGGCCTTTCTAACACTAGTCCATAAAAGGGAATCGTTAACAAATTAAATACTGCTTGTCTTAACCTTGCTACCACTACACCACTAATGGGAATTATTAGCAGATTAAAAACTTTACATGTGAATTATGCATCTCTCAATGTGTGTACAATGGTTAATCAAAAGGACATAATAAATATATATGAGCGGTATCACAGACAGGAGGTTACCAATTGTATCCCCAAGGCTTTCTAGTGAGATCACTTAGATACCTTACTTTTAGACTACTCTACTTTGACAAAAAGTGAGAACTTGACTCTGGGTAACTAATATACTGATGACTGCAAACAAGATTGCATAATTACAGGGGCGAAGCCAAGATGGCCAACTGAGAGCAGTGAAGTTTGAGAGCTCCATAAACTAGAATAACAATACAGGAACATTTTATTATTTTCAAGTTTAAAATGTCAGAAATCTATATATAAATTAGTTTGTGTCTTTCGGCTTTTCCTGGTTAGGGGTCGCCACAGCGGAACTCCGGTCCACTAATGATTGGCAGTAGAATTTTACGTGCTGGCTTGCCGGGCCTAACGCACAACCTTCAACGAAGGAACACCCATTCATGCATGTCGCCAAACAGAAGACACTCTGAGAATCAAATGGGCAACTTATAACTTTGAGGTGACAACGCTACCACAGCACCACCACTGCAGTACATCTATAAATATCAACTTTGGTGGAGATATACAAAAGTTTTTCTGTCAAGTAACTTGGAGATATGAGTCACTGAATATGAATAACTCAAGGAATTCTCATCCAGATGCTGCTTTGAAAAAAGAGCTGCAATTGATGACATCTACCTTACAGGATCTATCTTTGAAGATGGATGGCTTTAAAAATTACTTAGAAAACTTCAAATTAAATTCTCAAAAACAGGCTGATACTCTTAAAGGGGCAATCCCAGTGTTTAAAATTCGGGTCGAAAGTATAGTTCACTAAATTAATGCCCATTTTACCACGTCACTCCCATTCCCACCCACAGGGTCATTTTTCTTTTAAACATCCTGTATACCTTTGATTTCAATCTAATTTTGGCTCTCAGTGTCAACTACAGTTAGGTTTTAAGTTCCTACCTTGACTTGCTCATTCTGTTATTGTAATTTTTTTTTTTTTTTTTTTTAGTTAAGTAATTTTTTTTTTTTTTTATATTTGCTGATATCTATCTGCATCAACGGTCGCTCGTTTTACACTTTTGATAACAGGAACAATTGCCTTTTACGAGCGATCAGTCTCTGCGGTTCCCTCTTGCAGTTTGGTTTCAGTACACATCCTTGTTGTTCCAGCAACTTTCTAATTTTGTAAAGTCAGTATTTAATATATGTACCTATTTGTTTTGTTAGCCTAGCTGTTGTGTTCCCTCCATGGTTTTAGGTTTTGTCTTGATTTCTTGCTCTAAGAGGCTGAGCCCTATATCATCAGCAGACGGGCTGCCGAATCAGTACACCAATAAAAAGGATTTGAAAGCATCCCGATGTCTTGCTCGTATTGGCAGAGAACAATTTTCTACTTTTTTTTAAAGGGGAATGAGTACAGACTGCCTCTATTTTTGTTCCCTATGTTATTTAGGTTATGTCCGGATTTATTGCTGTAAGAGGCTGAGAGGTTTATCAGCAGCCAAAGGGCTGCCTTATGTTTTGTCCGGATTTCTAGCTCTATGAAGTGCGAGGCTGACAGGTATATCAGCAGCCAAAGGGCTGCTGAATCAGTACACTGGCAATAAGAGGTGAAAGTAAATGATTGCGATTACTTGCCATTATGGGCAGAGTTCCTGCAGTTTACCAACAGCTCCTTATTTTTTAGAATGATCATTCTTTGTGGTTCATTTCAATAGTAACCGCAAAGAATGATAGTTTTAAAAAGCAAACGTTTACTGTCAGTGTCACATGGTAAGCACTTCCAAGCAAAACCTGTTCCTGGTCTTTACTTCTTCCTTCTTTTAGGATATGTTCATCTTTCTTGCTCTAACAGGATGAGTGGTATGGCTTAGAGTCCCTAACTCATACCTCTCACCTGTATAGATTTTCGCAGAATATCCATATTTTTGCCTCATAAGTTTGGTCTGCTTTCATAAAATCGAAATTTCCTTTTAAAATGGGGGCAGAGCACTAATGGCTGAAGTTAGAAAATAATAATAGACATTTGAGTTTCGGACTTCGTACCCCACAGAAAATTAATGCTAGTACAAAACCTGTTATTCTATCAACTCTTTAGGTTTGTAAGAGCAATATTTAACAATTGTCCCTATTTGTGTGCCTTTGTCCAACTTTAATTTATGGCTTTGTCCAGATTTCTTGCTGCAAGAGGTTGAGAGGTACGTTACCAACTGTTCCTTTTATTAAAACTTTTACATCTGATCACTCATTATGGTTTATTTCTATACTAAAAAGTTTTATTGTAAGGAGCAGTTGGTAGCATACCTCTCAGCTGTACATATTTTTGCATAATGTCCACATTTTTGCCTCTTCTTTTTGGTCCATTTTTCATAAAATTGTGGTTTTCTGGTAAATTATTGGCAAATAATTGAAAGAATTTAGAAAATAAGTACAGGCATTTGAGTTTCAGACATAACCTTCTGAAAATTCATGCTAATGCAAAATCTGTTATTCCATCAACTTTCTAAGTTTGTAGGAGCAATATTTACAAATTCTCACTATTTTGGGGGCTTTGTCCCACTTTTATTTAGGATCATAGAAGGTTATTAGGCTAATTGCCCTGGGGTCCTTATAAGCCTGGCCAAGAGTTTAACCCCAAAAGAAACCTCAATCAGCAGCTGTTACCCTGTCAATGAGGGACACAGGTGGTCTGCGAGGTACTCTGTTTGACGTGTATGGGAAGTCTGTTCCAGAGACGGGCAGCCTGTGGGAGACAAACTGTCTCTCCAGCAGGTTTTGTTGATTAGATTACATATTAGATTCAGGCCTTTTGAGCGGGTAATGCATGAGGAGTTAGACTTACGGATATGGAGTGTTTGTAGTAGGGCAGGGTTCAAGACGGCCTTGTAGGCGAGGCACAGATCACCTCTGAGCAACCTGTATAATATTGAGTAGAGTGATAGTGATTTGAGCTTGTCCACATAGGACCTGTGTTGGAGGCCATGGATTCTCTTTGTGAGGTATTTCTGAGGCCTTTCCAGGTGGTGCAGATGTTTGGAGAGGTGCACACCAAGTGGGCCATTATACTTGATTATTGGTCTAAGGCAGGACAAGTATAAAGAGGTAATAACCTCCTTTTTTTCTGGATGCAATCCCTTTACTTATGAGATGAACCAAGTAAAAGGCTTTTCTGACCACTGCCGCTACATGATGGTCGAATGGGAGATTGTTATCAACATGAGTACCCAGGTCTCTCACCACAGGTTGTGTTCTTGGGGATTTGCCTTTGATGTGGTAATCAGTAGGGGCCGTGTTTTTGCCGAATGGTAAGATGAAGGCTTTTCTGACCACTGCCGCTACATGATGGTCGAATGTGAGATTATTATCAACATGAGTACCCAGGTCTCTCTCCACGGGTTGTGTGCTTAGGGGGTTTCCTTTGATGTGGTAATCAGTGGGGGCCATGTTTTTGCAGAATGGTATGATGATACCTTTTTTTTTTTTTTTTGCATTTAGCTTGAAGCCATGATTTTGGCACCAGTCATTAGTTGCTGTGAGCCCCTCTTGCATTATCTTAACATCATTTGGGAAGTCAATGACAGCACCAAACTTAGTCGTCTGCAAACATGGTCAGCCACAGGCCTTTTGTCTTTGTCTGGACCTCCGGGAAGTAGATGCCAAACAGTAGGGGTCCCAGGACAGATCCCTGGGGAACTCCACTAGTGACAGGTCTGCTATCCGAGGTGGAGGCACCTATTTTGACCTTGAGGTTCCTGTCGGTCAGCCATTTGGCCACCCACCTGATGAGATAGGGATTTACGCCAAGTTGAATTAGCTTTCCGATGAAGCCTGAGTGGAGGAGTGTGCCAAAGGCCTTGGCCAAGTCAAAGTAAGCAGTATGTACTGACTTGCCTTCATCCAGGGCCTTAGTGACACTCTCAAAGAAGTCAACCAGGTTCAACAGGAAGTTCTGCCCTTGACAAATCTGAACTGGGTGGGGTCCAATGCTTTGAGATTGCCTATGTCCTCATGTATGAGATCCATAATAATATGCTCGATGACTTTACAGATCAGACTTGTAAAACTAATGAGGTGTTAGTTTCCAGGGTCAATAAAACTGATAGGGGTGTTAGTTTCCAGGGTCAGTAATGGTACCACCTTTGTGCAAGGAGATGATAATGACAGTTCTCCACTCAACTGGAATGAAACCTGTATTTAGACCGTGGTCGAATAGGGTGTTCAGTGGTAAGGCCAGTTCTTGCTGGAGATGGTGCAGAATACAGCCTAGGATACTATCAGGTCCCATGGAAGCTGTGTTGTTTGACTTGGATAGGGCCTTTACCACTTGATCTAAAGAGATGTGAGGTGTGGGCCAAGTATTGGGGATGTCAAGTGGACCTTCAGTGGACAGGAGGTGAAGTTTGCAATGAACCTAAGTCAACAGGATCAGTGTAGGTGATGCTGTTAAGTACTAATTTGGAACAAACCTGGGCTTTACCATAAGGGTTCCTGACATAACTGAAGAAGGCTTTGTGGTTTCCCTTTGTTTTGGAGGGAAGTTTCCATTCATAATTGGCTTTGGAGGTTTTCATACTACATTGGCATACTGTTCGGCATAGTTGTCTGCATCTTCTGGGGGGGGGGGGGTGTGAAACTACAGATACACCTCCTTATGTCTTTGTTCAGGTTTCTTGCTCTAAGAGGTTGAGAGTTACTGTCCATCTATCGGGGGAATATGTGGTACTTTGGTGACTCCAAATATATGGCACAGGACCACTTGTACCTGAAATTGGATGGGAATACTTTTATAAGGGTTAAATAAGAGAGTACATTGCAAGAAAAGGATTCAACTGGAATGCCTGTTTTTTGTGTATCTACACAATATGCAGTATTTTTACAGTCTGCACTTGGGGTCTTAGTCATCTAAGTCATGCATTTACCAGTTACTTACTTCCCATGCATTACATAATTAAAAAAATGAAGTGATACAATTTTTTTTTCTACAATAGCAAATGTTAATTTGCTTTGTTTGGTTAACAGTCTTAAATCTAAGACAGCATCCTGCTGTATTTGATTTTGAGTGGTTTAGAGGTGTGTGTGTGCGCACGCGCGCGTGGGTATGGTAATTTTTTTGTGAAATTGATTATAACCCATAAGTTTATATACAAACAGGCATCCCCTAAACCACCATGTAGCAACCCAGTGGGTTGTATCATCAGACCAAATGCTGCTGTCAATTGGTAAACATAATAATTCTGCTGGTGTGCCCATACACTCTGAACTACATCACTAAAGTAATGAATTTCACACCTTTTCCTATCAAAGGGTTGGTGGTCAGTATAATGGTTAACTGACATGAGGTAGAGGGTTTTAGTCTCACCTTTGAAAGTGAAATTGGCTTAAAATGACCCACAAGGACAACTAGCCTTGTACTTAGTCATGATCCTAAGCACACATATTTACTGGGGTTAGTGTCACAATGGATAACACATCTAGCTGTAGACTACATGACTGTAGGTTCAGCTCCTTCCTGGCTCGGCTGACAAATCTTTTTGTGGGAGGAGGGAGCAGGGTTGGCATGAGGATTAATGTCTTTACCTCACAGAAACAAGGTACAGGGTTTGATTCTATCATCTGGTTATTGGCTATGCTTACAATAGTCTGCAGACTGATAGCTTCGTATTTACCCAAGAACCATGAGTCACTTCTAAGTAAACATTCTCTCCCTATGTTTGTTCTTTTGCATGCCCTCACTTATTTTAGGCTATGTTGTATTGGTTTGCAGACATAACCTAACAATCCACCTAAGTTTAAAAAGTCAATATTTAAACAATGAAGCTGATTATCTTTAATTACTGATTTCTCCTCCTATGGGAACATATTACTGGAAGTAATACAATTGCTGGATTCCCAGCCACCTATCTGATTCAATAATTCAAGGACATCTACAAAGGAGACGTATTCAGGAGGCGACCATGGGGATTCTTCTCCCTCATCGAGGTCAGTATCATAGGTGACAGACTCCTCAGTTGAATCCAAATGCTTCCTCTTGCAAGTCCTCTTCCTAGGGACTTCCCTGATGGGATACTCCAGGGAGATTTCAGAATTGGCAGGGGTACCAGCTGTGGTATCCTGAAGTCAAGGTTCTTGCTATCCCTGTGGAAGAGGTGGCTTAGAAGAAAGACACTCCGTATGAACAAAGGGGATCTGGAGATCTTAAGAAGACCTCGTCCTAGAGGCTGCAGAAGCCAAAGCCCTCTTCTGAGCCCTGACAGCAGTTTAATGAAATGGATTGTATTTAGCTTGGTTGGATTGGTAGGAGTTTAATTCTGTGTGCAATGCTAGGTATTCTGTAATGTCTTTAGACTAATTTTTTTCGCTAAGTGACAGCTGAAATTAAATACCTATATTGAAAGTTAGAGGCTAAAGTACTGAAAATCTACACCTCTGTGGCAAACAGGGGTAAAGTCATCGCTGTGAGTTTGACATGAAACTGATTAGTGACCCAAGAGCTGGAGAAAATGGGAGTGTGCATCCATCATGAGCTCACACATCACAGGGGTAGAGGGCCGTTCAGTATGTGCAGCCATCATCACCTCAAATACCACAGGGGCAGATGGCAGTTCAGATTGTGCAGCCATCATCAGCTCAGATACCATGTCTGTCAAATCAATGTCCTACATATGCATGACATGCTTTCTCACCTCTACATCAAAAGACAGCTACTTTCTGTGTATCCCTCTGATGTTAGATTGGGATGACCGTGAAACAATAAATAAATGGTCACTGTAATATATTTTAACATTTTTAATAATAATTGTTGTCAGACATACATACAAAGCATCAGCAACAACGTTGAACACAGCAAAGCAGCACAGCAAAACAACAGGAGTCAGCACAGGATCCAAAAGCAGCTTTATTTTCTGTCTCTCACTGTAGCGCCTCGGCCACAGTAAGCCTTCAAGGACTCCTTGAAGGCTTACTGTGGCCGAGGCGCTAGAGTGAGAGACAGAAAATAAAGCTGCTTTTGGATCCTGTGCTGACTCCTGTTGTTTTGCTATACATACAAAGCATGCCTCATTTCCCTTTCCCCAAAATAGGCTGCTATATGTGTGTGTGATTTTTGGTGGAAAGGGGAAAAAAATCATCACAGTAATGTTTTTAGCTTGTTGGTACTACACAGTACACTACCCAAGACAAGGTAAAGTAAACTTCAGTCTAGACTTCTGAGGTTTCTTGGTAATGAAAGTTAAAAAAATAACCACAATCTCCCCAGACAAACTCCACAGTAGCTGCAGTGAATTTCTGTGCACACCTAAGCATATGACTGGTTTTAGACTAGGTGGGGCATGGGGCAGTGGCTATGGATGGGTCCTCCCTACCAAGCCTGCATTAAAATCTCCTTATACAACCAGTCTCCTAAAGCCCCCAAAGCTCTGAGGGCTTAGATGTAGTACAGTTTAAAGATAATTACTTGTTACTGGTAGTCTGTTTTTGCTGCTAGCCAGAAGACCTCTAGCTATATCAACCTTCTGTGCATATATATGAGTTGTGTTTCAAGTAAGCAGGGGAGGGGACCTTTTATGGGGTAGGGGTAAGGATACATGCTACATATATATGTCTGACAGAAGCTATGTATGTGTTCCTTGATATTGTGTGTGACAACAAATAAGGTCAGTGATATTTGTCCATATGTTCTCACACACTGACATACTGATGCTGCCCCTGACAAGCCATATCTATCACAAAATACACACACACACACACACACACACACACACACACACACACACACACACACACACACACACACTGCTTATAATGAGATACAAGTCACCTACAGCATATGTTTGGATTGTGGAGGACATCAGAGAACCTGGATAAAACACAAACTGAGATAAGGAGGACATGCAGACTCCCCTCAGAAGGAGGTGCCGCTACAAACTCAATGAGAGAATGAATCATTGTGAAATGGCAGTGCTACTCACTGCACCACCGTGCCATTAATCAGTTGCTTTACCATCCTGCATGTTTAGACCATCCAAGACTTGTAAATATGTGAATAGTTTCACAGATGCATCTGTCCCCCTCAGAAATAAATACAAAGCCAAATTAAAAAACAAACTGTTACGGTGGAACCCAAATATAAACAGGCTGTATTACAAAAAGAAATGCACACAAAAATAAAATTGTGCTCTCAAAATGCCAGAAACACTCTTTTTGCTAAACTTAATAAGGAACTCTCAACCCTAATGAAATAAAAAAAAAAAAAAAAAAAAAACAAACAAACTAGATGCTCAGTCTAGGGGTGTAGTCAGAAAATTACATTTGGTACTCACAATCTCTTATTGCTGCCCAATCAGCATTAAAAATGTGTATGTCACAAATTGTCCCCCCCCCCCCAACCCCCCCAAACACTTAGATGCATGCAAGACATCGCTTTTGGATTAGAAACACTGTCTATAAGTAGGTTATGTGCCTGTTGTTAGATATATTCAGACTGTTAAGCTTTCTTTTGAATGGGTCAGGGATGAACTCTGCTTCACATAGATGGGAAGCTTATTCCATACTCTGGAAATCCTTTCAGGCACACCTTTCCCTAAAGCTGGTTCTATGTATGACTCACACAAAGCTCACAGATTTGATCTTGTGTTTCTGGAGCTGCTTGTGTTGTGGATTTGCAAGAGATCCATCAAAGTTGGATATGAGTATGCCTAATATGCTAGACATAAATCACATCTCAGTAACCTGTAAGTAACCTGTAGGAGACTGATTGCAGAGATAGGATCTTAACATCCAGATTTTTTTGGTGAGGAACCTTTTATGACAGTGTGCCTGGTTGGGTAAATGCCAAATGGGACACTGTAGTCAATGGGTCTAATATTCAGCAGAATGCTATATAAATTTAAAGGACATCCTGTACAGAGTGCTTCAGACAGAGATAAATTACATATTTATTCATGACATAATACCTTCAAGCAAACTTTATAGACCAACAGCCACTAACCTAGAAACAGGGCACAGCAGTTAACTATCGCTAATTGGCACTTAATTGCCCTTTTCATGAATAGCAGAAAGTGCCTCTACTGTTGCTAACTTTATACCTGACTAAATTTTCAATTTAGGTTTAGGACTAACTTAAGTAAAAAATGAAAAGCTGAACATAGTTTTATATTTTAATAACCAATGGATTCTAAAGGTGTTACTGCTCAATGCCAGGAGCCTGAACAAGAAACTCCACTCCCTCCAAGCTCTCCTTACCTTGGAGAACGTAGGTATCTGTGTGTTTACTGAGATATGATATAAAGGCAAGAAGAGCACCCCAGCTGTGTAAGGCTACAATGCCTCCCAAACATTTAGGCCAGCTATTGCACAGGTAGGGACTAAAGGTGGAGGTGTCTCAATCTACACCAATAACAAGGTCACCACAAGGTTGGTCAAACAGGATGATGAACTTGAGCTTCTCCATGTCCAAATTACCATAGGCAAAGTCCCATACCATACTCTTGCTAGCTATGGGTACCCCTTCTATGACCCTGGAAATCCATGACTCATATTTAAACTTACTGGAGACACTCAGCATACAACCTAATATCATGTTTCTGGTTTACTTCAACTACATCATTATAAAATGAGAATCATATATGACCCCAAACCTGCAGGCCCAGAGATTTCTGGACTCTCTAAACACTAATACCCTGGACCAGAGAGTCCACATGCACACTAGTGGAGAAAACATACTGGACCTGGTCCGCACTGACATGAAAAATGTTTGCATCTCGCCCCCCTTGTAATGTCCTTGTTAGTAATGCTGCACTATAAAACTGTCTCCTTTCAAATAAAAATAAAACTCATGACCCCAGCTAACCTCATAACATTTAGGAAATAAATATTCATCTGTGGCCTCTGACTCTGCCTCAATTCCTTACTAACTCACCAACAAAGATAGGGATGAGTTATAAATAACATCAAATTGCATTATTTTAGTAACTCATTTTAGGGCCTAAGACCACTTTGCTATCATAATACAATAATGCCTTGATAACATAACAATATAATACAATGTCATCATCTTCCATTATATTTGATAACTCCATAGCATATTAAAGCTTCGGATGCCACGTTTCTTTTTTCTTTTAATAAATCTGTTTATGCCATATTTCTTTATAAATTTTTCACTGTGTATCTTTCATTATTTATTTCTACTCTATATCTTCTATTCTTCAGCTTTCAATTCAGATTTTCTGAATGATACCTATTAGTCTCATCTGTTTATTATTTAATGTAATTGGTTTATCAAAACAGCTATTAAAATGACAGTCTGTGAAATTCCTGCTAAATGCTTTATATGCAATTTGCTCTTTAATTTAACTAATATGTCAGGTCACAGCAGATAGCACTCGCTTTTTGGAGTAGAAGGTAATAGGTTCCATGCCCACACGAAGCAGATGGATTCTAGACACTGCAGTGTAGTATAAGGGGGGTACTGCACTCCTGAGCATGTCTTCCTTTGGATGTGATGTTAAATGAGGTCTCATCTGCATGAGTTGGCGATAGCTCAGGTAGATGTAAAAGAGCCCATGGCACCTATTGAGAAGAGTAGGAGTCCTTTATTTTGCACAACATAAAAACCCATTGTTTAAACATTTACAAAATGTACATACTTACAGGCTCTTTATGACACATTTCTATTTTTTTACTATTTATCAGTTTTGCCATAACATATTCAGTATTCCTCTTCCATAATTGACTCTCACTCCTTCCACAACAATAATCAAAACAATAATAATAAACAACCATAATAATAATGTTTTACAATATATCTGCCAAAATCCATTTTCCATTAAACAAAGTGTCATTCAGTCTTTCTTTACAGATAACTCAGATTACATAAAATAATTATCTACACTTCTCACATATTCTTTCTACTTGTTCTTATAATATCCGTACATCATATTCATATCTGTTTTATTTGTATATCATTAATAGCTTCACCTTTTCACACAGCTTTTTCCAGCCCCCCAAAATAAACACACTCTTTCAACTTTTTTTTTTATATGACATATTCTGCTTTACTGGTAACTTATTTACTACCAATCTGCATAGGAATCCTGACACTTATCTTGGCACACCACTTTTTCCAGACTTTAATCACTTTCTATGGTAAATGTTCCCATTGATTTATATAATAATATTGTTTTATCACATTACTACAACACATCCTTGTATCTTTCTGTATAGCAGCAATTTTTATATTCCATGTTATTATTTTTCTTGACAATTTTAATTTTTCATTTGCATATTTTTTCTCTTTTCTTATTCTCATTACTTCTCAGAACCTTTTGTACGTATATTTACACATTATCACTATTACTTTCCCATTTGTTCTGTTAGCCACCTTAATGCTGTATGCAAGCTAAAATAAACAGAATAAACAACTGGATTTAGTAACCCCAATCCAACTTCATCTTTACTCATATAGAACACATATATTTTTATCTGGTTTAATCTGGAATCCCATATGAAAGAAAACACCAACTTCACAATTTCCTTTTCATATTTTTGTAGGATCATGTAAACATTTGACATATATGCTATATTTTCATTAATACATAATTCATCAGATACACCTTTTTCCTGAATGCTAATCTACATGTCCTCCATTGTACCCTCCATCTGCATCATAACTGCATCAATTTACCAAATTTTATCCCTGGCAAGGACACCTCATTTAAAGACAACTATAAACCCCCGAATTTTCACCACATCTCCCAAGCCCTTACTTTTATCTTTATTTAAGGTTAGATTTGCTTTCCTGTTTACATAAATATTGCACCATGTTAAATCTCTTTTTCTTTCCCATGTTCATATTTCTTGTTCAGATGTCTCCTGCTCCTCCTGTTTCTCCTTACTTGGGGAACTCGTTGATCCATCATGTTGTGGTACAACCTGTGTTAGACTTTGACGCTAAATCCTTCACTTTGCAGGTATAACTTCAACTTTTATTTTTAAGTTCTACGTCACTAAACTTTTGTGTTCCCCCTTTGTGATCATATTTTTTTGTATTATGAAATTTTCCATATCTGAATCTCTTGGCCTGTATTTCTCTATGAATATCTTTGGGGTTGTTTTTTTTTTTTTAATTTGGCTTTCTCCTTTGCATAAATATTGCACTGTATCAGATCTCTCTTTCTTTCCCATATCTACATTTATTTTTTATACCTTTCAAAAATCTGTAGGTTTAGTTCATTATATTTTTGTACTTCCTCAGTCACTTTTTTTTCCAAACAGCTCATGGTTGCTTGGTCTATATATTGTTTTCATAAAACTGTAGTATTAAAGAACATACATTTTTATTTGAAGCTTCTAACAGTTTTTCTTGGGCAAGGATTTTTCTTTCCTCTAATTTTCTATATTAATCTTTTTGCATATCTTCTGTTTGGAAATTCTGGGCTACTTGCATAATATTAACAATACATAATCTTTCTTATCCTCAGTAGTCCACTCTATCATCTTTATGCTCTTTTTTGGACTATCAGCTTTTGTGACTTTTGTGGCTTACTTCTTCCTTCTACAATGGGGGGGGGGGGGCATCCTCCCCCTGAATGTGGCCAAGCCCCATCGTAGGAATGTTTTTCTGTCTTGAAGATTCTACAGTGTCATTTTTCCAGTCTCTGCACCAGTGCATCTACCCGGATTGGGCACTATTTTATCCAGACTTGTGCACCTAGCTATCTTTTTTTATATTTTTTTAACCTACATCTATCCATGATGTATCTTATATAAAATATAGTCTATATATCAGTGTTGTCTTGGTGAGATTTTGTGAAAAACAGGATCCAATTCATGAAGGTACTCACCAAGACTGGAGAATGAATTCAGTTCCAGCAATACTACTCTCCTTTGCTTGCTGATTTATCATCTCCCCATTCGGACCGTAATGATATACCTGATACACCTGCAGACAAATTCACTGCTAATTTAACCCCATAAATAGTTATTAGAATTGCATACATTCCTGATTCCCTTACATTTTCAAGGGACACTTCCTAAATGTACTCTCAAAAGCTAAAATGCAACTTCTACATAGCAGGCAATTGTCTGGATACCTAGAGCTAAACATACCATGTGGAGCCTATCCTGAACTTGTCAGCTTAGTTACAAGGTATGTCTATGAATGACTGAAAATAGCTGTTGTGATACCCCTTCAGAAAGAGGGTTGGCCCTTCCCCAGACCCAGGAAACTACACACCCATCAGCCTAACTAGAGTAGCTTGCAAAGCTATGAAATGCATATGTGACTTCGCAAGGTATGGTATCAAAAAACTCATACTGCCAGACCCTTAACAGTTTGGTTATGACAAGCGTAAGTCATGTCTACTTAATTTATTAAATGTCCTTTCAAAGGTCATGGAGGTAGTAGACAGAGATTGATGATGGTGGTCATTCAGTTTATGCAGAATATCTGGATCAGACCACGTATTTCACACCATTTTCTTATACTAGTATTATAAACAGCAAAAAAGACTAAATATAGGCTTTTATATGGAAAGGTGGATAGCAAACTAGTGAAAGACTAAATCCTACATAGTTAAGACTGGAATTGCCATCTCACATAGCAAGAAGGTGGCTTTAATTTATACTTTCATGTTTGGTAGTGGGGACATCATTTTTGGCATATAATTTTCTGACATCAAAACCATAACTCTAGGCTTATAGCTAACTAAATTTTCTGATGACTGTGAGCTGGGTATAATTTTCAATCATCCTCATTACATAATTAGCAAAACAAGCAGTAATCATTATAAACCAAAGGTGAACAGAAAAAGGGTTAAAGTTGAATGCAAAAAAGTACAACAATAGGGTCACATTTGTGAATAATCCTCTTGTATTAGTTATAGCACAGCCAATACCAACTCCAAACTAACACAGTAGTCATAGATTTGGGGACCTTGGTCAATAATTCCACCTGTAGCATTAGTAGTTAGAAAATCCTTCTAACTAACCAAACTGATTTCTAAAAGCATATATATATATATATATATATATATATATATTTATATATATATATATATATATATATATATATATAAAATCTTCCTGTAATTACTTCTAATTTGACCAGTTCTAGAGTAGAATGGTCCCTATGGTATGTACCTATCCAGAAATAAATTAGATGCCAGAAAGGCCACAGGGATACCTAACTAAAAGGATTGGTGGTCTAAAGACTTTAACTACCAAAACAGAATTGGATCCTTATCTACCAACTCCATCTGTTCTACATTCCTACGTGAAGATCTCTGCCTTGCATTAACTGTCATTAAGGACACAACCTTCCTTGATCTTCTTCACCTCCACAAAACATGAACTCCACAACAAAATCAAATCAGATATTTTATTATTCATCAACATACAAATAAAACATCCTGAAGGGAAAGATTTATTACTTAATGTGTACCCCATCTCTGGAATGAATTGTCTACATGTTAAACAGAATGCCACTGAACCTTGGTGATTGAATAGCAATCTGCAGATTCATTCCTAGTTTGGCCTATATTGACCTTCTCTAACTGCAGGTACAGCATGATCATGGGTTATTGAGAAGGTTTAAATGGTTTCTAAACTTCAAAGAACAAAGACTATGGTGTAGGTAAACCGGTCCTCCAAAAAATAAATCCTACAATATCACAGTCAAAGGAGGCAGCGGAACACAGCAGTAAAATTCAAGAATTTAATCCCAGAACAAACAGTAAGCACTTTCGCAGCAACAGCTGCTTCATCAGACAAATAAAGATCCAAACTGTAGTACTTTTAAACAGCAAAGCAGCCAATTAGCATGCAAAAACAATTAGGAATTAACAAGAGCCCTTAAAGCCACACCAGAAAATGCAGCTCAAAGCTCATTGTACAAATACAAAAACATTTCATTCATAAAAACATATAAAGCATTTCATTCAACAGCCAAAAAATGCAGCTCAGAACTCATTATATAAACATGAGAACATTTCATACATAAGAGCATATAGAACATTTCATTCATAAAAACATTATAAAAATACTGAACATAATTAATATCTATCTGGCTAAGGGCCTATTCATTAAAACTGGTTTAATAGAGAATTCATCATTGAGGCCTTTCCCCATATTAGCTTTCATTCTAATAATCTAGTTCAATTCTTTGCTTTCTACCTTAGTTCTATGTGGGCCCCCCCTTATACCCACATTGACTGTTTCAACAACCATAAACTTAAAATTGTGCTGAGCACCTAGTAACATGATGTGCTTAGATAAAGCATTAGTCTCAGCTCTCCTGGAGATATCATATTGATGCTCCCTCATCCTGTCTCGTAGCCTGCGTGTTGTCATCCCAATGTAGAAACAGTAACAAACCATGCAGTAAGCTAAATAAACTAGATTCACTGTGTTACAGTTAGCTCTGGCTCTGAAAAACATCTTTTAATGCATATCTGGATGTTCAAATGCAGCACTACTGTCAATCAAATGACAGTAGTTACATGGCCGACAAGGAAATGTACCTATATTAAGGTGTGTATCAGTATTGGAATTAAACTTTGGATAACATAGCAATTTCTTAAGTGATCTCTTGTTCTTGTACATATAGCTCAGGGCTTCTCCTACTATTGATTCCACTCTCTCATTAGATCTAAGTATATCCCAGTGTTTAGTATAGATGTCCTTCAACAATCTAATGTTGCTGGCATAAGTAACTGGTACTCTCAGTTTACAATTGGTCACTTTCTGTTTGCAAAATTGAGTGTGTGAAGAGAAATATGGCTTACCTTCCTGAGTTCTAGATGTATATGCTCGAGCTGTAACCGAGCTGATTTCTTTCTTATTATAACCCCTCTCAAGGAATCGCTGTTCCATATGTTTCAATTTACAAGAGAAGGTGGAGTCACCTGCTGTCGATCTGGATGTTCTTAACATCTGTGCTGTCACAACATTATTAAAAATGTGCCCAGGATGCATACTCTGTCTGTGGATAAACGTATTCCTATGGCAACTTTTCCTATAGATTTCAGAAGTAAAAGTGCCATCAAGTCCCCTGGTAATCCTAACATCAAGAAAATCCATACTTACAGTAGAGCTACTGGTCAACAAACTAAGAAAGTCAGTACTATTGTTGAGTTGACCAATGTATTGAGACAGCTCATCACCAGTACCCTCCCACAGGAGGAAAATATAATCAACAAATCTCCTGTAAAAAAACAACCTGTCCAGGCTTGAGCTGAGGTAGGATATGCATTTCCTCCCATTTTGCCATAACAAGGTTGGCGTAGCTATTGGCACAAGAGGTGCCCATAGCTACGCAATCTCTTTGTTTAAAAATACATTCTTCAAACATAAAAATGTTATTGTCAAGAATAATTTCCATAAGCATACACAGTAAATCTATCTTATGGATTTCATAAGTGCCATCTTGCTTTAGATAGTTTCCCAACATCTCTATCCCTGTGTTATTGGATATGCACATAAAAAGGGATTTCACATCTAATGCTAGATAGTTTCCCAACATCTCTATCTCTGTGTTATTGGGTATGCACGTAAAAAGGGATTTCACATCTAATGCTATCATAATGCAACCAGCAACAGGTGGTTTAACTTGTATGTGAGCAAATAAGTCCCTAAGGAACTGTCCAGTATCCTTTAAAATATAACAGTTCTTAGCTAAGATTGGTTTCAAATGTTGTTCAACATTGATGGAAAGGAGTTCACTGCGCCACCCCCTTCCAGCTACTATTGGTCTCATAGGGGGTTTACTGGCATGCTTATGTATTTTAGGGAGGCCCTGTATAGTAGACAAAGTTGGTTCTTGTATAATAAAATAATTAAAAAGATCAAGACTAATATGTCCAAGCTGCAGACATTCAAGCAATTCATTATACACTCTACTAATAGACTGTTCAACCTGTTGCTTTGTAAATGGAATATAAATTAATGGATCATTGAGCATGGTATACATTGCATCCTTGTAAAATGTATAATCCATAACTACAAGACATTCACTTTTGTCTGCTGGTCTAAAGCTCAAGGTAGAATCCTGACACAATTGTTCAAGAGCTAACCTCTCATTTACTGACATGTTACAAAAAGTCTTTGTATTTCTATTATTTTCATACAAGGCATACATGTCCCTAATGCATGCTTTTTCAAAAACTTCAATAGCATCAACTGTAGGCGGTATAAAGCAACTAGTTTTCCTAAAAATATTAGCATTATTATTACTAGTGCCATGTAAATCATTAAAAACATCTTGATCTTTTTAAATATTACTACTGTTATTAATAATTATTACTAAGAACTGTTATATTTTAAAGGATACTGAACAATTCCTTAGGGACTTATTTGCTTACATACAAGTTAAACCACCTGTTGCTGGTTGCATTATGATAGCATTAGATGTGAAATCCCTTTTTACGTGCATACCCAACAACACAGGGATAGAGATGTTGGGAGACTATCTAAAGCAAGATGGCACTTATGAGATCCATAAGATAGATTTACTGTGTATGCTTATGGAAATTATTCTTAACAATAATATTTTTATGTTTGAAGAATGTATTTTTAAACAAAGAGATTGCGTAGCTATGGGCACCTCTTGTGCCAATAGCTACGCCAACCTTGTTATGGCAAAATGGGAGGAAATGCATATCCTACCTCAGTTCAAGCCTGGACAGGTTGTTTTTTTACAGGAGATTTGTTGATTATATTTTCCTTCTGTGGGAAGGTACTGGTGATAAGCTGTCTCAATACATTGGTCAACTCAACAATAGTACTGACTTTCTTAGTTTGATGGCCAGTAGCTCTACTGTAAGTATGGATTTTCTTGATGTTAGGATTACCAGGGGACTTGATGGCACTTTTACTTCTGAAATCTATAGGAAATGTTGCCATACGAATACGTTTATCCACAGACAGAGTATGCATCCTGGGCACATTTTTAATAATGTTGTGACAGCACAGATGTTAAGAACATCCAGATCGACAGCAGGTGACTCCACCTTCTCTTGTGAATTGAAACATATGGAACAGCGATTCCTTGAGAGGGGTTATAATAAGAAAGAAATCAGCTCGAGCATATACATCTAGAACTCAGGAAGGTAAGCCATATTTCTCTTCACCCACTCAATTTTGCAAACAGAAAGTGACCAACTGTAAACTGATTGCCAGTTACTTATGCCAGCAACATTAGATTGTTGAAGGACATCTATGCTAAACACTGGGATATACTTAGATCTAATGAGAGAGTGGAATCAATAGTAGGAGAAGCCCTGAGCTATATGTATAAGAATAAGAGATCACTTAAGAAATTGCTATGTTATCCAAAGTTTAACTCCAGTACTGATACACAGCTTAATATTGGTACATTTCCTTGTCGGGCATGTAACTACTGTCATTTGATTGACAGTAGTGCTGCATTTGAACATCCAGATATGCATAAAAAGATGTTTTTTCAGAGCCAGAGCGAACTGTAACACAGTGAATCTAGTTTATTTAGCCTACTGCATGGTTTGTTACTGTTTCTACATTGGGATGACAACACGCAGGCTACGAGACAGGATGAGGGAGCATCAATATGATATCTCCAGGAGAGCTGAGACTAATGCTTTATCTAAGCACAACATGTTACTAGGTGCTCAGCACAATTTTAAGTTTATGGTTGTTGAAACAGTCAATGTGGGTATAAGGGGGGGTGTCCACATAGAACTAAAGGTAGAAAGCAAAGAATTGAACTGGATTATTAGAATGAAAGCTAATATGGGGAAAGGCCTCAATGATAAATTCTCTATTAAACCAGTTTTAATGAATAGGCCCTTAGCCAGATATTATGCTCAGTATTTTTATAATGCTTTTATGAATGAAATGTTCTGTATGCTTTTAAGTATGAAATGTTTAGTTCTGAGCTGCATTTTTTGGCTGTTGAATGAAATGCTTTATATGTTTTTATGAATGAAATGTTTTTGTATTTGTACAATGAGATTTGAGCTGCATTTTCTGGTGTGGCTTTAAGGGCTCTTGTTAATTCCTAATTGTTTTTGCATGCTAATTGGCTGCTTTGCTGTTTAAAAGTACTACAGTTTGGATCTTTATTTGTGTGATGAAGCAGCTGTTGCCGCGAAAGTGCTTCCTGTTTGTTCTGTGATTAAATTCTTGAATTTTACTGCTGTGTTCCACTGCCTCCTTTGACTGTGATATTGTATGGTTTCTAGACTTGCCTTTTATTTCCTACAATGTTGTGATTCAAACGAAATATTAGACAGTATAGTAGATCCTCATAGAAGTTGTGTTAGCTTGTTTCAGTTTACTTTCATAAATATTACAATAAGAGGGTGTTGCAAGGGCAAAACAAAAGTTTAATTGTGTAATTAGGAACTGTCCAAATATTGCTCTTTCAGAATGCAACAATGTATTTGCAATCGTTGTGTTAATAAGTTTGTAACAAACTTTCCATATGGAACAACTCAATTCAGTGCACCCAGATAAATAAATAGATATGTTGATTACATCAAACAACCTAACTCAAATTCTGTAAGAATGAGCATTTGTTTTGGCAATAAAAGTGAAATCCAGTCATTTGCACTGCTCAAGGGTATGGTTTGCCCTGCAAATTTCACATTTCATTACAAAATGTCCAATTGGAGGACATAGGTATGGCTCCCAAATATGTAGCAAAGACTAGGCAATTTAGATTTTTTTGCCTGGAAGTGTTTACATAGATCCTTTTACACCCTGAGCAGACTCCAAAGCATTTTCCTCAGGTAGATGTAAATTTGTGGCAGTGTAATGGGGAAGAAACAGGTATCTGGAAACGTGCTTTAAGAGTGTAATGAGTTGGCAGATTTAAAAAAATTCCCTACAGAGTACTCTGTCAGGAATACTGGGCGAGCAAATGAGTGTAACTAAGGACATGATTTCTTTGAATTGGGATATAGTATCTGAATTGCCTAGACATAGTAAGGCCTTGTTAAGTTTAATTCTGGTGGCTGCCAAAAAAACAATTACTAGAAAATGGAAATCAAAGTCTAAACCAACCATACTTGAAAGAACAGGAAGTGGGGTCTTTAAAAAAGGGAAATCATAAATAACATAGAAAAAAATTGGAAAATGTTAGACTGATCCATGCAGATAAATGCCTTGGAGGAAGAATGAGGTTTAAGAGAAGGAAGGAATTGAACAATTTTTGTAATGATTCTATTATATTGTATAGAACAATACATGTGCTGCATAATGTTTATAAATGTGAACTTAATATTGTTTGATTACTTTTAAATACATGTACGTTTGCCTATGTCATAAGTGATAATTCAATAAAGTTTATTCATTTTTTTACAGTCCCACATTTGGCATTTGAAAAGGTGACAACCCTATTTCCTAACTGTGGAACACTTACAGGCTGTGTAAAACTACCTTAAAGCGATGATCACAGTCTTTAAAATTCAGGTCCCTTAAAGGGACAATCCCAGTCTTTAAAATTCAGGTCCAAGTTAAGCTGACAGAAGTCATGTCCACTTCACCACGTCACTTTCATTCCAACCCACAGTGTCATTTTACTTTTAAATATCTTGTAAATACACAGTTACCAGTCGTGTTTCAGCTCCCTGGATGAACTAATCTGTGGATTTGTGTTCCTCTCCGACTTCCATTGAATTGGGGAACTATGTCACCAGCTCCTGACTCAGACTTAAAAATCATGAAAGCTGTGCCAGGCAAAAAGGACATCATAAAAAAAAGTTTGTGTGTGTCTGATTGTATGCAATGTCCATGAGTGCACATATGCTAGTGTTTGGAAGTGTGTGTATGTGAGTGCATGTTCATAGCTCGGGTCTGCCATTTCTTTTTTACACTCGCTAAGCAGTGTTAGCAAGTGTAAAATGTAAAAAAAGAGAAAAATAAAAAAAAAAAATAAGAACTGAGTGTGCGTGAGTGGATGTATGCATGAGAGTGCGAGTGAGATCAGTCGAGTTATTATTTCATAATTGCTAAGGAGCGGTTTTGCTGTTTAGTGATTTGTAAAAGAAATAAATTAAGTGTGCGCATGTGTATTTGTTTCTGTGTGATTGTGTGAATGAAAGCAAAAGTGTGTGTGTGTGTATATGCAAATGTGAAGAGTGAAAGCAACTGAGTAGAAGCAGTTAAGAGTTTTGCATACCCCTCGACCTCTTGGCTCAAGATAGCTAGATAAAGTCAAAAATAAAGTGGCCATGGGCTCAAAATAGGAAGACATATCAGTGTAATCAAAGTGCTTGTGCAGACATGGACAAACGACTGAAGTGGTCCTAGGGGAAATGGGGAAATGTTTCACTTTGTCAGGGAAATGCTTTGGTATACATGGAGAAATTACTGAAGTGATCATTGGGGGAAATGTTTCATTTGTTGTTGGTGTCGTGTCTGTGTAGGCATGGGAAAACGGATGAAGGGATAACTGTGGAAAATGTTACATATGGTGTCAATTGTTTGTGCAAACATGGACAAACTACTGCAGGAGTTCCTGGGGAAAATTATTCATTTAATGCCAGTAAAAGTGCTTGTAGAGGGATCGTTGGGGGAAATGTTCATTTGGTGACAGTGAACTGCTTATGCGGACATGGACAAACTACTAAAGGGATCATTGGGGAAATGTTTCACTTCATGTCAGAGAAGTGCTTGGGCATACATGGAAAAAATACTGAAAGGATCACTGGTGGAAATGTTTGATTTGGTGTTAAAGTACTTGTGCAGACAAGGACAAACTGCTGAAAGGGTCATGGGGGAAATATTTCTTTTGGTGTCAGTAAAAGTACCTGTACAGACATGGACATACTACTAAAATGATCACTGGGGGAAATGTTTTATTTGGTGCCAGTGAATGACTTTAGCAATAATGGACAAACTACAGAAGGGTTCATTTGAGGAAATTATTCATTTTGTCATCACTGAAGTCTTTGTGCGGGCATCGTTGGGGGAAATGTTTCATTTGGTGTTAGTGATATGCTTGTGCAGACATAGACAACTTACTGAAGGGATTGTTTGGGGAAATGTTCCTTTTGGTATCCGTGAAGTGCATGAACACATGGAGAAACTACAGAAGGGATCTCTGAGGTAAATGTTCCATTTGTTGTCAGTGAAGTTCTTGTGGAGGCATGGACAAACTATTAAATGGATCGCTGTGGGAAACATTTTCATTTGATGTTAGTGAAGTGCTTGGGCCTACATGGACAAACCATTGAATGTGTCTTTGGGGAAATGGTTAATTTGATCTCGGTAAAAGTGCTTGTACCAGGGTCATTCGGTGACAGTGAACTCCTTGGGCATACATTGAAAACTACTGAAGGTGTCTTTGGGGGAAATGTTTCATTTGGCATCAGTGAAGTCCTTCTGCAAGCGATCATTGAGGAAGTGTTTTATTTGTGTCAGTGAAGTGCTTGTGCATACATGGGCAAATTACTGAATAGATTGCTGGGGGAAATGTGTTACTTGGTGTCAGGAAAGGTTCTTGTGCAGATGTGTACAAAATACTGAAGGGATCAATGGGGGAAATATTCCATTTGATGTCAGAGAAAGTGTTGTGCATACACAGGCATACTTGTAATGGGGAAATGGTGCATTTCCTATCAGTGAAGTATTGCATATGCGTGCACAAACTACTGAAGGGATCATTGAGGGGACTGAGTCATTTGGTTTCAGTAAGACTGCTTATTCAGACATGGACCAAATACTGAAGGGATCATTGGGGTAAGTGTTTCGTTTGATATTAGTGAAATACTTGACAGACATGAATTGAAGTGGTCTATAGGAAAATGTTTCATATTGGTTTTAGGGAAGTACTTGGGTATACATGGAGAAACTATTGAAGCAATCAGTGAGGGAAATTCATTTGCTGTCATTAAAGTGGCTGAGCAGGCATGAGCAAACTAGTAAAGGGAATGTTGGTGAAATGTTTCAGTTGGTGACAGTTAAGTGCTTGGACATATATGGACAAACTATCAAATGGAATCACTGGGGCAAATGCTTCATTTTAATGTCAAAGTGCTAAGTCAGACATGGACAATTATTGAAGGTGTCACTGGGGAGAAATGTTTCATTTGGTGTCACTGAAGTGTTTGCACAGACATGGAAATTCAACTGAAGGGATAAGTGTGGTAAATGTTACATATGGTGTCAGTTAAGAGTTTGTGCATGCATGGACAAATTACTGAAGGAGTTGCTAGGGCAAATGCTTTATTTGGTGTCAGCAAATAGTGCTTGTCCATAGGTTTATAGGTTCATAGGTTTATACTAGGCTATCTGCCCTAAGGCATTTATAAGCCTAGCCCAAATTTTTGTGGCTTACGCCACCCCTTATATGAAAAAATACTGTGCCCATTAGTTTGTTGTGCCTCTGTCCAGCAGTGACACAGAGATGATTCCCGGGGTAAACCTACGATCTCCCATCCACAGGTCTAGATTTCTCTTGAACAGAGTCAGCGAGGTGCTCTGCCTCACATGGACCGGGATTTTATTCCACAGCATAGGGAGTCTCTGAGTGATAAATCTATCCCCCAGCACGTCCTATTTATATCCGTGCTAAGGTTTAAGTTGCTTGCTCTAGTGGTTTTGGTGGATTTGGATTTTTTGAGGTGGAGCATGTCCATTAATTCCGGGTTGGACATGGCCTTGTATGTCAGGCACATGTCACCTCTGAGCAGACGGTATGCGACTGAATAGAGCTGGAGTTTCTTCAATCTGGCAGCATATGACAGATTTTGGAGTCCTTTATCCTTTTGGTGAGGAACTTTTGGGGTCTCTCCAATTGCTGCAGATGTCGGGTGAGATACATCCCGAATGGGGCATTGTACTTGATCATTGGTCTGATAAGTGAAGAGTACAGGGGAACAATAACCTCACTAGATCTGGATGTGAATCCCTTCATGACCAGGTGGGCAATGTAGAAGGTCTTTCTAACCACTTTAGCAATGTGAGTGTCAAAAAAGGCCACTGTCGACCTGGGTCCCCAGGTCCCTGATAACCTCTTCTGTGCTTATTGGATTGCCACCTATATGGTAGTTTGGGGTTACCTTGTTTTTCCGAAGGTTATGACTATACATTTTTTGGCGTTTAACTTCAGGCCATGGCTCTGGCACCAACTATCTGTTTCCGTGAGTCCTTTCTGAAGGATATCCGTGTCTGATGCACTTTCCACTATGGCCCAGTTTGCAGTCGTCTGCAAACTTTGTCAGCCAAAGTCCTCCTATGTTGGCCTGTACTTCTGAGAAGTAGATGCCAAACAATAGGGGCCAAGGACCGAGCCCTGTGGGACACCACTTGTGACCGGCTTGGAGTCTGACACAGCGCCAGCAACTCTAACCCTGTGGGTTCTGTCCTTAAGCCAGTTTGCAACCCATCTTGTGACATATGGGTTTACATTTAAGCTGGTAAGTTTTTCTACAATACCGAGTGGGGTATTGTGTAAGCCTTTGCAAGGTCAAGGTAGGCTGTATGGACTGCCTTTCCTCATCAATGGCCTTGGTGACTGTTTCAAGAAGTCGACCAAGTTCAAAAGGCATGATCTTCCCTTGACAAAGCCAAACTGGGTCGGGTCCAATGTCTGCAAGTCCCTATATCTTTGTTTATGAGCTCCATTATGATCCTCTCCATAGCTTTGCAGACTAGACTTGTTAAGCTTATGGGGCGGTAATTACCAGGGTCCGTAGAGCGCCGCCTTTGTGGAGTGGGACTACAGTTGCCGTCGCCACTCCTTGGGCACGTATCCTGTGGTAAGGCTGAGATTAAACAGCTGCCTTATGTGCGGGTTTAATTCCTCATTTAGCTCGTGTAGCACACAGCCGGGACACCATCCGGTCCCATTGATGCTGTGTTTTAGCTTTAGAGAGTGCAGCTTTCACCTGCGCATTTGAGATGTCCGGGAGGCTACACTCGGCTGGGATAGTTATCTCTCCTTTAGGGGAGAGGGGTGAAGTTTGCACTGAACCTGTCTGCCAGTATGTTGGCAATGTCTGTGGGTTCAGTGATTTTTGTATCATTTTGGACTAATTCTGAGCATATCTGGGAGTTTCCACCCAGGTTCCTTACATAGCTGAAAAAGGCCTTATGATTGTCCTTTGAATCCATGGCAATTCTTCTCTCAAAATTGGCCTTAGTTGATTTTATGAGTGCTCGTTTTTTACTAATAATGATCAGGGATGACTTCCCTTTTATGGATTTTGTTCTATCATGTAATAGCTTTCTCCTCTTATTGTAAAGTATGTTAATGGCTGGGGTCCACCAGACTGGACGTTGCCCTTTGTGGAAAGAGTCTTGGTTTTATTTGGGATTGCCTGATCCATGCAGTCCTGGAGGTGTTCATAGAAGGCATTTGTAAGGGCTTCCAGCTTGGGTTGTGGTTTCCACTGGCTCAGGGGCCTTGAAGGATACCACACCAGTCTTGAGTAGTGTGAAGTTTGCTTTAGAAGTTCTTCACTATGGTCTTTTGTTTGGGGTGGGGCGGGATGTGGATTTCCAGTGAGATTAGTTTATGATCAGATCTCACCAATGAGGGATATACTTCTGGTGTGGAGCATTTTGTCCCCATGTTTGTGACAATGAGATCTAGTATATTTTCTCCTCTCGTGGGAACAGTGACTAGCTGTTCCATGGCATTTGAATTTATGAACTCCAGGAACCGTTGGGCTAGAAAGTTAGGGCTTGAGTAATGTTCCCAGTCTATATTCGGTAGTTGAAGTCACCCAATATGATGGTGTTTGGAGATACATTTATACCCTCCAGTGTCTTCAGGAAGGCTGTGTGGGGTTCCTGAGTTTGAGAGGGTGGCCTGTAGCATGCTACAATTTGTAGAGCAGTTTTGCCTATGGTTAGTTGCACCTGGATGGTTTCCAGCTTGTGCGTTGCCACCAACCTGGAGGTGTGGGTATCCTTTATGAATATGGATACACCCCCTCCTTTTGTGGTGTGGTCCGGGTTTTGGGGCCGGAACGCATGATATGAGGTAAAACCTAATAGTGCCGGGGTGCTCTCAGGAGCCTTGAACCAGGTTTCAGTTACAGCACAGACATCGATGCTCTCCATACTGAGAAGGGCCTCGAGTGCGTGCATTTTGATGGAGGAAATGTTCCATTTAGTGTCTGTGAACTGCTTATACAGACATGCACAAACGACTATAGGAATCATTGGGGGAAATATTTCATTTGGTGTCAGTGAAATGCTTTTGCAGACATGGACATACTACTGAAATGATTTCTGGGGGAAATGTTTTATTTGGTGCCAGTAAATGTCTCTGGTAATAATGGACAAACTTCAGAAGGGTTCATTTTGGGAGAAATTATTCATTTTGTCATCACTAAAGTCCTTGTGCATGCATCTTTGGGGGAAGTGTTTCATTTGATGTCAGTGATATGTTTGTGCGGACATGGACAAACTACAGAAAGGATCATTTGGGAGAAATGTCTCTTTTGGTGTCAGTAAATTGCTTGGACACATGGAGAAACTACTGGAAGGATCTTTAGGGGAAATGTTCAATTTGGTGTCAGTAAAATGCTTGTGGAGACAAACAAATGAAGGGGTCATTGGTAGAAATTTTAATTTGTTGTCGGTAAAAGCATTTGTGCAAACATGGACATGCTACTGAAAGTGTTGCTGGGGTATATAACTCTTTTAGTGTCCATGTATGCAGAATCACTCAAATTATACCATGATCCCTTCAGTAGTTGTTCCATGTGTCCACAAGAAGCACACACACACACACACACACACACACACACACACACACACTTGAAATATTTAACCTTCTTCCTGCATCCAGACTGTAGCTCACAGAGTGACGGTAAAAAATTACTTCATAATTAATTAAATAAGTTTTCTCGTGCTTGTGCATCCTCTTACACATTAACTACTTCCTTTTCTTTTCTATATGTGTGTGTGTATATATGTGTGTATGTGTATATATATATATATATATATATATATATATATATATATATATATATATATATATATATAATGTGTGTATGTGTATAGTTTGCGTGTGAGCACGTATGTGTGTAAACATGTATGTATGCATGTGATACATTGTGTGCGTTAATATGTGTGTGGGTATGTGCATATATGTATATCTATACATATATATGTGTGCGTGCGTGTGTGTGTGTGTGTGTGTGTGTGTGTGTGTGTGTGTGTGTGTGTGTGTGCATGCACTCACTTTTACTCAAGTTCTAAGGTAACAACTATATTACTCAGATAAGTTGGTTTAGAATATTAACTTTATTAAAGATAACAATTTTATTCTTGTGTCCCAAAATACAGTGACCATGCAGTCACTTGCATGTATCCTAGGAAATGTGCTAGTTAACCTATTATTGTTGACGCTGGTAGTCAGCCTTTGCATTCAGTACTCGTATCCAGAACCATTTCAAAATGTTGTTAATAGTTTTCATCTCAGTCTTCACACAAACTTTGAAACACTTGTAATTATGCCATTAGCTACATTTTAAGTAACAATTTATAATTACTTTCAGACTAAAGTATCGGCATTCTAAAAAAAAAAAGTTAGACTGCTTGAGTGAAGCCATGGTGTGCATTTTTTATTTCAGTGATTTACTATAACCTTGATTTCATCCGTCTTAGCTGTGTGTTAGAACTCATTACTCACATGAATATTCGAGTAAATCAAAACTTTCAAGTGGCACAGAGAATTCCTCCAGTAAGTGTGAAATGAGGTGAAAATATCTCCATTTAGCTTGATGAGGCAGTCAGTAAAGGATAACATGTCCCTATTCATCTCAGTGGGCCAGTGGAGACAAGGGTTCATTCTACATATCTGAGAGTCTCTTGCACTGTTAATGCTCCTCACTATAGGGGACTGTCATTTCAATATATCAGAACTGCTGCAGAAGCCATTATTGGTGAGGTACAGTTTGCAGGAAATGAGGTATAGTTTCAATGTCCTACAGGATTATTTGGACTTAAATGAGAACCCTAAGTAACATTGAGAATTACCAAAAACAAAAATTATTGCATTTTTTTTTCTATTTTACATCTCATTTTTTTAAGACAGGGCTGAGAGAATTTTGTGAAAAGCCCAGTGGTTCTGTTGAACTATATGCTAGGGATAATAGCCATGCTTTGTTACGTGGGTACTGACTGAGTTTTCAGGGGATTACTCCAAAGGTGATCTTTGTAGAAGACTGGCACCTGAGTACATGTATGCAGGACTATTGCGAGATGTTACAGGTAAGTGGAACTTTATTCTTGTGAAATTGTCAAACAGTGAATCACGGATTTCAACTCCTGTTATATGTAGATAGTGTATGTGAAATATGTATGGATTTTTGCAGTTATTACACTTCTGCTGCAAAGTTTTATGACTAAGGAATATAGTGATGTGTGTGGTGTGTATTGAAAAAAGTAGAGAGAAGTTCTCTAATGCCCAGGCCAAATTTCCCTTAATAGTATAAGCACCATTTAATGTCTCACCTGAAAAGAGGTCACTAGTCTAGTGGACCTAACCTGGTCAACAAAAGCTAAATAAGGGTAAAGCATTATGGGATACATGTTTAGATAAGCTACATTGGCCACACACCCCTAACTTAGCCTTCTTGATAAACTCAGAAGACATAACTTTGGAGATAATACTGTTTTCTGGCCTCTCAACTACCTGAAAGTAAACCTTATTGAAAAGTAATATTAAATAACACTGTAACAGTGTACAGCAATAAAGTCATGTTGTTTTTAGTACGAAGTTGCACGTTTTTTATAATACGCTATATGTGAGTGCATGGTTGCCTCTGGCTATACAGTGTTATTTAATATTATTTTTTGAACTTTTTTGGCAAGAGGCATTTACCCCAGTGAGTGTTTTATTTATATCTCTTATGGAAAAGTAAGGTTGCATCCTCTACTGATGGTACATTTAACACAGATATACTGTAAGGTTCTGTGATAGGGGTCCTCTACTCTTCTCCCCCTTTGTCAATGATCTTCTCTTAGAACTGCTAAATTTTAAATTAATAGTGTATCTACATTTATCTCTCTCTCGTGTGTGTGTGTGTGTGTGTGTGTGTGTGTGTGTGTGTGTGTGTGTGTATGTATATGTATGTATATGTATGTATATGTATGTATATGTATGTATATGTATGTATATATATGTATATATATGTATATATATGTATATATATGTATGTATATGTATGTATATGTATATGTATGTATATGTATATGTATATATATGTATATGTATATATATGTATATGTATATATATGTATATGTATATATATGTATATATATATATATATATATATATATATATATATGTATATATATATATATATATATGTATATATGTATGTATATATGTATGTATATATGTATATATTTATTTATTTTACATTTAACTGGGAAATTCCAACTGGACCAGGTCCATTTTCAGTGGAGGCCTGGGGAGAAAAGCTACGGCATCTAATTGTACAAAAACATTACAGCAAGTATAATACACAAATAAGATGTAGTAAACAGGTTACAACATATATGGTGAACATAGTAATATAACAAGAAATCACTAAAAACACTCCAAATAAATGATGGTATAGAAAATAAGTAAAATATCTGCTGTGGTGGTGCAGCGGTAGCGTTGTTGCCTCACAGCATGAGGTTCTCCCGTTCGATTCTCGGCTGGTGTGTGGTGAGTGCGTTCTGTGTGGAGTCTGCAAGTCCTCCCCGCAGTCTAGTGGCATTCTGAAAGACATGTGTGAATGGGCATGCCTTCATTGAAGGTTGGGCATCGAACTGGCAACTCGGCACCATAAAAACCTACTGCCAATCATTAATGGACCGGAGTTCCGCTGTGGCGACCCCTAACCAGGATAAGCTGAAAGACAAACAGCAATAGAAAATAAGTAAAATGACAATATCAGTTATACATTGGTAAGAGAAGAAAATATATTAAGTAAATTCTACAGTTAAAAGTTCAACTTTTCAAATAAACAAGCAGGCAGGTGATCAGAGATCAAGCCGGTGATCAGAGAGCAATTTGGAGAGTTAATAGCAGTATGGGTAAGGTTATGTGATACAAGGACATAACCAGGTACTAAGGAGATGTGATTTGAGTGAGTTTTTGAATGTTGAGGTGGAGGGGGCAGTGGACATGGAATGGGGTAGAAAGTTCGAATTTCTGGCAACGGTGTGGGAGTAGAGTGCTTTCCCTGCATTATAATTAGCCTTGGTGATGGAGAGGAGAGATTTTTCACTAGATCTAAGATACCGGTTTGCGGTGTAGACAGTAAGTAGATTGGATATTGTGGGTTTTTTTCAGGGTATTTGAGAATATTGTAGACTGTACCCAGCTGGTGATAGTTAAGTAGTTGTGGTAGCTCAAGCCATTTTAGTTCTTTTAGTGCAGTACAGTGATGGGTTCTATAGACTGAGTTAGTAGCAAACTTGGCTATTTTATTGTAGCATAATTCTAGTTTGTCTAAGTCACACTTTCTGATTTGGGTGAAGATTGGTGCTGCGTATAGTAGAGTTGAGAGGAGGTGGCTTTGTGCAAGGGTGACTCTAGCTTTTTGTGAGAGAAAGGAATGCCTGTATAGGAAGCCTAGCTTTTTGTGTACTAGTTTTATGGTATGTGAGATGTGGACATCAAAGTGAAGATTATTGTCAATTTCAATGCCCAGAAGTTTGGTGTCATTAGAAGGGGAGATGGAGGTGCCATCCTTGGATGTTATGCTAAAGGGGGGGGGGTTGATCTATTAGGGGAAAATAGCAATTTTGTCTTTTTGGGATTTAGAATTAGTTTGATACCTGAGATCCATTTTTCTACAAAGTTCAAGGTCTCCTGAGTGAGTGAGTGTTTGTAGGGTGATGGGAGATGAGGAGCAGATCAGGGTTGAATCATCTGCATATTGAATCAGTGTGGGATGCTGTGTAGAGCTATTGAGGTTATTTGTGAATATAGAAAATAGTAGTGGGCCCAGTATAGAGCCCTGTGGGACTCCTCTGGTGGTTGGAAGTTGTGGACACAGAGTTCCTTTCCACTGGACAGATTGTTGCCTGTCAGGTAGCTTCTGAACCAGGCTATAGTAGATGAGGTGAAGGATAGTGATGTTAGTGAGTCTAGTAGGATGGAGTGGGAGACCATGTCAAATGCCTTTGAGAGGTCCAGGAAAATGACTGATACATATTTGTTATCATTCCTGTGAAGGACAGAAGGGCAGAATATATATATACATATATACATATATATATATATATATATATACATATATATATATATATATATATATATATATATATATATATATATATATATATATATATATGTATATATATGTATATATATATATATATATCTATATTCATAGATATAGTGAAACACATGCACACCCACACACACGTGTGTGTGTGTGTGTGTGTGTGTGTGTGTGTGTGTGTGTGTGTGTGTGTGTGTGTGCGTGTGTGTGGGTGTGTATGCACGCATGTATTATAGGGCTGGGGATGGATTGGTTAAGAGGAGAGATTAAAAGCATGTAAGACTGTGAGTGTTTAGGGTTTGGTTAGGGGATACATTTAGTGTGTGTGTGTGATGAGAGTTCCAACTGCCTTCTGCAGTGGTACTGTTATGAGAACAGCTTTTTTTGGTTTAAGATGCAGGTTAGAGTTAAAGGCAGGATTATCATATGTTACTACAGTGGAGTAAGGAGGCTTTGCTTGTTACAAATGATGCAGTAATCCAAAAACTCTTATAGCTGCATAAACCAAATAGCCCAGCTAATACTAGGACCATAGATATAAATCCATTCCAGCAAATAACAGCACACGGTGGAGGTATAGATGTGTAACATGGTGGCTTACCCACCTGTCTAGAACAAACTAACTCTACAGTTTAAACAGTCTGACACACTGTCTGTCTGTAAAAAGGATAACTATGAATGGCCTGGCCCTTCTTGAAAAAGAAGGAAAGGCTTAAAGGTGCGTACTGGCAAAGCTAAAATGTCCTTGCAGCTCAGTTGATTTGCAACTCCTATGAGCCTATGACATTTTGACTAAGTCACATCCTTATATGGAGGCAGAGTTAGTGGACATAACATGCTTAGGCCTGCATTCCTGGTGACTCTTGGGTGACCTGCTGGAGTTGCAGTATGTGGGAGTAGAGAAGGAGTATGTGTTGCCATGTCTGCACTGAAGGCTGAGATCTTTTGCAGTGTGTCAAGAAGACTTGGACAAAAAGTATATGTATGGTATTTTTACAGACAGTACGTGCACTAATGACTGCATTTCAAGACCATAACATGTTTACATGACTACAACAAAAAAGTATATCAGCCAAATACTTTAATATACTTTTTGCTTTTGTGTTTCAGGCCATTTTGACATGTCAGTTTCTATAAGCTTAACCCAACTGATACATTCAGAGGTTTTGGTTCTTGCAGGGGAAGCACATCATTAAAATGAATGTGTTTCTTCTCATGTCAGTCCCTGTTTTTCAACTCTCCTCTTGGGTAGCTGATATTTGTGGTTACCCTGATTTTCACTCAAATTATATTTTCACATTGGTTCCAAGTGTGTTACAGGCCTATAAATAGGGCACTTGCACCTGTATATGTAGCTTTATTATTATTTTCTGCATCTATCAATCTACACTGAAAATTAAATTTTTTAAAGTTTGTTACATTAACTAAAATGTTGACTTAATATATCAAAAATAGTTATAAAATTCTCAATTTGTGGTAAGAGAAGCCTGAGACATTTGGTTTCACATTTTAGTTATTCAAAAATTGCTACAGTGATCCTTGGCCTTCTGTTAAGTGTTTTTGATCTTGGACATACTGGATGAAACAATGGGTGCCAGCAGAGGTGAAAATGGTCATATCCAACTTGATGAGGTGTGAAGTGCATTGGTTTCTGGCTCGGTACTGACTTTCATTTCTTTGAATGAGAGGTTTAAATGCTGAGCTGTTTAAAATGTTTTATGCAATTTAATGTATGTATTTATTTGAATGTGTTAACCAGTGTAATCTATTTATGCATTAATTATGAAGTAGTAAAGTCAGATATTGTCGAGGTGCATTATGTGGAGAGACAAGGCGTGGCTTAATGGTTTGGGGATGGGTATGCTGTTTTATGAGACGATGTGTGTCACTTTCTACAGAATTCTACTCCATTGTGGAACTTGGAAGGGAAGGTTGGACAAGAGGTTAGTGCAGCCTTTTGTTATTAAACTACTAATTTTTTAAGAATTTTATTTCTTGTGGTTGGTGATAGTCGGATTATAAATGACTGTCACAATTTTGGAGTTTTACAGATTATGATTATTATGATTATTCTGCTGTTTAAGCTGTTTTATAGAGTCTGTGCAAGTCATCTGGAGTGGCAGACAGCGTTGTAGGAGAAGGCAGCTCGCAAAATGAATGCCACTTGTTTAGACTACACACCTGTACATTACAGGTAAGTGAACAGTTTTTATGTTTGGGAGATTCAGATTTAAACTGTGTGTTATTGATGGCATCTTGTGTTTGGTTTTATTACTGGAGAAATGTAAGTGGACAGTATGTATTTGCTGTATCCATGTTGCATGATTTATATAGTGTAAAGCATTGTATTACAGGTTTAATTTTTACAGGTTGCTAGTTTTCCTGCATTCTGAGTGTGCAGTAGTTTCACTGTGTGTTTGTGTTAATGGAGGAGGTTATTCACATTGCTAACTGGCTATATTTCCACTGATTGCTTGGGAGTCTGGTTTTCTAGGAGGCTTACTATGTTCTTTTTCCTTTGCTCTGCAGGCTTTTAGCTCAACTGAGAAGATGTGGTCATTGTTAGAAGGTTTTAGTATGGCTTATTATTTAGGTATTTTTATACAATATTTATTGTGTTTTCCTTTTGTGGGAATTGACATTTAAGTTTAGAATTAGTTTTGTTGAGAGGTTGTGAAACCAGAGTTGTCATTTCACCTCTTGGTGCTCTGTGTGGTAGTGATCATGGCCATCTTTTATTGCTCAGATACTGGGTAGGTTTTCCTGTTGGCACAATTGAAAGAATGGTCCATTTCACACAAACATGGCTCCAGTAAGGCATTCTGGTTCACGCTGACAATCCTACAGGTTAGTACATGTTTTTATGTATGAGATTATTTAAATTCTTTATTTATGTCAAGTCTTGAATTTGGAGTATATGTTGTAGGAAGAAATAAGTATGAATGATGCATTCAGTGTATTGTCATGCCATGTTCTGTACATAAGTAGTAGGTTCATAGGTTCATACTAGACAGATGACCATCAGAGTCTGTTTGTTTGTGTCTTTTGGCTTTTCCCGGTTAGGGGTCGCCACAGCGGAACTCCGGTCTGCTAATGATTGGTAGTGGATTTTTATGTACCGGGTTACCAGCCCTGACGCACAACCTTCAATGAAGGCATGCCCCATTCACGTATGCCTCCACACAGAAAACGCTCTAGCTGAGAATCGAATGGGGCAACGTCTTGCTATGAGGTGACAACGCTACCGCAGCACCACCACCGCAGTGCATGATCATCAGAGTCTGTACAAGTCTGAAATCAGATATAACTTTTAAGTATTACCCTACTTCATGTTAGTTGGAGAATAACCCGATTTTCAACAACATGAATTTCCTAAAGACCAAGTATGAAACTCTAATGTCTAACATTATGGACTGACTGTAATCTTCATTGATTTACCAGAAAAATCAAACCATTTTATAAGGGGAAGGGGGATAGTTTGAGGTGAATTCTGGGATAGTCGAGCAGTTTGAAGTAGATATTGACCAGTAGTATTGCTTTTGCCCTTTTTTCAGTCTGAGGTTTGCTGTGACAAATTGTCATGAAGGCTGTAGATAAGTATAGAAATAGGGGGGGGGGTTAGTTTGTCGTTGTCTCTATCTTTATTAAGAGTATCTATAAGGGTTGGAAGTAAATGGTTAGTACTATGGGAGGTATGGAAGACATGTTTTTCAAGTGTTTCAGAGAGGTGGGTTTATTTATTTCTTTATGTATTGCTTGCATTTGTTTACCAGGAAAGTCCACTGGGCCTGAAATGAGCCCATTTTCAGTGGAGGCCCAGGGAGAAAAGCTCCACATTTAATTACATGCGATTTTACACATCAATACAGAGTATGTAAAACAGTAGTAGTACATTAAAATAAAATAATAACCACATAGAATACTTTGATAACATGGAATACATTTGATAAAAACAGTGAAAAATTGTTTTACAATCATGGTTTGAATGTAGGAATAGAAAAAGTGTAAATATATAAGTAATTTACTGTATTAGCAGTGCAAAGAAATTAACTTAAAGGCTAAAATGAAGGAGGCAGAAGGCCTAAGGTAGGGATAATGCAGGCTTGCGTGACAGCAGAGGGAGTTAGTATGGCAGAGAGAAGGGGAAGATAGACTAGTGATTGAGTGAAGAAGAGCAAGGATTCTGAGCGGGAGTCAGTTTTTGGGGTTGACTGTTGGGGTGGAGGTGCATATCCAGTGTGAGGAGCATGATGGTTAAGGTCTTTAGCTCATAAACACAAAATACACAGTTTGTTTCTGACTTAAGGGCAATTGGCCTACTATTCTTCCATGAACCTACTGTAAGATCACTGTTAGTGTAAGGTTACTGATGTCTGTTGAATTCCCTACCTCGTGTAGATATATAATGTGTGATTGTTTACAAAGAAAGGGACCATGGGATTCCAAGATTGACCCATTTATAAGGACT
Organism: Protopterus annectens; assembly: GCF_019279795.1. Lineage (NCBI taxonomy): Eukaryota > Metazoa > Chordata > Ceratodontiformes > Protopteridae > Protopterus > Protopterus annectens. Next base: position 1,550,451,188 of record NC_056744.1, on the reverse strand, counting down.
GAGACAAGATCGGCAATGCTAATGGCTGCTATTTTAAGGTACTCACTTGGAAGGTCGCCAGCTGAAGCTGAGCATGGTTTGAGTTTGACGTGTGTTATACAGAATGAGGGCACTGGTATGAAGGTGAAAGCTGTTGCAGTGATATATGGCTACTGGGCAGGCCTGGGATTAGATGTCAGAATGCTTGGTTAAGAACACTATACTATCTTTGAAATAAGAGATTAATTCAATTGTAGGTTTGAGTGACAAGTATTTGGAAGAGAGATTAGGGTTGAATTTTTCATTAGGATGCAAGATTCCTTTAATAGATAACTGGAATCTTTTTAGGGTTGTGTTAGCTATTGTTCAGAGTGTTCTAGTATAGCTTTTTTGCCTTAATTTATTTGCTTTTTATTACAGATGTGGAGCATTCTGATGTTTGATATATTGTGATGTATTGTATTTCTACCAGTCTTTCCACACTTTTTATTTATCCTGATTTAGCATTCTACTCTTTAGATAGCCAAATTGCATTATTTGTTTTTACTCTCTTCCTTGTAGGAGTTGTCAGGCTATTTAGGAAAGTTGCATTGAATTCATTTAAAGCATCACGTAAGAGAAGGATATTTTGGATATTCCAGGTAAAAGATAATAGGGTAGTAATACATATGCCTGGGTTAAACTTGGACAGGTTGCATGTTGTTTTATAAACTTGACATTTAAGTGGATGTGTCAGATGTATGGTTTAAGTTCGCCAAATCTTTTGGGTTTCTAATACTGTTATGGGAATGGACACCGTTCCTATGTCAGGGTATGATTAAAGTTCATGAAAATAGTATTGCTTCTGTCTTTGTTATCCAAAAGTGCTCTTTATAGCACTCGCAATTGGCCCAGAATTGATTCCTGCGATTCGTATGGAATTACAATTATAGGTAGCATATGTAAAAATGACTGTAGTGCTTTTTTCCCCTGACCCATTGTTCCTACTACTAGTATTGGAACAGTCTGGGCAATTTTCCTCCACATTGCTCTCATTTTTGCCTGCAGATCTTGATAATTAATGACTTTGTTTCTTGCTGTATGTAAGATACTGTAATGGCAACATGTAGCAATTGCAATGAGCAATGCTACTTTTGTATTTCTTTCATTAACTACTATATCTAGTGTTCTTGCATCTACTTTTTTTGAACTGTTGGCAATGGCTGATCCAATCTGATGTACACTTCATCATTTGCTATAGTAATTTTGACTCATGTTCCCAATGCTTCTCAGCTACTTCTGTATTGTTTGCACAATCCTCAATGGAACAATCCAAAAATTTGAGGTTTTGTGGCAAATTAGAGGAGAGGAATTAAGTGAATAAATAATGACATATATATGAGTTTCAGACTTCATATCCTTCAGAATATACATACCAACACAAATCTTGTCAGTCTAGCAACTTAAGTTAAAAAGAACAAAACTTAAAATCTATTCCTGTTTTTGGGCCATTGTATCCACATTATTTTAGGCTTTGTCAAGATTTCTTGCACTAACAGGTTCAGATGTATTCCTACCTCAAAACTGTTTGCTTTTTTATAGAATGTCCAGATTTTTGCATCATATTTTTGGCTTATTCCTCATAAAATGTGTGGTTTTCTAGCAAGTCAATGAGGATTGAAATAATAAGTAATGCCATACATTTGAGTTTCAGACTTCATTTCCTTCGGAGAATACATGCTCCAACAAATGCTACTACTCTAGCCCTTTCTAAGTCTATAAGAGCAATATTTATAATCTGTCCCTATTTCAGGGCCTTTGTCCCCCACCATTTTTTTTATACTTTGTCCAAATTTCTTGGGCTAATAGGTTGAGCGGGATGGAGGCATAGTATGTGATGTTATAGTTCCTGATTATTTGGTGCATTTTAAGGGGGTAGGGGTTATGCATTCCTGACTGTGTTCTCTGTAACCAGCACCATTGTATAAGATGCCTAGTAACTATGAACTTGTTATCAGTTTCTTAGTCATTCCCTATTGCAATACTACCAGCATACCAATTTTTCTTTAAAGTAATGTAGGCAATTAATCCTTCAAGGGCAGCAGGCACTGTATTTGTAGATGAAACACTGCTACTCGGAAACAACTTCATATTTCAGTCTCTCCATTAGTTACAGATCTCTTTAATGTGGAATTATTTGGATGAATTTTACTTATGCAGAGATTGTGGGCAGGATTCACGAAGCCTCCGTGTAAGAGTTATAACTCATACACGGAGGCTGCAGTTAAACGGAGTGATGTCAGTATGCTCTGCATATTCATGAGAGCATGCTGAATTACACTTAAGGCTAACACGGTCCATGTAAGACAGTAGGGGGCGTGTCCGTAGGCCGAGCCCTGTAAGCGGACACGCCCCCAGAAGAGGAAAAGTTCCCAAAGTAAACACCCACGACAGAGTCCACGGAAATGTGAATAAACAGAACACAACACATGCCCCCACAGACTATGAACAGAAAACATATAAATAAACATGTTATATATTTTTTTTAAAATTGTAAAGAAATCTACAGTAAGCAGTCAGTGGGAAAGCATATAAGAACTAAATATGCAGAATAAGCCAGGAAGCAATAGCGTAGCGGTAGAGATGTTGGCTGAAGAGCAGGCATTCATGGTTTGAGCCCCCACAACACCAATTTTTTATTTTTAGCAAAATAAGCAGGAAACAAGTCCCTGACAAATATGTACACATAAAACCACATTTTATGTAAAATGTAATGAAATAGCCAATTTATATTGAAGAAATGTGAGGTAACAAAAGAATAAAAAATGCCAGATGTGCCCATAGCTGAGCTACAGTTTAACAGGGTGAGTGCATCTGCCCGTAGCTGAGCAGTAGTTGAATCTATGTGCCCCTAGCTGAGCTGAGCGTAATATGCATGCTGATAGCTAAATGAGGCTTAAAGCAGCATACCCCATTTGCGCGGAGCTGCGCACTGCGCAAACAAGCTAACTGACGGGCAACGTTGAGCAAGCTGTATCAAAACTGCCTTTACACAGACACACAGACACACCCCTCAGCATGTCTAGACAGTCATGAAAAATAAAAAGCAGTGGCCAGGTTCGAACCCAGGATACTATACACCATAGTCAAGGCACTGAACCACTAAGCCATGACAGCAGTGCCTATAAATGCAATAATAGCTAATATATAGGAATGAATACAAACTGGAGCATGACAGTGCAGGTTTACTGAAGTTGATACAATTCCAAAATGGCCAATCACAGATATGTGTGGGGAAAAACGGACTATATAAGCCCCATAGGTGGGAATACACAGCATAAACGATTGTAGAACTGACCTGCAGGCAGAATGACAGGAGTAGGAGAGGGTAGTTGCTTTCGAGCATAGAGGTGGGGCATTGAGGAGTCCAGGTACATGGTCTGGCTCCTAGTCCACAATCATGAGGCCCAACTCATGCAGGGCCAGGTCCTCTGGGGAGCATACAGGGCCGAGGTGTGGGACCGGTTGGCTCATGATCTTACCAGTGCCACAGGGATTCCAAGGACAGGTGAGCAGGTCTGTCACCACCATGCGGACCTGAAGAGACGCAAGCAGGACCAACTGAACCTATGGATCCAGGAGGCCTGGCAAACACCCTAGGCCCACTACTGAGTAAGTTACATTTAATTATGTATGTAAGAATTTAAACTAGCTGATATTATGGAGATGTGTATTCCAATATTACTTCATTTATATTACAGCTGCAGGTGTCCGTTCTGCGAACCACAGAGCCTATGCCGATAGGCTGGTGCGGTTGCACCACCAGGCAGGTCAGTAATACACTACCAGTAACTGTAAAGAAATATAAAAGTATGACAGTCAGCAAAAGAGTGCAGTGTAATCAGTAAGGAATAAAATGTGCAAGTAACAGTGTGGAAGTGTATGCAAGTATTGCTTGATTACAAAAGTGTGTTTCAGCCTGTAAGTTAAACCAAAAAATGAAACTGTCTGACATATATTCTGAAATAAAAATGCCCTACCTGTAAGAAAATAGTACACAACCTGCAGCAGGCTGAAAGGTATTGCTGCAGAAGATGATGAAATCACATGTGTGAAATATATCTCTGTTGAAATACTGAAACATGACAGAAGTGAGACTGCTGGAAAGGATTGTAATAACTACAGGTAAAACATGTCAATAAAGCCTAGAAGTAAGTACCATCCTGAATAGTAAAATGAAAGCAAGTGAGAGAGTGTGAGAAAGTGTCATGAATGCAGCAATACAGTAGTAATAACCCCTGAATAAAGTATACTGCAGTCAAGACAGAATGACATGCATGTGAGAATCAAAACCAAACAGCGAAATCTGTTCAAAGTGTTGCTGCATCTGGAATGTGTATCCCAAAATCTGGATATGTTGCTCTCAGTCTGCAATATGCAGATAGGATGATTGTCTGATATACCAAACATCCACACTTGTCTACAGCTATATAAAGCAAATGTAGCAGGATGATGTAGCTGAACAAAGCTAGATATGAATGTGTATGAAGAACAATAAAATGTATATTGATGTTGCAGTAACAGTCCTATCACCAAGTTGAAATAGTTATCATATAGGAAACTGTAGTTAGAACAGTAGTGTGTATATAACTGTAGCTATTAGAAATGTACAGCATATGTATTGGTATTCGAAGGTGTTAATATTATTTTCTTTACCCCACCCTATAACCACATATAACCCATGAAAATGGTATGTGCAATCACAATGAACACCCCTGGATGGTTGTCCTGTTGGGTCATATATGTTTGCATGTCCGTTGATGCATCTGCTCTGTTCATACATCCAAACCTGATGGCCTGTTGCCATCAATTAACCCTGCATGTTGTTGGACTGTGTATTTCTGGTCAAATTATGCATGTGTTATGCACGCTGTTCAATGGTGTGAATATCTGGGTGTTTGGTTAATGGGAATACTAATGCATGCTGTTACAACTAATTGTGAATGGTATTTTATGTCACTAACCCAAACTGTCATGACATAATGCAAAACATAGGACGACAGGGAAGGTGGGTTCCAGCGGACCCACCTCTCCCACCTCAGCTGGTGAGTGCACTTGGCACTAGTGCCGAGTCCGGACCCTCCTCCGGTGGCTCTGTGCCACCTGCAGGTGGAAGCGCTGCAGGGGATGGGGCTCCCCCCCCCCGCAAGTGTGGCCGGAGGAGAAACACCACTCACCCTCCGTAGCGTCCGGACTGTGGTGCGTAGGGAGATTCAGGACTCTGTTCTCGAGCCCCTACACCAGCTTGAGGCATGGGTGGCACAACTAACGGGCATGCCTGTTGCCCGGCCTACACAGCCCCCAGGACAGCCCCGTCCTGGGCAGTGAAGGAACAGTGGCAACTGCCTATGGGTGGGGATATCAGTTCCACTGTTGCCATCTGTGGGCTCATGGGCTCTGGATATCCAAACCTCTGTCCCCGTCAATTGTGTAACCCCCCCCCACACGTTTCATACACCGCCCCTGTATGCGTCTTGTTTGTCTTGTCTGTTTACCTACCCAACCTACCTCCCCAGCTGTACCGACTTCCTTCACCTGACATACCACTCTCACCTGAAAAAAAAAGGGCACTCTGTACCCACAAAAAAATTTCGCCCCATACATAGCTGCCCATTCCACACACATGTCTGCTGGACATGGAAACTATCAATTACAATGGAATACAATCACATGGACCTATGCAGATACCTACAAAAGCATCCAGTGCTAACACTCCACACATGCAATACATTCATTGCACTGTCTGGAAGCAGACAGAGAGAGAGCGAGAGAGAGAGCAAAAAAAAAAAAAATTATACACTGTGACTCTGTCACCCGAAGCTGTCAGCAGTGACAGTAGCAGCAGCAAGCAGAAGCAGTGGTAATGCAACCAGCTGCGACAAACACAGGTAATGCAAAGTAGCAGGTTAATAGTGTGCATACTGTGAACCCTCCAAATGTGTCCTAGGTCTGTATCCATAGGTATGTCCATGTGATATGTTGTGTGTACGTAGTTCCACCAAAAGGGGATGACCATACATTACATGTCAATCAGTCTTAGGCCATGATCCTGGCAGCAGTTGTCTGCGTTGCCCCAGCAATGGCTGTAGTGACTGCTTTGAAAGGTCAGCCAGGTTCAAAAGGCAGGATCAGCCCATCACAAAGGCACACTGGCTGGGAACAAGTGTCTGCAGGTACCCGATATCACTGCATATGCATCCCATACTGCATAATTCCATAGCTTAGCAGACCAGGCCGGTTATGCATATGATGTGGTAGTTCCCAGGGTCAGTCGAGGTGCCCCCTTAGTGGTGTGGGACCACTGTTGCTGTATGCCACTGTCCAGGTACATATCCTGTAGTACGGCCAAGATAAACTATCAGTGTTATATGCGGTTGTATGTACCCTCTGAGTGCAGGTAGCACACATCCAGGGATACCATGAGGTCACAGTGATGCTGTGTGTTCTTCTCTGCTGAGGGCGGACCTCACCTGGACATGTGAGATGACAGGGAGGTTACATCCAGCTGTGATAAATATTTCAACTGGTGGGGGAGAAGGAGGGGGGATACGTGCACCGAACATGTCTGCAAGATTGTTGCCAATATCCGTGTGTTTGGTGAATGTTAAGTAGGTGTGTATTAACACAGAGCATATCTGAGGCATGTGGTCCATATGTGTAACATAACTGAAGAAGGCCTTGTTGTTGTCCATAGTGTTTGTGTCCATTTCCCTCCCAGAGTGGGCTGTGGCCATTGTTATGACGGACCGTAGCGTAGTAACAGTGCTGACCACAGATGCCTTCCCTTAATGTGAATGTGCTCTGTCCTGCAGTAGCCTCCTGCTATTTTATACAATCTGCCTCTGTCTGGGGTCCACCGGACAGGATGCCTAACCTTTGTGCATAGGGTCTGGGTTAGAAATGTGTGTGCAAGTTCCATGCAATCTGTGGCATGTCCGTGGTAAGCATTTGCAAAGGGGTCAGCAGTGTGGCTTGTGGCTTCCACTGGCCCAGTGTGCTGCATGGATACCATCTCAGTCCCAGCAAGGGAATAACTGTCTAATCACATACATATCAAAGTAGTCTACTGTGCTGGTGGTGGTGGTGGGATATGTATATCCAGGCCGAGTAACTTCTGTCCACATCACAGTAGTGGACGGTGTCCCACATAAAGTACCTTGGGATGAACCCCCAGAGTGAGGTTGTGCATTGCACCTGTCAGTGTGTGCTGAACAATGGGGCATGCTACTATGTTGTGTGGAATGTGGCAGGTATTGTTGCACAGGTGTTGGCTGAGCACTGATGTCTGGCCATGTACCTGTGTATCCACCACAACACACACACATGCAACATATGGGAGTAGTAGTATATCACTACACATGAGTATCATGTATAGTATGTGTGCCATATATTGCTGACATGGTCTGCTGATATCTTGTTTGTGTTCTCTTCCAGGGAGATGGCGCGTCATTGTAACCCTGCCTACTCTGCGGTGGAAGATGAGGAGATCCACCAGAGCCTGGTGCGGGAGTATGACATCCTGTTTTCCTGCACCAGTCAGAATCAGCAGGAGAGCACTGTGGCAAGACCTGGTCCGTAGGATAAATGATATTGGCACGCATAACGGGACATATGAGCAGGTACGACACCACTGCAGTGATTTAATCCGAAGTGTCCATCAGCATGCATCAGATATCCACAGGCAACAGGTTGCCACAGGAGGTGGGGTGGCCACACATCCCCCCATCACCAGACTGGAGGGGCTACTCCTAAGTGTTGTGGCTCCAGCCCCGGAACACCAACAGCAGTACACCTGCATTATGATGGAGGCTGGTTCCACACAGCAGCACGACATGGAGCGTGCAGGTAATATGCCATATATACACTTGACTGTTCTGTACACTGTATCATATGCAATATCAATGGCACAGTTGTGCCCACTGACATTAATCTCATCATTTCTGCAGGTCCCTCCAGGGTTACAGCAAAGCAGGCCATCCATGCTGGTGAGTGTGTTTAACATAACCTATAATAGTCCTGATAATGCTAGTAACAGTAGTGTAACTCAGTAGTGCTCTGTGTGTTTACTGTGGGGTGTGCATGTGTGCAGGTGTACCTGTGCCCATGTGTGCATGTGTGCAGGTGTGCCTGTGTCCACGTGTGCATGTGTGCCTGTGTCCACATGTGCATGTGTGCATGTGTCCACATGTGCATGTGTGCCTGTGTCCATGTGTGCATGTGACATGTGCATGTGACTACTTGTGCATGTGTCCACGTGTCCACGTGTGCATGTGTGCCTGTGTTCACGTGTGCATGTCTGCATGTGTGCCTGTGTCCATGTGTCCATGTGTGCATGTGTGCCTGTGTCCACGTGTGCATGTGTCCATTTGTGCATGTGTGCATGTGTGTAGAAGTGCATCACTGGTAACAATGTCTGGAGACTGTAAACTGTTTCCTGTCTTCCTCCCACAGGTTCTGGGGCTGCTCTGGTGACCAGTAGCAGGGAACCTGAATCCTGTGCCATGGCTACTGGTAATGATGATATTTGTGTAATGGTACAGGAAGGTGTGTCAGGGTCTGCCATTGGTCAGCCAATTGACAATACACAGCTGTCAACCCCATCATTGCACACAGTCATCCTGCCAGTACATCCTTTGTCACCATTGTCCCTAGGTGATGTACAGGATACAGTGGGCATAGACCAGGGTAATGTGGTACCTGTGGCACATGCATCCCCACACAGCAGCCATGGGCAGGGTCCTCCAATGGTACCACACAGACAGTTGCCCATGGGTTCTCGTGGGAGCATCCGTGGGCGTACTGCCTCTGGACGACGTGCCTAAAGAGGTCTGTCAACCTCAGCTATGTTTCGGACTGTCATGCAGGCACAGTCACGTATGGAAAGGTACAGCAGACAGGGTCTGAGGGAGCTGAGAGCATGTCGCACAGCCATGACAGACAGTATGCGTGACATTGCGGATGCTATCCGTAACTTCACCGATGTCATAGACAGACATTGTGGGGACATATTACAGCAGTTCCACAACCAGATGTCCATGAGCCAGGGCAATGGTGGGCATTTGCGGCGTCGACATGGCCATATGCCGGCAGCAGCAGCAGCTGGCAGTTGGCGCAGACGACAACAGGCTCGCGCATGCCCCCATAGTGCCAGCAGCAGCCCCAGCAATGCTGGGTCTGTGCTGTAATCGGAACACCCCAGGAGACCACGTGCAAGTGGCTCTGGACAGTCCCAACAGGGACATGTGTCCAGTCAACACACACCCGCTTCTGATGACAGTACCCAGTCTGGCTTAGTACTGGATACGGTCCGTAGCACCCCTGCCAGGCACAGGTACCCTGTCCGTGCACACAGACACTGATCTGTATGGCCTGCCAGGTGCAGTCTGTGGCTGTCCACAAACCCCTGTATATGGCAGCCATGAGGTGGAACTGTGTGCGTGCATACACACATGTGAAATGTTAACACCTAGGGTGACCACATACACGCACACACTGCACCAACACTGCCCCACCCTGTACTGCTGCCCCTCACCAACACACATACACACACATGTCAATTGGTGGTATCAGTGGCTGACTCAGGCATACCTAATCCACACCCTGTGCATATGATGACACTGTGCCACTTCCTGCAATCTCCAACATCATTGCGGGAACAGGTAAACATGTTGCTGATGCACAGGGTGACTACATAGAAGTGTATTAGTAGTATCATGTTGGTAACAGTACAGTGTGCTGCTATGACTGTGTGTTTATCCCAGCATGCCTGCTGCAGTAACTGTATGAATGTCCTGAATTGTTATCTGCACCCATAGTACATACCAAAGTATAACAGCTGCACATAATTGCATGCCGGTGGTAAGGTTGCCAACAGATAGCTGCATACATGGGTAGCACAGGGGGAAAGCTAACGCAAGTAGTGATATGCAATGGTGGACATGTACAGTAATGGTGTCAAGTTGCCCACAACGACTATGCCATGTGGATGTTCGCGCATGTAGATATGTGTGCAGTACCAATGTTATCCAAATCACAAATAACTATGACATTATATCAGTTCTACCATGGGCATCTGCGCTGTGTATTCCTGGGTACATGTTGATAGTGCCTACATATTTGCATTGTTACTTACTGTTATTGTTACCCCTTCTATGTTGTACAATGCACTACTTCCAGCCCTGTTTACTGTAGCTTTGTTTGCATGCATGTTCGCTTGGGGTTCCCTGGAACACTGCTTACACCTGCAATGCAGAGTTACAGTGCTTCTGTAGACTTCTAGTGACATCTGCATAGCGTACGATACGTATGTCAACTTTACACATAACAGAACATCACTGTCTGTCCTGTACGCATGTACATTGCCTGTGACACATTGCACACGTCTTACCTGGCATTTACCCATGTGTACAGTCATATATGTCAGTGCTATGAAACAGTAGCAGTACACCCACACATACACACCTTCAGTATGTTGTTCCCCATTGGCCCTATGTGTTGGTACTCACCATGTGGCAATCACACTACTAGGGTAGCATGTGCAAAGGTAACCTGTGAATCGCCTCTATGGTCCAGTTGTGGTTTATGTGAGTCATGTGTCAATGTCACAGCTGCCACATGTATGCAGTCAGCCATCACCCTTGGCCAGGAACGTACAACACATGTGTGGGATGCCACCACACAGCCAATCTGGGGACTGGGCTCTCTGAACCCAGTAATGCCATACCCTGTCAGGTGGCATGTCATATATACACTACATCCTGGACAAACGTCAACCCCAATCCCTGCTGCTACTATTGATAATACCCCTGAAGATGTTCCTGATAGTTTTGACCAGTTCTTTACTGAGACATTTCAGGCCCTAGCTAGCCATCTACTCCTAGCTCCCCTGGTCCTGAAAGTAGCACACCTAGAAACCTACTTGCGTTCAGCTGCCAACCAGTCGCCACTTCACTTCTCCGTACCTTGATTGAAACAGTGAAACCCACTACACTTTCTGCTGATCAACTCCCTGCCGAGTACCTATCAAAATCAGATGATGCTATTGCTTACCCCATCTCAAAGGTAATCAAATGAACCATGGTAGAATCTAAATTCCCCACCATCTGGAAAATGTCATATGTAATCCCACTTCACAAAGGAGGCAGCTCTACTGAATTCTCCAATTATAGGCTAATAGCTATACTCTCTCCACTTGCAAAGATTATGGAAACGTTAGTCATAGACAATTCATGCACCACCTAATACAACATCGCATTATGGCAGACACTCAGCATGGCTTACGTCCTCATCACAGCACTACTTCAGGCCTCCTAGCCTTTACTAACACCATAAACCATACTTGCAACACTAATTATATATCCTCAGCCCTCTTTTTGGATCTGTCCAAGGCATACGATATGGTTGATCACCAACTTGTACTCCACACCCTGCAAACACTGTCTAGATACTGGAGCCTTCCAATGTTTTCAATCCTACCTGCATGGTCGACAGCAGGCTGGCCTCTGGCAGAACAAACTCTCTAACCTTCTACCTAACACCCTCAGAGTACCACAAGGCTCTATACTAGGGCCCTTGCTGTTCTCCATCTTCATTAACTACCTTTATACTGTCATCCCAGAAGTCAGCTGTATCCAATATGCTGAAGATTCTACTCTGATCTGCTCAGCCACATCTCCAGTAGAGTTATGGTCAGCTACCCAGACCACCTTTAATACAATAGAAAACTGGCTTTCTGAACATTGTCTGATCCTAAATCCCAAATAAACTAAACTGCTGTTATTTCACCAACACATAGGTCTACCGCTTTCACCGTTACCATAACATCAACTGATGGCACAATAATCTCCCCTGACCCATCTACTAAACTATTAGGTGTCATCATAGACAATAATCTCAAATGTGACCTACATGTTAACCAAATTATCAAAGCCATCAATAGAAAACTAGGGTCACTTTACAGAATTAAAGCCTTCCTAGCCCCTCCAGCTAAAGGTGCCATAGCTCGCTCACACCTTGTTTCAACTCTTCTGTATGTATCCCCTCTACTCTCGGATATGAACAAGACTGTCCTTAACAAACACTCAATTTGCTACAACCACATTGCCAGGTTTGCCACTGGGCTGCCTTTTAGGACACATCATTGCACCAATCTAAATCAGCTTGGTTGGCTTGCAATACCCAGCCTAATACAGTATAACCAACTGATTATGGCCTATAAAATCCTCTATAATCCAGACAATACTCCTGCACTTCAAATATTATCACCCCCTATAACAATCCTAGACCGCTTTGATCCTCTAACAAACTACTAATTCAGACTAGCAAGTTTAATAACACAGCCGGTGATACTCTCTTTGCAAACTCTGTAAGTAGATCCTGGAACTCACTTCCAGCCGATATTACCCTACTGTCCACCTTAGGTCAATTTAACACTAGACTCGTACAACATTTGTCACTTAACTGGCTATGTCAATGTATCAAGCCTGGCTAACTGGAATGTGTAATATCTGTGAACCACTTTACTGTGTAATTTAATTTAATCCTGACTTGTGCTCAGGACTAACATTAACCTGTGGAACATGTTTAACTTGCTTATTTATGTAATCCCTGTATATAATCTGTTTGTAATATGTAATGCTGTATCTGCTACCCTCGTAGCTTGTCTCCACGGGCCTCCCCTGGAAATGGACATGCATCCAGTCGGACTATCCCAGTCAACAAATGTAGGATAAACAAATAAATAAAATATATTACAGTGACTACAATACAAGTCAGATATTGACATGCACTGACAGCATGCTGAAGACACTGGGGCATACGTGGGGACTCAGAATAGCATCCAGCCTGGCCATCACACACCTCCGCAGCTGGCACACAGGCATATGTTCCATCAGAACAGAGCACATGCCACACATGGCACGCACATCACCTGCTACAGATGTGTCAGGTACCTGTCTTGTGTGCTGCACTGGGGTCCTGCTCAACAGGCTGTATCTGGTGAAGGTCACAGTGATATGCCTCAGGGGCACTATGGTCCACCACAGAACACATGCATACAGGTCAGTCAGAGGCATGGACACATATGACTCACTCATTGACCATGCCAGTATGGCTGCCTGAGACATACCTCCCTGGACTACATGATAGGGAACATAAAATGGATCTCTCAGAATGTGGCACAGGCCAGTATGAGCCTGATGTTGGTTGCCAACATACCCTCACCAGGTATTCTACGACTATATGTGGGAAGGGTGTTGTATGTCTACATTATGCTCAGTCTCCATTGTCATTCATAGGGTATCCACTGGCTGTCAACGTGTGCTTACATGCTAGGGAAGCCACAATGATGTGCAAGGGTCATCTTGCACGTGACACCCATGGCCCGATGTATAATGGCAAAGCTCCTTGGTACACACACACTGCCTTATGCTGCAGGACATGGTTTACATAGCCACCTCCGTGGGTATCACACAGGTTAGGACACTAACAGTGCTGCTACACAACAACAGCAGTGTACACCGGAAGATGCATGCACCAGACACTGCCCTCAGCATGGTGAACTGCAATGTCTGTGCAGTACCATATTCATGATTCATGGCTCACAGGTGTTACCCATCACTGACAGGTTATGCCCCATACCATGCCTGTCATCCCCTACACATGTAACACACATGGATAGGGGGGTGGTATCCCAAGGTACCACTGATACACACACCTCCAGGTTGTTGGCACAGCACAAACCATCAGGGCCTAATCATGTGCAGCTAACAGTGTGTTGGACTGCCATCTGGTTCACAGCCTGGCACGCACAACCCTCCCATAAACAGGAAGACCACCTATCCTCCATAACAACACTGGCAATATGACAGTCTCAAGAACTGTGTTTATATGGCTGGACTGCATCCAGCCAAACATTGTGTGTGAGCATTGCTGTAGCTACAACACACTAGTTGAAGGGTTCACAGCATGTGGTCACTGAATTGCAGTGGAATGACATGTTACCACTACCACAACAGGTGGGAACATGCAGCACCTGTACATCGACTACATGTACACTATATGGCCCAGACCAGATGTGTATCCCCTGCTGTAGGTATTTCACCATATACACCCACACTGTATAGAGACATACCACGTGGACCCTGCACAGTAAGACACAGTCATATTGGTATACATTGCAAATACCATTTATCCACTCGAGGCATGTGTCAGAGACATGGTAACTACTGCAGGTCACAGGTATGTATGTGTATGTGTCACACACATACATCATGTGTGCAATGCCATTGCTGGTTTAGGCAATGGCATGCATTGTTATGTACAAAGACCCACACAAGGTCATACTGTGTGACACAACCACACGTGGCAGTTGTGGGTTACCAAAACATACCTATCTGTACTCTGACAATGGTAATAGACACAGTAGCAGAGCGCACTATTGGCATTACTAGCCAACTAGCCCTGTTTGGCTGTGCTGATAGTGTGGTGACATCCCCTGTGTTTACTGGGGGAGTATGCAGCATCTGGTGTATTGTAGTATTTGCCAAAAGGATCTGTTCTCTCACACTAGCATTTATACACACTCTACTACCCCCACACACACGCACACTTGCAGGATTCATTCCTCTACCTAACTAGGTCATGACACATGAGAGAGACGCATTAGCAAAGTGCACTATTCGGTTTACTAGATAGTTCCTCTTCTCTGGCTGTACTTATACGGTGCTGACAACATCAGTATTTTGAAAGGGTAATGTGCATCAGGTAGTGTGATCTCCTGATTGCCAAAACTAACATGTTTTTCATACAGGAATGCACACACACAAACTCCCCACATCCAAACACACACACATGCTATTTACAGGTTTCAAACTCCTACCTAACTACATTACGATACTTGGGAGAGACGCATTAACAGAGTGCGCTATTCGCATTACTGGGAGACTTCCCTTCTCCTGCTGTACTTATAGAGTGCTGACATCATCTGTGTTTAGAAAGGGGAGTGTGCATCCTGTAGTGTGTTCTCCCAGTTGCCAAAAGGGGCATTTCCCTCACACAAATTTGCACACACACCAACCCCCCTCATCCAAATACACACACTTGCCATTTGCAGGATTCAAACCACTACCTAACTATGTTATGACACTCGAGATGGACGCATTAGCAGAGTGTGCTATTCGCATTACTGGGAGGCTTCCTTTCCCCTGCTGTACTTATAGGGTGCTGACATCATCTGTGTTTAGAAAGGGGAGTGTGCATCCTGTAGTGTGTTCTCCCAGTTGCCAAAAGGGACATTTCCCTCACACACAAACCCCCCTCATCCAAACACACACACTTGCCATTTGCAGGATTCAAACCACTACCTAACTATGTCATGACACTCAAGATGGATGCATTAGCAGAGCGCGCTATTCGCATTACTGGGAGGCTTCCCTTCTCCTGCTGTACTTATAGGGTGCTGACATTATCTGTGTTTAGAAAGGGGAGTGTGCATCCTGTAGTGTGTTCTCCCAGTTGCCAAAAGGGACATTTCCCTCTCACAGCCTTTCACACACACAAACCCCACTCACCCCCACACACACACACACACTGAGCATTTGCAGGATTCGAACCCCTACCTAACTATATTATGACATTTGAAGGAGACGCATTAGCAGAGCACACTATCCAAATTACTGGGCATCTATTCTGCACCTGTAGTATTTATAGGGTGCTGACATCTTTATTTCTACAGAGGTATGTAGATGTAGTACTACCTGTCGGGTGGGGGATAGCATATATATGCATTTGCAGCCACCTAAGTCAGGGTCAGATATGCACATCGCACTGGCAGGTTATGTTCTATACCATGCTTTGGGACCACAGGACCTGTAACGCACAACACAGCCAGTCCAGAACACCACACCCACATCCAGGACACACACTTAGCTTCCCTGGGAGCAGTGCCAGGATATGCAGGTATTCACATACACCATTCCAGTTAACATCAGGTACAGGTATATTGTGTGTGAGGACTACTCAGGCCTCTACCACTTTACCCTACGGCCACTACAATTTGTGGGTCCATGTGCTATGGCAGAACCACACACCACAGCCACATGGGTGAATACATATTGCACCTGTCCATCTGCAACGTGGGTACTCACTGTTCCACACCAGAGGTAGAACACCATTGTTGATATCTGACCATGCCCATGTTTCCCTGGACATCCATATCTCATCTCCACCCCCAGGCAAGGTTGTCACTGCACACAAACTGTGTTTAGCACAAGCAGACACTACACTTGTGTAGACTGGGGTGGATGACTTCAGAGGACCCATGCTGGAGGACTATACTGGCCACTCAGCATAATCCTTGACAATTGCATTCTATGAGCATGTGTACAGTTTGCATTGGTCATGCTATCCCACATATACCCATGACTGCTCCACAACAAGACACCTGTCAGCTGTACACCAGCCATATATGCACCGTTCAACAGACAGAGTGACCTAATACATTGCAAAGCTGTGGCCCACAGAGGGAGGACATCTGTGGACAGTTCCGGCATGGCACTTCATTCACACATACTCATTACAACACAGTGTTGACAGTGGAATCATCCAGAGAATGCAGATAGGGCTCCCCTCAGTCTGTTATTGATGGACACCTACTGTCAGAGATCCTCAGCAACCCTCTCACAGCACACACCAACAACATGGCTGTGGCTTAGCACATTCAATCCCTGAGACCTCCACGGTGCCCCTGCTTGACAGAGGCACAGCTCACTAGCCTCACATGTTGCCTTCTGTGACCTACTTTACAGTGGCACAGTAGCCTACTATCCTGGGGATGCAGATGCCAAGCACACTCTGGCTGAGCTGTCAGTCCCTGGGGCAAGAAGCCTAGTATTGACCTCTACACCCATATGTTCAATTGTCGGATGCACAATATTTGTTGTGCTGTTCTACTGTTTGCAGGTCTTTATTGCCATGGCATTCCCTGTTCCTATGACAAACTTGTGTATCATCAGTTTGCATATGAGGGCGATCCACTATATCACTTATGTGTCTGTGGTCATTTACTGTGTGCACTGGGCTAATTGCTGTGTTGTGGTTGGTTCCTGGACTGACACATACAAATACCAGATATGTGTGGCCAACTGCTAAATGGAGATATGGCCTAAGTGTGTGAGCATGCCCAGTTCAGCCTTTCCATGGCATGTTGTCTGACATATGCCTCATTTATCAAAGTGTGCGAGCATGCCCAGTGTGAGCTTTCCATATGTTGCACTCTGAAGTCCACCACATATTTGAGTGTGTGTGAACTTCGACAATATCGCACATTTATGATTGTGTGTTAGGTGTCATGTTGTGTACTAACTGGCCAACTGCTTCGTGTCTGCCACAACAGGGATTATACTGTGCCTGCAGGGATTGCATGGGATACTTTGCAGACAGTTCTCAACATACTTTCATAATGACCTAACACTGTAGTACCGTATAGTGTACTGGTTCGGTACTTTCACTGTGGTGGACAGTATCCTGGGCTTTAGTCCTATGACTGCTTGACATCTTCATAGTGAGCAGAACAGACTGTGTAGGGGCCAGTTGTGCACATATGACCATGTTGCAATATGTTCAGATATGGACTACCTACACCAGGCTCGTCCAACATTGCTAGTGTATTCCACAACATGGGTGGACATTGGCAAACACTAGAGATGTTCCCTAGGCCATTTCTGATGCTAGTCACATGGTGTGTTTGTCCTTCGACACACATTGTAACTGGAGTTTGCCATTACATATGTCATGGTTAGTATACTGTGCCTCCGTCTACCTCTGACATAACAGTGATACCCAGGGTAGCCTACCATATCCCATACACTCATCAGGATGCCTCTTGAGGGTTGTCGATATGTGGCTCTCTGGCTGACCTGTACCAGGAGTTTACTGATGTGTGGGGGTGCCTTCTGTGTTATGGATCATTCTGTACAGCTTGTCCTATGTATGTCAGTGCTGGGGTTCAGGTCTCTCATGTGCATAGCTCACTGCCATTCAGATTGTACAAGGTGCAACATGTTCATTCATTCCAGGTTGGACATGGCTTCATACGTCAGGCACAGCTTTCCTGTAGCTGGGAAGGATGGCGGTGTGTGGGGCTGCGGTTTGTTTACTCAGGCAACACATGGCATCTGTTCATGCTCTTTGCTACCCCTGGTGGGGTACTGTTGTAGACTTTACAGTTGATGGAGGTGTCTGCTGCGGTATATCCCACAGGAGCTATTGTAGTCAGTTGTGACGCTGATGGAGGATGGCTGCAGAGCCATAGTGAGTTCCCCTTATCTACATCTGCCAACCTTCATGTTTGGGTGGGTATATGGTACATGTTTCTGCAAACACTACAGCCACATGTTTGTCCAGTGCAGGATATTTATCACCTTTTGTACCCAGGTCTCACATTACATGTTAGGTACCTCATGGGTTAACACCTGTGTGGTAATTTGTGGGCACTTACTGTATATCCACGGTGGTTGTCTATACACAGTTCTGCACTTAGCTTGCTGACATGGCTATGGCTACAGTTGTCTGTAGGTGGCCCTTTTGTGGGTTGCTTGTGTCAGCTGGGGGTCGGATATGGTGGGCTGTTTGTACTCCTCTGCATACATGCTCAGTCACAGTCCTTCCATGTTGGCCTATACCTATGGGACATGTATACAGAACAGGGGTGGGGGGTGCCAAGACCAGGCCTTGTGGGATGCCACTCATATCCGCTTTGTAGTCTGACATGGATGCGGCATGTCTGACCATGTCAGTTCTGTCCTTGGTCTGCTTTGCAACCCCTCTACTGACATAGGGGTGTATATTTAAGCTGGTGAACATATCCATACTGAACTCATACGGTATTGTCTAGAAGCATGTGCATGGTCCAGCTACGCTGTGTGGACCACATAGCCCTCATCAATGACCTTAATGACTGCTTCAAATGGGTCAGCCATGTTTAGGGGCCGGTTCTGCAGTTACAACAGCCACAGTGTGTAGGGTCCAGAATCAGTAGGTCCACAATAGCCTTCTGTCTGCGGTACATACTGATCCTTTCCATAGCTGTGCAGAACAAGCTTGTCAGGATCCTTGGGTGGTGGTTTGGAGTATCCATTCAGGCAACACCTTTGTTGTGATGGACCACTGTTGTTGTACACTGCTCTTTGGGTACATATCCTGTGGTAAGGCTGACATTGGGCAGTAGTGTGATTTGGCATTCCATTATTCTTGGTGTCCATGTTGGCCTCAGCACAGGACACCATCACATACCTTTACTGCTGTGTGTTCTGCTTTGCAGATGATGGCTGTTACCTCAGCATCTGCAATGTCAGGGGATCATCTGCTGGGATAGGTATTTTGCACTCTGGGGGGGGGGGTGTTTGCACTGCACCTGACAGGTTGTATGTTAGCAATATGTGTGTGTGTTTGGTATGTTGTTTGTAATATCTGTGTGATATCTGTGGATGCCCAACATGGTTCCTACCATCAGTTGGGTAAGCCTTGTGATTATCCTTAGTGTCCTGTACGTTTTGTATCTTCATAGGTTCACGGGTTCATAGTAGGCTAGACACCCTAGGCCATTAGTAAGCCTAGCTAGAGTGTGTGTGTCTTTCGCCACCCCTTGCTATGTTCAATTATGGCCATTTATGAGGTTCTTCACTGTGCCTCTGTCTGGTCGTGACACAGTGGGGACCCCCGTATACATGTATGGTCATCCATCCACTTGGCAATATTCCTGTTGAGGGGTGTCAGTGAGGGGATCTGCCTACCATGGATTGGGATCCTGTTTCTGGGTGTGGGGAGCCTATGGGTTATGTATCTGTCCCTCCAGCACATCTTATTTCATTATGTGTTGAGGTTGACATCTGTGACTCTCACAGCTCCAATGGCTTTGATTTCCTGTGGTGTAGCATGTCCATTACTCCTGTGTTGGACATGGCCTTGTACAACAGACATACAATGCCTCTGTGTAGGCAGTGTGTGACTGCAGTCAGCTGGGGTGTCTACAGCCAGGCAGCATATGACATATATTTCACACCCTTTATCCTGTTGGTGGGGTAACTAAGAGGTCTTCTGAACCGCTGCAGGTGTCACGTACAGTACATCCCATATGAGTCATTGTACTAGATTATGGGTCTGATAAGGGAACAGTACAGCGGCACAGTGACCTCTGTTGATGTTGATGTGAATCCTTTCATGGTACGGTGTCCAGTATCAACAGTCTTCATAGCCACATTGGCATTGTGGGTGTCACATGACAGATTAATGTCGACCTGTGTCCCTAGGTCCCTGATTACTCCTTGCATACATAATGGTTTGACACCTATGTGGTACTTTGTGTGTACCTTTTCTGGTATTTGGTGGGACATTCATACTGTCCAGTGTCTTCAGATGTCTGGGTGGAGTTCTTGTGTGTGAGTGTGCGGTCTGTCGCATGCTACAGACTGTACAGCAGTTTTGACTACAATTATGTGCACATGGGTGGTGTCTGCTGCTTTGTGCATTGTCAGTTACCTGGCAATATGGGTGTCTGTGCTGCATATGGATACTCCCCCTCCTTTGATGTTTTGGTGCAGGTGTTGGGGCCATAACACATGATATGTGGTATAACCTAGTAGTGCTGGTGTGCTATCACTAGGCTTGCAGCAGGCTTTTGTCACTGGACAGACATTAATGTTCTCCATAATGGGAAGTGCCTCAGGGGCATGCATATTGCAGTTTACACATCTGGAATTGGTCAGCATTACCCTTATGTTTCCTACTACTTATGTTTTCTAGGGTGGTGGGTAGTCTTTTTGGCCTTGCCTATATACAGCTCTATGGAGGTGGCAAAGACCTTATCCAGTATCCAGACGCACATGGGTAACAGCTGACAGCCATCCCTGTAACAGCAGCATGGCTTGTCATGCTTGACATCTCAAGCAGACACACATTAGACCCTCTTGGACTGACAGCTGTAACTGTGCCAGCTGTTAAACATGAGCATTCTGTGTTTGTACTGTGGCATCATTCTTGGTGAGGGTTGGATGCTGCACACAGCCAGTGTCATCCCGCCCTGGGGTACATACTCAGAGGGACCATCCATGTCTCTTTTGATGTTGACCAGGGAGGTACATCTCAGGTAATTCACACCAGCATGGACATTGAGTGCATCATATTTCTGCTTGCTTTGGGGTGACCTGCGTACTTGTGTTATGTGGCATTTTGTGGCAGCCTACAAGCAGCTTACTCTACCCTTTCCCTTGTTCAGTCTGGTGAGTGGGACAGCTGTGTGTCTGCCTATACAGACTCCTATTATGACTGTATCAGGCATGTTGTTTCTCCTTCTGGCCTGTGACTGTTTGGCACGCCAGCTGCGTACTATTCATTGCATGTGCTATGTTTGAATGTTGTGGTTGCTTGTGATCTACTTTGGAGGCTTCTGTTGGTGTGGTGTGTTTGTAATTAAGGCCTCCGGGAATGTTTGTCTGTGTTTATGTGTTTGGTTCACAGTTGTGGTAGGTCTATGTGGGACTGGGTTTGTGGTGTATGTGGTTACCTTCTCCTCCTGACTAGTGTTGACAGTACTGAGTTGTTGGAGCTCAACCTCTGGTTTGGATACATGGATGCATCTATCACATATATTTGTATTTATTGGGGGGTGTTGTGGTTGTCTGTGTACTTGGTACTGACATCACATTGCCTCTGGATTCACAGATTCTACTTGTTGTGGCTGGACTTAGTGGATTGTATGTGTGGACATATGTTGTTGCCATACTACTGGTCAGTGATTACTTCCCTTTTTATGTTTGCTCTATCATGTGGTAGCTTCCTCATTCTCTTGCATGGTTTGGTAATGGCTGGAGGCCAGCATGCCAGATGCCTGCGTGTATGGCATTGTGTGTTGTTGTTATTTGTGATTGCATACTCCAAGCATTCCTGGCTGTGTTCATGGAATGCCTGTATAACATGTTCTGTGGTGTGTCCCATATTCTGCACTTGCACAGGGCCTTTTGTGGATTCAACATCGGTTTGAGGGCTGCAACCTATACTTTACACATGTTTTTCACTGTGGTACTCTGGCCAGGGACTGGGGTCAGGATGTGTATATCCAGTGTGATCACTCTATGGTCTGGTCTTACCAGTGAGGGGTACACTTCTCATCTTGCCATCCAGTACACATGTTGCTGATTATCACACCCAGTATGCTTACCCCTCTTGTGGGAGTAGTACATTGTTCCTGGGCATTTTGGTTTATGGAATCTGGGTAATTTTCTCCTACTGTGTTGCTGCTAGTACAATGCTACCGGTGTATGTCTGGGTATTTTCAGTCAAGCAATATAATGTGGTTTGGGGGGCTTGATATATTCATGTATTCCGACATAGGCCAGGTGCTGTTCCTTGTATTAGGACAGTAGTCTGCAGCAGGCTATATACTGTGAGGCAGTTTTAGCCATTGGTATTTGACCATGGCTATTCCATGCTGCTTCTTGTTGTGGTACCAACATGGGGGTGTGGTTATCCTTGCCATTTCTTGCTAGTCACCCTCCTTTTGTAGCTTGTTCCATGTTTTGCGGCTGTACAGCACAGTATGAGGTGTGACCTGGTAGTGTTAGGGTGCTGATGTGAGCCTTGCCCAGTTCTCTATTAGAGGACTGGTATCTACATTCTCCATACTGTGTGCATTTACACTGCACACATCTTGCTGTTTATACATCTGTCATTGGGTAGCATTACATCTAGGTTCCTATCCCTTGTAGAACCTATGAAGGTGGGTTTGTGTTTTGAGACTTACCTATTCAGGGCATGCTGTGGGTACTGACAGCCCTTGCCGGTATCCATGGGGCATGGCATGATAGGTGCACGCCACCCCTAGCAGGTGGTGCATCATGTCAAGCTCCACATATCTTCCCAGCCTGAAACACATTGGCTCCCCTTTGACTGACTGCATTACTTCAGCCAGTTATTGCACTTATTCATCCCATCGTCATTTTGTGACTTCATGCTTGGTGAGGGTGGATGTTAGTCAGGATGCTCAGGTGTGCATATAGTACATGGTGTTACATTACTTAACACATAGCATTCATGCCTCAGGTGGTGCTGCAGGGCTACCTCTGTCGGATGCGCATATTACACTTCCCTGTACATGTTTGTGAGCAGGTCATGTCATTTTAGGCATCCATGTTATTATTTGAGTGAGTCAGAGGGGGTATCATTCCCAGGGTTCCTACTGAGCCAGTGTATGTGCTATGCGTTGCCTCTTTGCCAAGGCCAGGGCATACTGGGCACACCTCCTTCTGCCTACTGGGGCAGGCTCAGGTTGTTCCTCCTCTGAGTCACCCTCTGCCTGTGATGGCCTTGGCAATGGTGGGGGGCTGTTTGGCCCGGCCCTATGCTGGTCCTGCTGCAGCTGTTTTTGCAAGATCATATTATGTAGCATAGCACATACCATGACAATATGGGTACATGTAGTTGGTGTGTACTGCAAGGCTCCACCAGATGTGTCCAGACACAGGAACCGTGACTTGAGCAGCCCAAACACACGCTCTATTACATTACGTGTTTGTGTGTGTGCCTCATTATGGCATTCCTGTTCAGGTGTGTGTGCATTTCTGATGGGTGTCATCAGCCACGGCTCCAGTGCATAAACTGCATCCCCCACTAGGTGTCCGTGTGGGATCTCCCCATTGGCAAATGTCTGGTACAGCTGCGTCAAATGCCAGATGTGGGAATCGTGGTAACTCCCAGGGCAGCCAGCACACACATTCATTATTATGCCCTGGGCATCACACATGACCTGGCAGTTGATGGAGGGGAAGCCCTTGCGGTTAATGTAGGCCCTACCCCGCTCACCGGCTGGTGCTTTGATGCGTATGTGTGTGCAGTCTATTGCACCCACTACCTCAGGGTATTCCGCTATTTGCTGGAAGAGACGCATATTGCTGGCCAATACCTCACGGGCATTGGGGAAATATACATGATCACCGACATGTGCTGACATGGTATCCAGGAACTGGTGCAGTACTCTGGAGGCTGATGCCTGTGATATCCCCATCATATCGCCAGTTGGTCTCTGGAAGGTACTTGTTGCTAGTATTCTTAGGCCAACACATACCTTGGTTTCCACTGGGATGGGTTCCCCTCTGTTGGTTCTGTGTGTGAGGCGTGGCCTGCACAGCTCAACAATTTGCTGCAGGAGCTCTCTGTCCACTCTATAGCGCTCTACTATCTCCAGCTCATGTAACCCGTGGTAGGTGATCCTGGGCCTGTACACTCTTCTCCATCTCCTCACTGTGGGTTTTCTGGCACCATCTGCATTGTCACCACCCTCAGC
This sequence comes from Protopterus annectens, assembly GCF_019279795.1. NCBI lineage: Eukaryota > Metazoa > Chordata > Ceratodontiformes > Protopteridae > Protopterus > Protopterus annectens. Next base: position 1,550,426,836 of record NC_056744.1, on the reverse strand, counting down.
AAGTCACCTATGTCTCATTATGACAGCTATGGCAGCCCCTAACATTTCTGCTCTGAGTTCAGCTTTTTCAGTTTTCACTTCTATTAGCTTACTCCTGTCTTGCAGTGTCTCTTAAGGGAAACATCCTGCACTACTGTTTGCAGAGTTTTAGGTGCTGGGCTGGGCTACTATTCTGCCTGTGTAATTGCCTGCTTCTAATTGTTTTCACCTGCTAGCTTCAGCAGTTATCCCTGCTAGCTTCCTATTAATTCTGTTGCTTCCTTTTTCCTCTCTGTTTCCTTAGGGGGGAGCAACGTGCATACCAGCAGAAACACGCTCACAGTGACTTACACGGTTCAGAATCTACTTATTCGGGTTAAAACGTGTGTACACCCGTGCAAACACTGTTACACATCTGCCAACAGCCTCCAACATGCTGAGCCTGCCCTACACGTGCGTACACCCGCGCAAACAGTGTTAAACATCTCCCAACATGCTCCCACATGCTCAGACTGCCTTACACGCTCGCACACTGTCCTACTCGCGCTTCATGGCGCGCACACGTGCGCATGCATGCACAGCAAGAAACTTTGGTGTAAGTAACAGTGTACACCTTCCATTTCTTGACTTTCCATGACTTATCTAGTGGCACACCTCTTTCCATGATCTGTGTCTGTCATCTGTCATGTTACACTGGCCTCCAATGAACTGCATTTCTTTCTACCATTCCCCCTGTGATGTCACCTATCTCCTACTCTATTCCTCCCCTTATGTATCTCTTACACTACTCAGACTGTGCTCATTTGCTATGTGACTGTGTGATTCAGTATCCGAACCCTCATTTACATGAGATTGCCTACTAATGCTTAGTTACATGTCTTAGACTCAGCTTTCCCCCTTAGCAACCACTACACGGTGGCCATATTGGTTTTGGTCTGCTGGTCCCTGCATTGTCATTCCATGTATTGCATGAAACCCACATTTGTGGGTTTATAACCTTCTTTTTTATGTTTTCATACAGCGCAGCCCGTTTGCGCGGGGCTGCGCTGGGTTTAAAAAAAAATTATAATTTTATTATTTTGGAATCGGGTTGTATTGCCAATGGCCACATATTTGGCCATTGGCATGCTGCCTGAGTCACATGCAACCTTTTTTAGGAGCTGACATGGCTCCATTGTGGAATTTGCAGAAATGTACTCAGTTGTCAAGTGAGTACATTTCTGCAGCTAAAACGTCTCCTACACAGACTGCTTTCTGCTTTGTGGATCGCTAATATACCTCATTTGCATACCTTTTGGATGCAAGTGAGGTATTTAGCATGTCCACGCCCAGTCCGTGTAAGAGACGTTTTGGCTGGTCTCTTACACGGAGCTTAGGGCTGTTCCTGGATCGCGAGGCTTGCATGGAGTGTTGCACGTCTCTTACACTCCGTGCAAGCCTTCGTGAATCCTGCCCTGTGTTTATTGACTCATACAGGTGGATTGTAATGACAGAAGTTTGAGTAGCTTTTTATGGTTAAAATATTCTAAAATGGGCAGTTTTGTCATCATTGTGTCATACTTTTTATTTCATTTCTAACTGGAAAAAATTTAAAACAGACTAACAAGTGGTGCTGTATTATACAAGGAATTTAATTTAATACAATCAGGAAGGTGAATCAAAGAACATATACATGTATGCATGGCCCACATAATGTGTGCCAGAAGCCTATGTTTTGAACATTTTATTTACTATTTATTTGAGATTTGTTGACCAGAGTAGTCCAAATGACCTGTTGCCTTTTTACAGCAGAGGCCCGAGTGAAAAAGCTCTACAATTATAAGCAGAAAAATGATAATGTTACAGTAACTAGAGTAGGACAATAGGAAGATAGTCAGACAAATGAGTCTGTGTTTACCAGGGTCTGTAGTTGGGCTATCCTTGTGTAACAGCATTAAGTTTATTGCCACCGTTATAACTGTGTACTTATGTGGATATTAGAATACTTGACTTGTTGTCTTGTACAAGAAGACATTACTGCAGTCAGTTTTGACTCAGCTGCCTCTTGGAAAGCCTGTAACAGTGTACGTATATTTATGTACCTCTGGTCTTACAGGCAACCATGTTAACATCATAACAAAAGTGCTCTTGAAAAGATGGCTGCTTACATTGTATAAACCATGCAGAAAAATGCCTTTGACCTCACTGTTAAATCGTATGACTGTCATAAATTTACTGTGGTTGTGTATTCTATATAAAACAAAATACAATTTGTTCACATAAACGTCTCACTGTATTGATGAAACACTTCATTTGCATTAGTAATTATTTTCCTCAGTATAATTGAGTACCCTTAAGAGCCTTAGAGTAGCTGGCTGGTGACAGTGTAACTACCTTAATGTAAGCTAGAAGGCTTTCTTCCAACACAGAAAGGCTTGTGGGGCTCAGAAGCTTACCAACAGTCCTGGATACAGCAACTCTATATCTGGACTAGGCTAGTTACAGGAAAGGTGGGAAACAAGCACAATTGCGGCTTTTAAACCAGAACGTTGAAAGAGATGGAAAAAAAACTGTCCAAACGGCCAATAGCTACAATTTCTGGGTCAGGAACCACTCCTCTTGTGGTAGATAGGCTACCTAATGCTTACCACTCCCACTGATAAGCTAGAAAGCTTCCCTCCAACACAGAAAGGCTTGTGGGGGCTCAAAAGCTTAAAAGAGTCCTGGATACAGCAAATCTGTACTTGGACTAGACTAGTTACAGGAAAGGTGGGGAATAAGTACAAATGTAGGCTTTTAAGCCAGCAAGTTGAAAGAGATGGAAAACTGCCCAAACGGCCAAATAAACTACAATTTCTGGACCAAAACTCACTCTTCCCATGGAGGATAGGCTACCTAGTGCTTACCACTCTCACTGATAAGCTAGAAGGCTTCTTTCCAACACAAAGGCTTGGGGGGGCTTAGAAGCTTACTAACAATCCTGGATACAGCAACTCTGTAACCGGACTAGGCTAGTTATAGAAAAGGTGGGAAACCGGCACAAGTGCAGCTTTCAAACCAGAAAGTTGAAAGAGCTGCAAAAAACTGCTCAAACAGCCAATAGCTACAATTTCTGGGTCAGGGACTACTCCTTTTGTGGTAGATATGCTACCTGATGCTTACCACTCTCACGGATAAGCTAGAAGGCTTCCCTCCAACACGGAAAGGCTTGGGGGGGCTCAGATGCTTACAAAGAGTCCTGGATACAGCAAATCTGTACCTGGACTAGACTAGTAAAAGGAAAGGCAGGAAACAAGTGCAAACACAGACTTTTAAATCAGTTGGTTGAAAGAGATGGAAAAGCTTCCCAAACGGCCTATAAACTATCATTTCTGGGCCAGAAACCACTCCTCCTGTGGTAGATAGGTTACCTAATGCTTTCCACTCCCACTGATAAGCTAGAAGGCTTCTCTACAACACAGAAGGGCTTGGGGGGCTCAGAAGCTTACCAACATTCCTAGATACAGCAAGTCCGTATCTGGACTTGATTAGTTACAGGAAAGGCAGGAAACAAACTTAGAATTTTTTTTTTGTTACAGAAAGCCAGCTAAAACAGCAGTAAATACAATTCAAATTGTAGTGCAGGCCAGCACACCCGAGTGTGTAGCAACACTACAGCAAATCCAGTTCAAATAAATACAATTAAATTAACAAATGACTAAAAAAACAAGTGCAGAAGGCAGTAAATTAGAAGTCTACTAACAAGAAGTAACAAGTGCAGAGTAAGGGTGACTGAACAGATAACAGCATGCAGAAGAGCAACTAAGACAGTTACAGTAAGAGCAGCTGAATAATAAAAAAAAAATATATATATATATATATATATATATATATATATATATATATATATATATATATATATATATATATATATATATACAATTAGGGAGGGAACAGAGCAGGATTAAGAGGGTTGTCCTTCCCAAATGCTCTCTTTGTACACAGTAGGAGGGCCTGAAATCAGAATATGATCTCACTGCACTCAGTTGAGTGAGCAAATGAGATGGGCCCAGAAGGAGTATCCAAATACAAATCTACAAGAGGGGTGGGCAATTTCAAAACCACCAACATTAACACGAAGACAAGAACAGGGAGGGTGGATGGGGAACTAACTTTAGAGAGACAGCCACAACTTTAGTTGAGTTAATATTCAGTGAAAAACACAAATAAATAAATGAAATGCAGTACTGTATGCAAAAGAGCAGATAAAAGTGTACTTAAATTCACTTATACGTCCAGCTGATTTCAGGTAGATGTTAGCCGGCCAATGCTCACCCAATGGATCAACCTCACAATCCCAGAGCTGCTTGTTTTCATAGAGGCTGATGCACAGATCTTATGCATGCCCACTTTGGAAACATCGTTGTTGCAGGAATCAATTAATACCCTGTTGAAACCTCTCATTTGAATTACATTCCTGCCATAGCTCCCATACTTCTCGATGTGCAGAAAAGTACGCAAAACATCTGGACAAAGACTAACATTATTGGGGGGTTAAGTTGGCAAAAATAAAAATATTTTTCACATAAACTAAACTTAGAAAGTTGATTGAATAACAGGGATTAACTGTGCATTTCCCAAAAGAGATAGTCTGCAACTAAAATGTATGTCATTATTTTTAGTAAAGTCAGAAAACCATCAGTATTATGAAGAACACACCGAAGGTAGGAGGCAGAAATCTGAACATTTAGTGAAAATCTGGATAGCTGTGAAGAAATTGTACAACAAAAGAATTGATCTGTAGACATTCAGGGATGGTTTTCTCCTTTCCAGGTTTGTTTAATTTAGTTAGGAGCAAGGCATAACCTATTTTGGGGCAGTAATACTTCTCCTTTGTTTTTTTCAGGACTACCACGTGTGTGTGTGTGTGTGTGTGTGTGTGTGTGTGTGTGTATTACGCAAAAGTACCTCACAAAGAGGATCCTAGGCCTTAAACACATGTCCTATATGGACAGACTCAAAAAACTCCCAACTATTTTCTGTCTCATATCACCTACTTAGAGGTGATCTCTGCTTAACTTACAAATCCATGTATGATCCAGCTCTGTTAGAAATGCTACATCTAAAGAAATCCCAGTCCCTCTGCACTACACACCAGAAACCTTAACCTCTTACCACAATCAACAGAACAAGCTGGAGGGACAAGTACATAACCCAGAGACTGCTCATACTATGGAACAGACTTCCCTTACATGTCAAACAGAGCACCTCACTGGCCCTCTTCAAGAGAAATCTTGAAGAGTGGATGGGAAATAGAAAATTCACTCTGGGGATCACTCAAGTGGCTGAACTCGACAGAGGCACTGGGAACTAAGGTCACGTGGCATGATGCCAGTGTAATCCTATGGGCTAGGCTTGTAAAGACTCCAGGGCCATTAGCCTAGTACAAACCTATGAACCTATATATATATATATATATATATATATATATATATATATATATATATATATATCTATATATATATTTATAGAGAGAGCGATATGTATGTGTGTGTGTGTATATGTGGCGTAGTGTGTTATTTGGATGGCGCAGTGGTGCAGCGGTAGCATTGTCGCATCACAGCAAGAGGTTCTTTGGTTCAGTTCTCGGCTGGGGTGCCTTCTGTGTGGAGTCTGCATGTTCTCCCTACATTCGTGTGGGTTTCCTCCGGGTACTTCGGTTTCCTCCCATGTTACAAAGACATGCATCTAGTGTGTTACTCCCCGGGCCTCCACTGAAAATTGGCTTTGTTCCAAGTCAAACTTTCCCGGTTAAAAAATGTTAAATAAATAAATAAATAAAAATGTGTGTCTGTGTGTATATGTATGTCTGGGTAGGGGTGGCTGCAGTGGTGCAGCAGTTACCATTGTCACCTCACAGCAAAAGATTCTCCAATTCAATTCTTGGCTGTAGTGCCTTCTGAGCAGAGTCTGCATGTACTCTCTGTGATTGTGTGAGCTTCCTTAGGGTGCTCCAGATTCCTCTCACATTCTAAAAACATGCAGTAGGTGGATTGGACACTCTAAATTGGCTGTAGGTGTGAGTATGTAGTACACTTGAACTACTGCAGCAGGGCTAGCTGCCCAGTGGTGTAAATCTTGGCTTGAGATGATTGTCACTGTTGGTGACACCCTGACCCCCATGGGAAAAAGAATATATATATATATATATATATATATATATATATATATATATATATATATATATATATATATAGTGGATATAAAATGTTTACACACCCCTGTTAAAATGCCAGGTTTTTGTGATATAAAAAAATGAGACCACAATAAATGATTTCAAAACTTTTCCCACCTTTAATGTGACCTATAACCTGTACATTTCAATTGAAAAACAAACCAATCTGTTAGGGGAAAAAATATAAAAAATAAAAAAAACGTACAATACAATGGTTGTATAAGTGTACACACCCTTAAAGTAATACTTTGTGTGTGCACACCCTTAAACTAATACTTTGTTGAAGCACCTTTTGATTTAATTGCAACATTCAGTCTTCTTGGGTACACACCTGCCATCAATTAAAGAGACTCTGATTGACCCCAAATAAAGTTCAGCTGTCCTAGTAGGATTTTCCTGACATTTACTCAGTTGCCTAATATAGCAAAAGCTATGGTTCACAGAGAGCTTACAATGCATCAAAGGAATCTCATTGTTGAAAGGTATCAGTATAAGTAGGGTACAAAAAAATTTCCACAGCATTGGATATACCATGAAACACAGTGGAAGACAGTCAACAAAAAGTGGAGAAAATATGGGACAACAATGACTTTACAAAGCACTGGATGTCCCTCCAAAATTGATGAAAAGACAAGATGAAAACTGGTCATGGAGATTGCCAAGAGACCTGCAGCAACACTGAAGGAGCTGCAGGAATTTCTGGTAAGTACTGGTTGGGTACTATGTGACAACAATCTCCTGTATTATCCATATGTCTGGCCTATGGGGTAGGGTTGCAAGACAGAAGCTTTTTCTTACACAGAAAAAACATCCAGGCCTGGCTAACATTTGCAAAACAATACATCAAGTCTCCCAAAAGCATTTGGGAAAATGTGTTATGGTCTGATGAGACCAAGGTTGAACTTTTTGGCCACAATTCCAAAAGGTATTTTTGGTGCAAAAACAACACTTTGCATCACCAGAAGGACACCATCCCCACAGTGAAGCATGGTGGTGGCAGTATCATGCTTTGGGGTTGCCTTTCTTCAACTAGAACTGGGGCTTTAGTCAAGGTGGAGGAAATTATGAACAATTCCAAATACCAGTCACTTTTGGCTCAAAGCCTTCAGGCGTTAAAGATGAAGAGGAATTTCACCTTTCAACACAACAATGACCCCAAGCATACATCCAAATCAACCAAAGAATGACTTCACCAGAAGAAAATTAAAGTTTTGGAATGGCCAATCCAGAGGCCAGACCTAAATGCAATTGCAAATTGTTAGGTTGACCTGAAGAGGGCTGTGCACAAGAGATGCCCTCACAATCTGACAGATTTGGAGTGCTTTTGTAAGGAAGAGTGGACAAATATTGCCAAGTCAAGATGTGCCATGCTGATAAGACTCCTACCCAAGAAGACTGAATGCTGTAATTAAATCAAAAGGTGCTTCAACAAAGTATTAGTTTAAGAGTGTGCACACTTATGCAACCAGCATATTGTATTTTTTTTATATATTTTTTCCCCTAACAGATTTGTTTGTTTTTTAATTGAATGGTACCGGTTATAGGTCACATTAAATGTGGGAAAAGATTTGAAATGATTTATTGTTGTCTCATTTTTTTAGATAAAAAAATGGCATTTTAACAGGAGTGTGTAAATCCAGGAGTCTCGGTGCCTATGCATTTGGTGTCATATGTAATACCCAGTTAATAGTGGGGTAATTAAAGTCACCCTTGAATATCTATTAGTTTGGGTTTTGAGTGTTTCCAGTAAGTTTAAATATATGTTATGTGTTTCCTTTGTCTTATTATATAGCTTGTAAGGAGGTGGTACTGGATTATGCCTATGGTGATTATAATATGTAGAAGCTTCAAGATTGGTGGTATATTTGTTTTTGATGTAAATTGGGACACCTACACCTTTAGTCCCCATCTGTGTAGTGGATGGTCTAAATGTATAGAAGGCATTATAACAGTGTACTGTCAGTGTGCTCTACACAGCTTTAAACCATATCTCAGTGACTGCATAGATATCCGCATTCTCTAAGGTTAGGATAGCTTCTAGGGAGTGATATTTTTGCTTGGATTTCTAGTACTGAGCAGTAACACCTTTAGGTTTTCTTGGTTTTGATTTGCTATTTCAGAAGTACTTTCAGTTTGGCATTAACTAAAAAAAAAAAAAAGCACTATGCGTGGAGGAAACTTTTTTAGCTAATATTTGAAAGCCTAGGAGGAGTGGTGGAGACCATCCCTGGCATAGCAGCATGGTCTCTTAACTATATCCTTCCACGCGATCAGTAGCGATCAGTATTGTATCACATTGGAATGACAGCGGAAACAAAGCCAATTATTAAAGTCAGTCATTTTTTCTTCATATTGTGGCATCATGCTTGGAGAAGGTAAAATGCTGCTTAATGCTGTTCTCATACCAGCGTGAGACACAAAGATTGTGAGACCTCCATGATGTCCATCTACATGTTGTCTAGGGAGGTATATCCTCAGGTCATTTACACTCACATGGATTATGACTGAGTCCTACTGGTACTTGTGGTCCAACGACCTGCATGCATTTGTAACGTGGTGGATCCTGGCCCCTGATAAGCAACTGACCATTACTTTCTCTCTACTCAGCCTAGTGAGAGGGACATCAGTATATCACACAATGGGGTCTCCTTTGACTAGAATGTTAGATTTTGTGGTGGCTTGCCATATGGGGGTTAGAAGTAGAGGTTCCAGGAGATGTGGCTGTATGGAATGATGCGGGTATTTTGAAAGTGTGAATTCAGGGTTGCTGAGTGAGTTAGTTATGTGTACTTCACTAAGGAGGTCTTTGGGGCTTAGGTAGGTTACATTTAAATGTCTCATCATATATGGGTCTATGTTTCTGCTTTGAGTTGTGTTTGATCTGTGCAGTGTGCATACTACTGACAACCTTATTGACATTAGGAGTGCTTTTATGTGAAAGCTTTGCATCCAGCGACATTGTGTAAATACATCTCTTGCAGACCATATCAATTTGTTTAATAATTAACTGGTTTCTGTAAATATGAAGCAGTTTCTACATTACCTCAGGATGCCCATATCCACCAAGCTGGTAACAGAGGTAGTGGGAAAGTTCATATCCATGGCAACAGACCCTTTTTCTTGATTAGACAGTTAAATAATTTTTATTTGTTTTGTTGAGTGCACTCAGTTTTTAATTGTAAACAGCTTTTGCAAAGGACTGCAATAAACATGAGTTTTTTTGGTAACAAGCTGGAGCCTGACAAAAGGGAAAAAGTGGCCTACTCCTCTGATGTGGGAAATAGCTGCATATGTGTTAGCACAGTCTGTGTGTGTATGTATGTGCCATGTCTTTCAACTTTTACTTGGAATTCTGGATGAAGAGAAAATATTTAGGGAAAAGATACTCTTAGTGGGGGCTATTCACTCAAAATAATGTCCAGATTTAGGTGGAATGGAACAAAAGTTAGAGAACAAATTACATGTGTTCCCCCAAATTTGGGAGAGCTAAGGTGTGTGTATGCGCTTATGTGTTTCTGTTTTGGACCTTTATGATTAATGACTGAAAATTGATTACTTTTTGATTCAATAAATTTAAATACATACATACACACACACACACACACACACACACACACACACACACACACACACACACACACACACACACACACACACATAAATAAATGAAATATTTAGTTGCAAGGCTTCAATACCAAGATGGAGGAGGGTTACTAATGTCGGTTTACATTTGCAAAAAAACCCAGGGAATCTCCCCTTCCCCTCGCTGGCTGGCATCTTGTGTCATAACCAGTGGTGATGGTAGATAAAAGATAAAATGATGTGCTAATAGATTGTGTTTGTATTGCACAGGGACCTGTTTGCACACATTTAAAGATCACCACTTGTGAATGTTCTTTGTCATTTAATGAGATTGCTTACTAAAGCTGAGGCCTGTGCCAAGACAAATTTAGATATGAATATGTTTTGGGGGTAAATAATTTAGACCTAACCTGGCTGAAAAAAAAATATAACATTAATTGCGACTGACCTAAGTAATGCATTGTTATTATTATTTTGTGTATGTTAATCAGGCAGTATATAACACACCCAGACTCCCATTAGTAGTTTAAGTAATACATTATTATTATTATTATTATTATTTGTATGTTAATCAGGTAGTATATAACACACCCAGACTCCCATTAGTAGTTTAAGTAATACATTATTATTATTATTATTATTATTAATAATAATTTTTGTATGTTAATCAGGCAGTATATAACACACCCAGACTCCCATTAGTAGTTTAATTAATACATTATTATTATTATTATTATTAATTTTTGTATGTTAATCAGGCAGTATATAACACACCCAGACTCCCATTAGTAGTTTAAGTAATACATTATTATTATTAATTTTTGTATGTTAATCAGGCAGTATATAACACACCCAGACTCCCATTAGTAGTTTAAGTAATACATTATTATTATTATTATTATTATTATTATTATTATTTTTTGTATGTTAATCAGGCAGTATATAACACACCCAGACTCCCATTAGTAGTTTTTCTTGCTGGTAAGAAAAATGAAACTCTGAATTCATCTGCAAAAGACAGAATGAAAATAACATTTGCTTTTCTTTGAGGCAGGGAAAACAACACCCTTTTGAAAAAAAATGATTTGCTGTTTTTATTGGTTTAGTCCTAAAAACTATGGTGGTGGTGCTGCGGTAGCGTTGTCACCTCACAGTAAGATGTTGTTTTGTTCGATTCTCAGCTAGAGCATCTTCTGTGTGGAGACATTCATGAATCGGCGTACCTTCGTTGAAGGATGTGCATCAGGGCTGGCAACTCGGCACGTAAAAATCTACTGCCAATCATTAGTGGACCGGAGTTCAGCTGCGGCGACCCCTAATCGGGAAAAGCAGAAAGACACAACATTGGTTTAGTCCTAAATTCTTACATTTATCCAAACTGTTTATAAATGTTGCAAGTGAAGTACTGTGTTTGACATGTAAAGTCAGCCTATTTCACAAATTTGGAATGCACTGGGTAACGTACTTTGCAAGCCTTCTGGAAATGTTGATGTGATAGTATTCAGTTACAACTCATTTTATTGTGGTGATGGTGATCTTAGAATACTGGGTCCTTCATAGCATGGGAATTGTAGTAGACATGACCCACTCAGGAATGTGTAGGACACTTTGTAAAGAGACAATTTTCAGTCTGTCAGAGTAGCTACGTTTATTGACACCGGAGATCTTTTTTGTTGAGGAAACATTGAAGTATTTTGAGGTGCTCTGAGTACTTTGTGAGGTATGTGCCAATGGGGCACTGTTTTCAATGCTGGGCCTAATAAAGGATGAACACAGTAAGGGTATAACTTATTTAGAACTTGACAAGATACAACAAAGGATAAGCTGTGTAAAGCAGAAGGATTTTTCAGCAACCACAGAGCATGGTGGTCAAAGGAGAATCTGTTAGCAATATAGAGACCCTACTACCTGCTGACTGTGCCAAAGTAAGAAATCTGTATGGTAAGTGGTACAGATACAGGCTTTACCAATGATGCATTTCAAGGTGTTGAACATAAGCCCATGATTAACACATGAAGCATTTGTTTGGCATTGTCCTTGCTGGAGATTTTGAATAGCAGCATATGATTTGATAACTATACCCATTTCACAGCCATCATCATCAGACTTGTGTATGTATATATGTATGTATGTGTGTGTATGTGTGTATATATATATATATATATATATATATATATATATATATATTGGTTATTGTATGTATTTCTGGATTCAAACTGTTCTTGTTACACAAATTTGTAAGGAAAGCAATTTCATGCATTTGCAACTAACTAGAAGAAATCCTCATTGGAGGTTACCAGTCAAATGGCCTTGGACCCTTTTTAAGCCTAGCCATTCATGCCCCTGTTTTCATAATTGTCAGTGCCCAAGGACTAGAAAGACGTTGGTGTATATCTGGCAGATGTATGCTGGCTAATGCTGTAGGTGGAAAGAAGCTCTGTATATGTTAATTGATGGGCTAGTTCTAACCAATCTAGGTTTTCAGTGCTATACAGTAGTGGGTTCTGAAAGTGGCATTTGCTGCAAATTTAGCCACTTTACAGTATCATTGCTCCAATTCTGCTTTTGCTGCTGCCTAGAAGTTAGTAAGAGTGGGTACTCAATAAACTAGCAAGGGGAGGTGCTATGTAGTGGCGAATGTAGCTTCACCTGTGTTGGTGAGAAAGTTGTTGGATCTCTAAAGCATTCTAAGTTTTCCGTAGCATAGTTGAACATTACACCTTCCTACTGGTGCAGCGAATTTGCACTTTAGCTGTAAATCCCTTCTGTGAGAGAGACTACAAGAGGTTACACAAAATAGAGAAAAAAAAAAAATAGAACTGTGTGTTTGTGTATGTTTGCATGAGAGTACGAGCGAGATCGAACCATTATTTTACACTCGCTAAGCAGTGGTTTTGCTGTTTAGTGACTAAAAGTAAAAAACATTTAAAAAAGTGTGTGCATGTATTTGTTTATGTTTCTGAATATGTGTGAGTATATGCATGCTTGTGTGAATGAGAGCAAAAGTGTGTGTGTGTGTGTGTGTGTGTGTGTGTGTGTGTGTGTGTGTGTGTGTGAGAGAGACAGAAAAGAGTGAGTGCGATCGAGCAGTGACAGCAGCAGTATGTTTTGTTCATAGAGTTAACTACCTTTGTCTTCTTGTCTGGTTACTTTTTTGCTTTTACTGAAGTTCAGAAAGGGAGACATGAGTTTTTGCCAACTCAGTTAATGTCAAATTCAAGTGACAATGCATGTAGATTATTCATTGGTGGCACCATTTTATCTAAAGTTATTGATAATGTAAAGTATACATATTGTATTCACTTAATTAGAATATTTAATGTCTGGAATTTTAAGTTAACAATGGATGCTAATGTGCAGTAGAAAGCTCTGTTCTTGCAAATTTATGATGGTTACATAAAGTACTGCAGAGGTCGTTGGAATAGAACTATTCAACACCCATAATTTCATTGATATATTCAGTCCGAAAGAGAATGGGCTGGTTCCAAGAATCCCAAAGATTATGCTGTCATGCATGTGGAAGTCTGGGTAGATAGTAATATGTTATAGGCCTATTAAAGAGTTTATTTTTCTGGAACAAGATGGTAGAGCTTTTCTACTTTAGAAACAGGTGATTATGATAGTTGGATCTTGGACATGGTGTGGTTATAGAATAAAAATATTTACATTTTTTATATTGTGGTCTTGGCCACAAAGAAAATGTTGCCTTCTGTGAAGAACTAGTCATTTCCTTTGAATGTGTCTTTTCCATTACCCTGTTGGTAGTTCTATTTTTATGAGGCCAAAAACGTTAATGTATTATAAGGCTTTACAGCAAGAAGCACAGGGATGGATGGAAATATCATTCAGTCATATAGCTAACTTAGTTTTTTAACAGTGTGTTTAGCAATACACAGGAAAATCATAGTAAAATAGTTATTAAAATAATCATAGAGTACATATTGGCTGACAACTAGTGCCAGGCACTTCAATTTGGGATTTAGAGGTAAGGAAGTCTCTGCTCGGTTTAATTTCTCCAAGTCTTTTGGGTTTCTGATACCATAATGGTAATGGACCGAAGTCCTAATTCTTAGTGGGATTGAAGTTCATGAAATTAGTATTGCTTCAATCTTTGATGTCAGCCAGAAATGCTGTTCGCAGTACCTGTAATGTGCCCAGAACTGATACCTTCTGCATTTCGTATGGAGTTACATGTAGTGGTAGCGTATCTAAATATGACTGTACATTCTTTTTTATGAGACCCATTGCTTCTACCTCTTTTGGAACTGCTGGGTGTGCTTCAACATTGCATTGCCCTCATTTCTACCTGCAAATCCTGTTATTTTATGATTTTGTGTCTCTGTGTGTAACACACTGTAATTAATGGTTTCAGCTATTTCAGTGATCAATGCAAATTTTGTCTTTTCATGGGCTGCTATATCTTTTTTTTGTAGCATCTATGTCTTGAACTGTTGGTAATAGGTGATCATATGTGATATAAACTTCATCATTCTCTATAATGCTTTGTGGCTCATGTTTCCAGTGTTTCTCAGCAACTCAGTATTGTATTGTTTGCATAATCTCCAATGCAACTGCTTTGCTGCATTAGTATGCCTTTTAGTATACAGGCCCTCTGTCATTACTGTATCACACTCAGCAGCAAGATGTGCGACTGTCTCTAATTCTGTTTTACAGAACCTGCATTTGTCTGTTTCTCTAACGTCCAATGGACTTTGTAAACCAACATGTATGTAGTCCACTATCCTGGACTGCCCATAATTAACCTTTTATCTTTCGGTTAAAATCAACTCTCCTTAACCATTCCTGCATCAGATCCTTCCAGGAGTTTTCTGTACTTCGAACTATATTTTTGCCTTTTCCATATTTTTTGCCTTTTCACCTATCGTTCATTTTATAGTCTTGCTTTGATTTTTAGCTACTTCAGGTTTGATTTCCATTCCTGCTTGACACCAATACACTTCTGCTAAACTAAGCAGGGAACTAATCTTAGACTTGTTCTACTCATGTTTTAAAAGTTTCATGATGTTTGAATATTGTGAGATCAGCAGACATACATGCAGTCCTACAACTGCAGATCTATATACATATTCAGTTTCTAGAAGGACTATACCTCCTTCAGAACGGAACATATATAATCTTGGTAAACACTGATTTTTATAAATCATTTGCTAAGTGTGAAGTATTTTTGTTTTCCTGTCCAACTGATTCAATACCTTTTCGGGTCAGTCAATCACCCCAAAACTGTAAGCTAGAACAGGAAGAACAAATTTGTTTATAGCTTGGACTTAGTTCCTTGATGTCAAGGTAGTTTTTAGTATTCATTTTAGTCTTCTAAAATATTCCTAAGTTTTTTCACATTTGTTCATGTTTTGTTGTTGATCATTCATTAATTCACAAATATTTTTATACTCCCTCTTTTCTATTGCACATTCCTGACTCAGACTAATGTTTTCTTGGTTCAATATTGTTAGGGTCCGGTTTTGCAGTTCAATGTCACAGCATTTGATAATGAGCCGTTTTGATGATTTGATTTAGACCCCAAAAACTCAGCATCCCATTCATGCTACATATATTAATTCTAGAACTAAATACTACCACAAACTGTTATTAAAACTCTAGAAACTTGCTATTAGATTACTAGCTAACCTCATAGTGGATGGTGACATCCACCCTAACCCAGGTCCAACCCCACCTGTTACTATCAGCCCCACAAATAACAACCATACTACCCTACTAAATGCAAATAATGCCCCCAACTCACTCCTAGTGTGTCACCTAAACATTAGAAGTATAAACAAGAAAATTCACTACTTACATGCCCTCCTGGATGTCCACTCCCCTGATATACTATAGAGGTTGGGATGGTGGCCTAATGGTTAAGGTGTTTGCCTTACAAAAACAAGGTGCAGTGTTTGAGTCTCACAAGGGATAATTGGCTAGGCTTAAAATGACTCACAAGGGCAGATAGCTTAGTACTAATCTATGGACCTATATACTATGCATTACCGAGACATGGCTCAACCCTACTACCATTGATAATGAGATTATACCCCCCAGGGTACAAACTTGATTGCATTTCTAAGAAAGGAGAGGGGTAGCCATCTTGTATAAATCCACTCTGGAAGTATCCCAAACTAGTACCACAAATGCCTTGTTTACTAACAATGCAAAAATTAATGACCTGTACAAAATCATCCCTGATGCAACTTGTATTCAGTATGCAGATGACTCCACCTTAATCTGCTCTGCCACCTCCCCCCACAGATTTACAATCCTTGTCCCAAATCACTTTCAACAAAGTAGAGAACTGGCTCACTGGTCGCCAACTACTATTAAACCCAAATAAAACTAAACTATTACTCTTCTCCCCCACTCACAAGGTCCCCTCACCACCTCTCACCATAATATCTAGCAATGGTACCATAATTTCTCCAGAACCTAGTACTAAACTACTGGGAGTGGTCATCAACAACAACCTCAAGTTTGATGCTCACAGACAAAACTATTAAAACAGTTAATAAAAAAATGAGGCTCTTTATACAGGATTAAACCATTCCTAACCCCATCTGCTAGAACTGTTATTGCCCATACACATCAGCTATCAACCCTTCTTTATGCCTCACCCATCTTCGTAAACCTAAGCAAATCAAAATCTCAATAAATTTAGGTGCTACAATAACATTGCCAGATTTGCCACAGGATCAGCTTATAGAACCCATCACTGCCTTAACCTCAATCTTTAGACTGGTTTGAACTACCCTATCAACTGCAATATAGCCAACTAATACTTGTTCACAAAATCCTCTACCATCCAGACCATACTGAAATATATTATTACCCCCTACAGTAACCTAAAATCCCTTCTCTCTTCCAAAAAATTGCTATTGCAAACTGTTAAAACCAACAATTCAGCTAGTGAATCACTATTCTCCAATTCTGCAGGTGAAAACTGGAACCTACATCCTGCTGAACTCACCACTGACCCCTCCTTATCCCAATTCAAAAAATCCCTTAGGAAATACTTAAAAATGCAGTGGCTTTGTCCCTGTACAAACCCTAACTATCCCCCACTCAAACATAATTCATAAATGAGAATCTCATTGCAAGAATAAAATTCTGTGCATCATCCACCTACTGGAAAGACTTAAAGTTAACACTACACCATGTATGGTAACCACCTTAATATGTGTTTTCCTTTTTCAGATGAAATCTTTAACTAGTTCTTTCTCAGCCACTTGCTTCCAACCTTTGCTGTGTGTATGTGAGAAAAACATGTACCTGTGTGTACATATAGTTAAACAAATCTCAGTTTTGTGATAACTCACTGTATTTACACTTGTTTTTGTACATATGGGGCTTTTCTCCCCAGGCCTCCCCTGAAAATGGACCTGTATGAAGTCTGACTTTCCCCGTTAACAAATGTAAAATAAATAAATAGAACCCACAGTATGAAAGTAGCTGACTCCAAGTCAGACTGCCGACCGACCAGTCATAAGTGAAGTCCCACAGGGTTAAGTCCTGGGTCATCTCCCATTTGGTATCTACTTCTCTGAAGTCCAGGGTAACATGAAGGAACTCTGGCTGACAAAGTTCGCAGACAATTGCAAGTTGGGTGCTATAATTAGCTCCCTAAGTGATGTTAACATCCTACAGAAAGGCCTAATTGAGACCAATGACTGGTGTCAGAATCATGGCCTTAAGCTCAATGCCAAAAAATGTCATAATCCCCCTTGGGAAAAAACGATTTCCTTGAATTACCACATCGATGGTAGTCCACTGAACACAGAAGGCGTTATAAGAGATTTGGGAACGCAGGTTGACAGCAACCTCTCTTTTGATAACCACATTGCCACTGTGGTTAGAAAGTCCTTCTGTGTGGCATATCTCATTACTAAGGGCTTTGCATCCAGGAAGAAAGAGGTCACTGTCTCTGTCTACTCTTCCCTCATTAGGCCAGTCATCGAGTACAATGCCCCATTTGGCATGTACCTCACTAGACACCTGCAACAACTGGAGAGTCTGCAAAAGTACCTCACAAAGAGGATCCTATGCCTTAAACACTTGTCCTATTTGGATAGACTCAAAAACTCCAACTATTCTCTATCTCATTTCACCTACTTAGAGGCAATCCCTGCTTGACTTGCAAAGCCATGTCTCATCCAGCACTATTAGAAATGCTACATGTAAAGAGATCCCAATCCCTCCACACCACATGTTCCAGAGACCTCAACCTCATTACCACAATCAACAGAACATGCTGGAGGGACATGTTCATAACTCAGAGACTGCCCATGCTATGGGATAGACATCCATACATGTCAAGCAGAGCACCACATTGGCCCTCTTCAAGAGAAATCTTGAGTGGATGAGAAATAAAAAATTCACCCCAAGGATCACTCCAGTGGCTCTACTCGACAGAGGCACTGGGAACTAAGGTCGGGTGGCATGATGCCAGGGTACTCCTATGCGCTAGGCTTGTAAAGGCTCCAAGGCCGTTAGCCTAGTACACATCTATGAACCCATTCACTTGTCAATCACTAGACAACATTGACTGTGTCAGAGTTGCCAATGTTTCTTGCTCCTTCCCTTGCTGTACATCTCCAACTGAACTTTTGTATTCATTTTGTACTGAAAGGTGTAGAGAATCTTCATGTGGCAAGTGATCACATGCTTCCCTTTTCACCAGTTTCTCCTTAATTACTCCTTGTTCCAGCATGCTGTGACCTTACCACTGTAGGATTTTCTATACTGTATCCTTCACTTCTCAGGTAATCCATAATTTCAGTTTCCATTTCTTTAACTTCCCCATTACTAATCATCTTTTCTGCTTTCCCCTTTTGTTTTCTTATTTTTTTGTATTGTGAAATTTTGTATATCCATATGCATTTGCCTGCATTTTTCTTCAACTGTTTTTGTTGCCATTTTTTTGTATTGATTTGTTTTGCTTTCTCCTTTGCTTAAATATTGCACTATATTAAAGTGTTATACTTTCCCATGTCCATCTTTCTTCCTTTCTGTTTTCCTTACTTTGGGGACCAATTGTTCCACCATGCTGTAACATAAACTGTGTTAGCCTTTCTACACTAAATCCTTCACTTTAGAAGTATTTCATAACTTCAGCTTATGTTTAACTTTTACTTCACTGATCTTCTGTTTTACATTCCCCTTTTGTGATCTTGTTTGGGTTGTGAAAGTTTCCATACCTGGATATTTTGCCTATATTTATCTTCAAATATCTGTGGAGATGCTTTCTGGTATTGACTATTTTGGCTTTCTCCTCTGCATAAATATTGCAACAAATCAAATCTTTCTTTCCTTCCCATGTCCATGTTAATTTTCATGCCTTTCAAAAATCTCTAGGTTTTGTTCTTTACATTTTTGCACTTCCTTGGCCATTCTTCTAAATGGCCCAACATTTTTGCCTATATAATAGTTTTCATGGATCTGTTGTATGAATGAACACAAAACATACACGTGATGGGATTAATAGTTTTTCTTGTGCAAGTATATTTCTTTCCTCTGGTTTCTCTCTTGATCATTTTGAATATTTTCTATCTAGAAATTCTGGGCTTCCTGCATAATAATAAAAAATTATTTTTTATCCTCAGTAGTCCACTCTATCATCTTTATGGCTCTTTTCCAGCCTGTCTGTTTTTGTGAACTACTACTTCCTTCTAAAATGGGGTAGGTCCATCCACCCCCTAAACTTGACCTAACCCCATTGTTGGAATGTTTGTGTCTTGAAGATTCTATGCTGTCAGTTTTTCACTGTGTGCATATGAGGATCAGACACTTGTTTATACTGGGACTTTTGTGTACACAGTTCTCTTTTTTTTATTTTTAAACTACTTCTGTCCATGGTATATGCTATATAAAATACATTGTATACAGCAGTGTCATACTCAGTAAAGTATAGTTTATTTAAATAGAAGCTCATTGCTAACCAGTATCGATGTTTCCTACATTTCACTATAGCTGATTTTGCTTATTGTATGTATTTCTGGACTCCAACTTGTTCTTGTTACACAAATCTGTAAGGAAAGCAATTTCCCGCATTTGCAACTCAATGCAATAAATCCTGATTGGAGGTTACCAGTCTAATGGCCTAGAGCCTTTTTAAGCCTAGCCAGTCCTGCCCTGGTTTTCATAGTTGTCAATGCCCAAGGACTAGAAAGACTTTGGTGTATGCCTGTGTCTTGGACCATAAGCTGCTGCTGTCCATAAAGGCCACAGGTGACAAGCAGGGGTGAATTTATGATTTCTAATCCATTGGTACAAATGTTATTTGAATAAGCTTGAAGATTTACATAAATGGAGTATCTTTTCCAGAAAAGGGGTAAAAGCACACACCTGTTTCTCCAACATGTTTTGCTTATGCCACAGATGATGTTTAGATGTGTACCATATCCATTAAGGCTGAATCTGAGAAGGTCTTGTAGGCTAGGTATAGATTGCCCCTCGGTAGTCTGTAGGAGACTGAGTACAGGGACAAGAGTTTGAGGTTTTCCACATAAGACATGTCTTTTACACCCTGTATTCTTTTAATGAGGATTTTCTGTGACCACTACAGTTGTTGAAAATGTCTGGTCAGGTACATGCTGAAGAGTGCAGTGTACTCGATTATTTGTCTAATCAGGGCCAAGTATAGTAAGATTATGATCTCCTTAGATATGGATGCAATGCCATAACTTACAACTCGCCCCCACGTAGAAGGATTTTCTCACCACTGTGGACACATGGTGATCAAAGTTCAGGTTACTGTCAACCTGAGTTGTCACATCCCTTACCACTGGGTCTACTGTTACGAGAGTGTTATCAATGCTGTAATTTGCAGGGGTGGTCAACTTCCCAAAGGGTATAAATATGCATTTTTTGGCATTGAGTATTAGGTTCTGTTTCTGGCACCAGTTACTTGGCTCTCAGATCCTCCTTAAGGGTATTTACATCTTTGCAGGAATCAGTCATTGCACCCAACTTGCAGTCATCTGCAGATATGGTCACCCAAAGACCCTCTATATTTGCTATGACTTCAGAGAAGTGTATTCCAAACAGGAGAGGTCCAAGTGCCGAGTCCTGTGAAACACCACTAGTAGCAGGAGTAGTCGTGGAGGTGGATTCCCTACCCTAACTTCATGTGATTATTCATTAGGTTACATAGGGATTTATGTCTACATTTTTGAAATTGTCTATAATACCAAAGTGAGATAGTGTGTTGAATGCCTTTACCAGGTTGAGTATGCATTGTTTTGTCAATCATCCATGGTTCAAGTGGTCTTCTCACAGTAGTCCACTGGGTTTAGCATGCATGACCTACATTTGATGAAACCAAACTGGGATGGGTCCAGTGTTTGATCTCCAATGTATTTATTAGCTCCATGATAACTTGCATACAAGACTAGTCCAGCTTATGGCTCTGTAGTTCCATGGGTCTGTTGATGATCCACCTTTATGTAGAGGGATGACCATTGCAGTCCTGCATTCTTTAGGGACGAAGCCTGTCTGGAGGCTGTGGCTTAATATAGGTTCTAGCTGGCATGACATGTCATGTTTCAAACTATTTAGGAGGCATCCCTGAATGTTATCAGTGCCCTTTGCTGTAGTGTGTTTAGCTCTGGAGAGGGCAGTGAGGACCTGTTTAGTAACAGTGGGGGGATAAGTGGCAGAGGGTATTTCCTGTGGAGTAACTAGTCATCTTTGAGTCATATGGACTCTGTCTTCTACTTGTACGGTAATGCTGTTGTGTAATACTTTTGAATAAAGTTATTGTCCTCTACTCTTACCTTGGTCTTTGGTAACTACTTTAGCCATTTAAATGTTTTTATCAAGGCTTTTCTCTCTGCACTATAAGGTTGAGAGGTATGCCTTCAATTATAACTGAAATGTTATGAAATCACAAGAAATTAATGGCTTTTGTTGCATGTGTACTCCTATATACTAGACAGACTTTTTTGTGTCTAATTATCATTAGCCAATACAACTTTATACATACATAAATAAGTTAACAGACATACATATTCCATGTGAAATTTCAGTTGCATGTATTTTACAAAATAAAGTTAACAAGCTAGCAGATGCACAGGTTCCACGTGAAATCATATTTTTATTTATTTGACTGTTTCATAATTATCATATCTAGGCATAGACAGACATTTTGATGTAATGTATGAGGTGAAGCAATGTAAACTGCAAGTGAAATCAAATGTGATATTTTGTTGCAAAGAGAAAATGTGCTGATAAATAAAGAAAATGAAAAACATCTATAATACACACTCATTAGTTCAAGGAAGAGCATCGCACATAAAACTAACAAAATAAATAAAAACTGAGAGATCCTGCAATACAGCATAGCCACTCTATTAAACAACGTATTTATATTTATACATTTTACATATGTACATACATACAAAGATTTCAGGCATGAGCAGTAATGCTATTCTTGCTTGCAAAGTTGTAGTTCTAGTTTGACCTCATTCCCATTTCTTATTTTTTTTTTAAGTATCATCTTGCTTGAATTCCACTTCTGCATTTTGCCCAACTGTTTGACATTCCTTCAGAAAGTGGTATAATTCTTTATTCTATTTACAGTAATCTGTTTATGTCTTGTACCATGGAGCTCACGTTGTGACTCAAAACGGTCTGTCAGCCTACCACTTGCATGGTTATCAAGCTGCAATTAGTAAGTGCACAAACAAACAGCTGAATAAACAAATAAGGGGAAAATAAATGATTTCAAACAAAGGTTAAGTTTAATTCATGGTGCATTGAAGAGTACAGTGCACATCTATTTGTTGTCTTCATTACTTATTGAAATAAACAATTAAATGTTTGTTTACAGGTACCTTATTATGTGAGTATAGAGTCGGTACTCTTACAGGACATAAAACACATTAGGGGGCATTCAGAAAGGAAAAATAGCAGTGTGTAAAGCTAAACTATGCAGTCAGTGTGACATGCAGAGCATGTGCACTTCTGAGATATATGTGTCACAATCATGGTAGTATGAAAATTAGTGTGGTCAGTAGTATATATTAATGACCATATCATGACATTCAAATGAAATGGCTTACAGAAATATATTCATCAATAAACTGATTTTTGTCTGCTTATATATATTCTATAAGCAGCATGCACATTTGTAAGATACTTGATAATTCTATATTAGGTAGCTAAGTTCATAGGTATATACTAGGCATGCAGTTCAAATGACCATTAATAAGCATAGCCAGCTAAGCCCAAACACGCTTGGATGAGTTAAGCACCATGCTATATAACCCCAAAGAGGATTTATGATTTCCAGGCCATTTATTCAGAATATTACTGAATACAGACCATGTCTAGGATTACTTGACGTGCACATGAAGTTTATTTAATAAGTATAGGATTCCTTGGGATAGAAATATGTTGTGCCAGCCATGTTCCATTTTTCTGTCTATAAAAGATTACAATCTAGGGTGGAATTGATCATGTACAATATGGATGGACAGCAGTTTATCTGCTGAAGAATGGTATACAGAGCGAGAACTGCACGCATCAAAAATGCCATTTGAACACTTGATACAAGTATCACAATAAATAGTAGGCAACAGTAAGGATTGTGGAAGGGTATACAGCTCAGCAAATTGTGTAGCCTCAGTGTAACTATCATAATTTTTGGTTTAACACACATTTTACATTATACCTTTTGTACCAGAATACATTGGGTCTGTAATACGGACACGAAAAACCGTATGAGCGAATACGAAGACGTCGACCCATATTGGGCGAAGTATGGAAATCCCGAATGTACAAAACAGCAAATTCAGAAATGTCGATTTGTTTTGGTTGGCCTGTCTGTGCTATAGCTCCGTAAGGTAAGTGTGCAATAGATAGAACTTAAGTGTTAGGATTTGGGTTAAGGTAAGTGTATAGATAGGTAATGTATGTATGTAAGGTTTAGTGTAATGTTAGAAGTAGGGTTATTTTAAGTGTATGTATGTGTATTGTTTGTTTTGTTTAGGTGTATGTCTGTAGGGGAAGTGTGTGGTAGTTACGGATCTTAGGGTTAGGGAGGGGTTAAGGATAGTGCATAGATAGTTGTATATGTGGGGTTTAGTGTAGTGTTGATGGTAGGGTTTTGTTAAATGTATGTGGATTATTTATTTTGTTTGGGTGTATGTGTGTAAGGAATGTGTGTGGTAGTTATGGACCTTAGGGTTAGGGAGGGGTTAAGGATAATGCATAGTTAGTTGTGTATGTCTGGTTTAGTGTAGGGTTAGAGGTAGGGTTTTGGTGCTTTACTTTAGGTTAGAAGTAGGGTTTGGTTAGTGTATGTGTGTGGTTTATTTATTTTCTTTGGGTAGGTAGTATGTAGTGGGTGGTGGGGTTGGCAGACTATGACAGTTCAATATTTTTTTTTCACAGTTTAATGTGCTCGGGATTTTTGTGGTTCACAGTATAGGTGTCGACGTTTAGGTATTCGGGAATAGGGTTTTTCGCTTTGGTAATATAGACCCAATACATTGCAGGTAATATCAGCATGTTCTATGAAGATGGGTGTTTCCATTCACATGGAAGAGCACCAGCAAGATTCCAGGTGATCAAACATGCAGGAAGCTCTAGTCAACAAAAGTATTGTTGGAAGGTGCAATATGTGTCTTACAGGTAACACCCAGGTTCTGCAAATAAAAGACAGTAATGTTAGGCATGGTAGAAGAGGTTATTTTTCAGCTGTCTTTCATAAGCATTGCATTTTCATCTTCCTAATTTCTTGATGTTCTCCTACTACATCCTTGCCCACTTTACATGAGAAGCTGTTGCTATGCTAAATGAGTGTGGAATCTAACTGAGCGTGGGGTATATGTTTGGGGTCCAAGATTCATCATTCCACTGCTTTCTTCAATGCAGCCCTCACCTGAAGCTGAGTAAACAGGTTACCCTTCTCAAGGCAGAGAACTGCTCCTTCTTAAGTACCAGTCTATGACAAAACTATGTGAGTGGGCTTCTGTGTTGCAGGCAGTGTTTGGTAATGTTGTAGGCACTGTACTACATTCCATTTTGTGGTTCCTGAAGCTGGAGTCAGCCACTGGTTCTTCACCTCTTGATCACTCATAGGTTGTGCCTGTTTATCCTTAGAATATTCTTAGTTTGACCAGTGAAATGCTCCACATAGGACTGCTAAACAACAGGCTATGAAAAACACTCGGTTGTGTTACTGATGACATATATTTTGTAATTTGTCCATAAAGTTCACACTGCCTACCCATGGCTTTGTGCAGCCAGATGATAGCTTGCCAGGTCTACATAGGACTGCTAAACAACAGGCTATGAAAAACACTCGGTTGTGTTACTGATGACATATATTTTGTAATTTGTCCATAAAGTTCACACTGCCTACCCATGGCTTTGTGCAGCCAGATGATAGCTTGCCAGGTCTAATGCTGCCTTCAACTTCTTTTAATCAGTCTCTAACAGTAGCAGGGTATTTACCGTCCATTATTTTACTGTTATGAGCTATACAACTGGAGAACCTTGCATCTTCCTAGTGTCCCTATAGTGCTGTAGTACCCTTTTTAGGCCACCTAATTACCCGAACTGAGGGTATTTATTATCTGTTATTCTCATACATCCACTGATACCATGAATGCATTTTTGCCCACACTGGTACAAGTGCTGTTTCCAGTGCCACTTCTTGAACTGAGCCCACTGTGAAACAACATGGTGTAAAATGTCCAATTATTCTTCACCTCACCCCTTTTGTTGATTGCTTCATGCCTGAACTATACATATGTCATCCGATTTTTGAGTTGGGAGTACCTTGTTTGCCTTCTGTTTGTATAACCAACCCAAACTCTGTAATGGCACATTGATGTCTACATGTAATTACTCTTGGCCACCTGTTGCTGAGCTTGCTTCCTCCTAAGTACCTCCCACAACCAAATTCTTACGGATACTGCCACAGTTATCCTGAAAAAAATGAAAGTGTAGTCTGAGGTTGTGCCAACACTCAAGTAAGATCAGCGCTAAAATTTAGACTGAAGGCAAGAATACTCTTATTTGACAGGTTCATAGGTGGTTACTAGGCTACTGACCTAAAGGTCTTTATAAGTCTAGTCATGTGTACCCAATATAATACCAGAGAAATCCAATATAAAGGATCTAGCCTAAACTGAAGATCTTAGCAATGGCTGCCCATATCTAGGAGGGTCATAGGTGAAATCCCAAACAAGGAATTTATGCTTTCCCATCCAGTCATCCAGGCTATACTTAAACACGGTTATAGCCCAGGGGCTCTGTATAATGTAAATTGGTAGCCTATTTCTGAGGAGTGGCAACCTCTGAGAGACATATCTGTCTCTCCAGAAGGTCCTATTTATGTCGCAGACCAGGTTAAGTTCCCTGGAGCAGGTGACCCTTGTCCCATTGGACTTGTGGATGTGCTGCATTTTGATTGGTTATGGATCTGAGATTGCTCTATAGGCCAGGCACAAGTCTCCTCTACGTAGTCTGTAAGCTACTGAGTACAGTGACAGTGACTTCAATCTGTCAGTGTATGACATGTGCTTGAGACCCTGAATTTTCTTGGCTAGAAATCTCTGAGGTCTCTCAAGTTGCTGCAGGTGCTAGATAAGGTACATACAAAGGGAGTACTGTACTCTATTATTTGCCTACTGAGGGTCGAGTACAGGGGAGTTATGACCTCTTTCGCACTTGAGGCAATGCCTTTACTAATGAGGTGAGCAGCATAAAATGCCTTCCTTACCACAGTAGACACATGGTGGTCAAAGTTTAGGCTGCAGTCAACTTGCGGTCCCTGTTCTCTCACTACTGAGTTGTTAATTTAAGGTATTCTTATTTATATGATAGTCTGCAAGGATATCATTTTTACCAAATGGGATGATAGTGCATTTTTTAGCATTGAGTTTGAGTCCACGGCTTTGGCACCAGTCATTAATTTGTGTAAATCCCTCTAAGTATACTGACATAACTTTGGGATTAAATGATTGCACCTAATTTGCAGTCATCAGCAAAGTTAGTCAGCCACAGTCGGTCTATTTTTGCCTGAACTTCTGAGAAGTATATTCCAAATAATAGGGGTCTAGCACTGATCCCTGTGGAATCACACTGATGACACATCTGCTGGTCGAGGTAAAATCTCCAACTATGACTGAGTATGATCTGAAGGTGAGCCAGTTAGCAACCCACCTGACAACATAAGAGTTGATATTCAAATGGGAGAGTTTATCAATGATGCCCTAATGCGTGACTGTGTCGAAGGCCTTTGCTAAGTCAAGGTAGGTTTTATGCACATATTTGCCTTTGTTTATGGCTCTGGTGATGTTTTTGAAGAAGTCTACCAGGTTTAACAGGCATGACATGTCTTTGACAAAATCAAAATGTGTCAAATGAAGGGTTTGGAGATCACCTATGTTCTTATTGATAGGGTCCATGATGATTCGTTCCATGGCCTTACAGATAAGGTTGGTTAAGCTTATGGGTCTATAGTTTCTGTAGTTTGTCACAATTTTAATATTTTTGTCAAGTGGCATACAACAAATGCAAAAAAACTCTTAATTGTAAAACTAGCAATAAAGGGTCAGTGACACGAATGCTGTTAGGAGCATACAGCTACCTCCTGCATGCCAGTGTACGAGTGTGTGCATGTTCATAGGTTGGTAATAGGCTGTCGGCCCTAAGACCTATACAAGCCTAGCCATAACAATTCCCTGGAAATTTTTTCCCACAATATTTACTTCTCTGGGCCCCTGTCTAGCAGGGTGTCTGACATGATCCCCGGGGTGAATTTCCTATCTCCCATCTAATCATCAAGGTTCCTTTTGAAGAGGGCCAATGAGGTGCTCTGCTTGACATGTATGGGCAGTCTATTCCAGAGTATGGGGAGTCTCTGGGTCAGGAACCTATTCCTCCAGCATGTTTTATTTATTGTGATAAGGTTTAGATCCCTGGAGCGTGTGGCTTTGAGTGATTGGGATTTCTTTAAGTGGAGCATGTCCAACAGCTCAGGGTTTGACATGGCCTTGTATGTTAAGCAGAGATCGCCTCTGAGTAGACTATATGCCACAGCGTATAGCTGGAGTTATTTTAGTCGGTCAGCATATGGCATCTGCTTTAGGCCTGTGATTCTTTTAGTGAGGTATTTCTGTGGCCTTTCCAGCTGTTGCAGATGTCTTGTGAGGTACATACCAAATGGGGCATTATACTCTATAATAGGTCTAATGAGGGATGGGTACAGTGGGTCAATGACCTCCTTTTTTCTGGATGAAAAGCCCTTAGTGATGAGGTGTGCCACGTAGAAGGATTTCCTGACTGTTGTGGTGATGTGGTTATCGAAAGTGAGACCACTGTCCACTTGTGTCCCTAAGTCTCACATCACACTTTCGATGTTTAGTGTCCTGCCACCTATGTGGTAGTTCATGGGTACATGTTTTTTTTCCAAAGGGGATCATATAAATGTATATATCCACCAGCACACCATATATAGGTGTGGGTACATCTGTATGCATAAGAAGACACACACAAATGCAGAGACAGATTTGTGTGTGTGTGTGTGTGTGCGCGCGCACGTGCATGTGAGTAGTGGATCTATAACAACATAAAGATATGCAGCAATTACATTTTAAACAACCAAAGCAATGCATATGATAAACACATGACAAATGCATTTATTTATTTTCCAACTTGATAAGAGTGTAAGGGGTCTCATCCACACAGCCATCTGAGTCACAAAAGAAGCAAGTTTGAGAAAAGTTATGAGAATTCCAATATTAACAGTGAAGTATACCACTAAAAGTTAGCTGTACTGTATACAAAGTTTTAATAAAATTCATGCATTATTACATATCCAGCATATACAAATTTGACAGACATTCAAGAATGCCTTGAATTGCAAACCGGTCAGTAAGACATAGCAAGGCTATGGTTCTACAACCACATGAATATAAACTTAGATTACATATTGCATGCATACCTATGCACACAGATAGGGAAATATAGAGACTACATTTGCCTCAACTTTCAAATGGTAACCAGTGTAACTCTTCTGCAGGATATTCAGGAAAAGAATGAAAGATCCAAACATTTTACCGCAGTGCAGGGAAGAAAAATAAAACAAACTGAGTTGAACGGAATCAGTATTATACAGACAGTTACTATGTGATTCCTGAAGGGTGTCATAACGGAAAATAACACCACACAAATACAGAGACTTCTCTAAATGACATTGAAGGGAGACTCAAAGAGGAAGACTTCCAAAAAGAATTTCTGCTTAAACAGAATACATGGCTTTTAACAAAATAGATGACTTAGAAAACAGGGAAAGGAGAAACAACATAAGGACCTTTGGTCTGCCTGAAAACACTGAAGGAGAAGACATTATTTAATTCTTAACAACCTGGACTCCTGAATTTATAGACTTGAAAGAGGGACTTTCATTTGAAATTGAAAGGGTGTATAGAGCACTGAGGCAACCTGCATCTAACTCAACAAATACTCCACCTAGATTCATAGTTATACAATTTCTTTCATTTCTGGACAAGGAACTAATATTAAAATCTGCTTGGAGAAAATCACCCTTAAATACAACCAAAGCCTGATAAGGTTTGACAATGATTATTCTTCCAGAATACTAGAACACAGGAAAAAAGTCTGGTCAATAATAAAACTGTTGAAACAAAACAACATTAGAGCACAGCTGGCCTTTCCAACCAAAATAAAAATAGTTTTTGCCAATGAGATGAGAACCTTTAATGACTTAGAAGAAGCTACTTTATTCATCAAAAACAACAGTGTCTATCCCAGAAGAAATGGAATGGATGGCCCCTACTCTTAAAAGAGTAAAACAAATCCTTGGACTGATGCTAGAAAGAAGAAACAAAAAACTGATACCAAGATAGCTGTCCCAAAAAATAACTCTTACAACTACATCTCTCCAAGTATCAACTGATATGGTATATCACTTGTCATCTGTTTTTATTTAAAAAAAGAAGGGTTTCTTAAACAACCGAGAAACAGTAATGATTTATTCAGAATGTTCAAGGAGTCCAATAATTCTTCACAAACAAATGTAAGTCAAGATGGGTTACTATTTACATTATAAGCCAAACAAAGCAACATATAATATAAACATAAAAGTTTCTATTCGTGTAATTGAACTCACTGAATATTTATCTTGTTAATTTTTCATTGATTTTACTTATAGTAATTTAAGTAATTAACTAATTCAACAAGGTACCATCCATCAGAGTTCAGACTCAAATGTAACAAATTAACATTGTATGTAATAACAGTAACAGAGTGTTTTGAAAAAAAATGCTCTCATGGAGATTAATGCCTTCTTCAGTTAAAGTATGATTTAGAAATGTCATGTATATCCTCGTTAAATAATAGTAGCAAGCTCTTAGTACAAATGTCATCATTATTCTGTCTAAATATAGTTTATTAATTTATGGCAGGTATCACAGCTACAAGTGCTGTTTGATCAATCCTGATATGGTGTGCGTGGATGCAGCCATGTATGACAGCTAGTACAAATGTCATTATTATTCTGTCTAAACATAGTTAATATCAATCATGGCAGATATCATAGATTTGAGTGCTGTTTGATTAAGCCTGACATGTGTATGGATGCAGCTGTGTCTGGTAGCTGTTGTATGTTGCAGTTTTTGGTTCTGGAAAGCTGTGGGTTGTGGCTTGTGATCAAGGTTTACTGATGCTTGTGTATTAGGAAGAGACATTTGGTGTTTTAGTCTGGATCCAGGGGAAGGAGGTAGATAAAACTGCGATTTGAGATATTTTGGCAGAGAATAGTTTGTTTATACATCTGCTGAGTGAGACGTGGGAAGGCTGGAAGAATGTGTTATCTCTTGTTGTGGCAGCTTGTTGGGAGATGTTTTTTTTTTTTTTTTATCTGTTTGCACTCCGTTCTTTTCTTGGCTGTTGCCTCACTGAAAGGGGAAATTTAGGCTTGAGGTTGCAGTGAAGTGAAGCTTTGTGTCAGGTGCATCACGAGCCTCTGGTATGCAGTACACAGACACACTAACAGAAACAGATGCTCCCGGGTTGCTATGGTAATGGAGACAGTGATGATAATGCTTAATGGCTCTGAGGAAGCCTCCGAGATGATTCTCGGCAATGAAGCTTTTGGTTTAAAAAAAAAAAAAAAAAAATATATATATATATATATATATATATATATATATATATATATAATAAAGAGGCTGTTTTAAACCACATGTACACATATTGGTCTCCCAACACTTTTGTTTAGCTCATTAAGTTGATTCTTGATTAAAAAAATACTTGGATTTCATTTCCATTCATTATAAAGGCAACTTAATATTAGGAGGAGATTTTAACTGTATATTTGATATTTCTGAAACTACAAATAAAACACTACTGTGTACATCTGCTGCATCAAAAGCTTTAAACAAATGGGTAGAATCATTTCATCTTGTAGATACTTTCAAATTTAAAGAAGATAAATCTTTGTTGTTTTCCCATCAAGATCACAGATTTGGTACCCAAACTAGAATAGATAAAATATTTGCTGTCCATGACTTAGACTCTAAAATTATTAATTTTTCAATCACTCCCTGCCCTTTTTCAGACCACAATTCATTGATACTAAAACTTCAAAATGGGTACAAACCATTAATATTTAACTCCAGAATTCCAGCATATATAACTAAAATTAAAGAGTTCAAACCCTGTCTATTATCTGAATTACAGTTCTTCTTAGATATTAATTACACCAGAGATAAATAAAATAATGATATGGGACTCATTAAAAGCTTACATATATGGTAAAATCCTAACTTGGTATTAAAACAAAAATCAGAGAATGTGATTCTAAAATATTAGATCTGCAATCCAAACTTTTGTCAGTAAAAGCTGAAAAAAATCAAAATCCTTTGGAGACGAAAAAGAAATTAGAAGTATTAAACAATAAATACAACAACATTCTAACACAACTAGTTTAGCTTTAGAAAAACTAAAAATGAATACCTTGGCCACTTCTCCCAAATACCTATATAATTTATCCACAAGAATCAAATACAATCAAAAGGTAATAACTTTAAAAGTATCTTTCATGAAAAAGGGAAAAAATCTCTCGGATATAGGTGACATTCTTGATACCTATAGAAATCACTATATGGAAGATTTCCAAAAAGAAAATATAAATATTGATCAATTAAATCTAGATGAAAAATGTTCAAATATAAATGAAAATACCAGAACAATTAAAACTAGATCTGCAAGCACCCATATCCTACAAAGAGATTACAGATACAATAAAAGAGGGTAAAAATAATAAAGCTCCAGATATTTGGCATAATTATGGAATTATATAAATGTTTTCCTTCAAAGATACTATCTCGCTTCCATAAAATTCTATTAGAAATTCAGTAACAAGCTTTACTACCCTCTTAGAGATATTTCTTAATCACACCAATCCCAAAGGAAAACAAATCCCCAAACCTCTGTACCTTATACAGACCTATATCATTATTAAATAATGACTATAAGATATTTCTGACAATATTAACTAACAGAATGAAAATACCACTATCCAAAACAGTAAATAATGATCAAACTGGATTTATATATCCTAGACACACACATGACAATATTAAAAGGATAATTTCTCTTATAGAAAAATAAAGAAACACTCATAATTGGTTTAGATATAGAGAACGCCTTTGATTCCCTAAATTGGGAATATTTATTCAAAATTCTGGTGTTATTTGAATTTCCTCCTTCCTTTGCTCATATACAAATAATTTAGTGTATGTTAAGCCAGGTCCTTTCACCTCTGAATCTATACATATAACAAAGAGTACTAAACAAGGATGTCCCATGTCACCAATCCTATTTGCTTTGGCTATTGAAATATTGGCAGATTCAATATGTAACAATACAAAAATCAAAGGAGTAGATATTTATGAACAATACAATTCTAAAATATTGCTCTTTGCTGATGACATAGTATTAACATTATCCAATACAAAAGAGATATTTAGAATAATTTGATGTTTTAATTGACACATTTTAAAGGACTTCAGGACTCCATTTCAATAAATCAAAAGCATTTTGTTTTTACTTTTAAATAAAAAAATGCAGATGAAGAGAATCACATTATAGGGAAACAATCTGCCTTAAAATATCTAGGAATGGAGTTATGCAAGGATAATAATGAATTAGTCTAAAAAACTACAATAATAGAATCAATACAATTAAAATCTCTGTGGAAAAGTGGAACAAAATAATATTAACATTTGAGGATAGACTACAGTTAATAAAAATGGTTTTACTACCAAAGATTCTATATATAGCTTTGGCAATACAATTGTTACCAGAAATGAATATACTCAAAGAAATAAACTCATGCCTAATAAAATTTTTATGGTTTCCCTAAAGAAACAGAATAGTTTTAATACATCATATCAGACCATGGAAACAGGGAGGATTAAACTTTCCTGATATAGAAACATATATAAAAGCATCAATATCTAAAACAATTTCAGATTGGATAAGTCCAAATTATTCTGCAAATTGGAAAGAATTACTAACTGTAATATCAATAAATGAATTTGATTTACAAAAAAAAAAATCAAATAACAGATAAAAACAATTTTCCATGGCACATATTATGTATTAGCATGCAATATAACATAACTAAGCCCACTAAAACTCATGATTGATTGTTACATTGACTCATTTAGGAAAATTATTAATGCAAATATAGATTTAAAAATCTGGTTTGATCTTTTAACACCATTCATATTTAGGAAGAGCTATCCAATAAACTATACAGATAAATAATTCCTGGGAACAGAAAGGATTTGTTTGTTGGTTTCAATGTATCAAAGAACTTTTGGATATGCAAACAATAGAAACAACATACAAAATTCCACAACAAGACTGGTTAGCTATGCAAAGCATTCTGACATATTCGCAAGATTTATCCAGAATTAATAATTCTTCATTTAAGGAAGTACCTAAACTTATGAAATATGTATATGAAATTGTATATAATAATTATGACACAGGAAATAGTATTTCAAACTTTTACAATATATTGATAAATTGCAAAACAATACCCAAATCCTCCTATTGGAATTATATAACAAAAGGACACTCATTACAGCTAACTGAAGAAATTAAATCAAATATTTTATTATGAATAAAACATCCGTTACACAATCCTGGAAAGTTTTTAATTGGAAATGCTTGCACAGAGCATTCTTAACTCCAGATAGAATTACTAAAATTAATTCTTCCACAAAGGGAATATGTTGGAGGTGTGAGCAAATGCACAATGCAGATTGGTATCACATTTTTTTGTGAGTGTTAAAATTAAGCCATTTTGGAATGGTATTAAAAACTTTTTACAAGCTTTATTTAATGAATCATTTAACTTATCTAAAAATTTAGTATTATTAAATGTGTATGAAGGTCCTCATTTGAATGAGTCAAATATGCATCTAGTATGGACAATATTTGCAATCTCAAGGAAGTGTATAACAAGAAGATAGAATACAAACACAATACCAACTTTGGAAGACTTCTACAGCCTACTGAAGACCACAGCATTGCTGGAAATTAAAATTAAAGAATTAAGAATTCATCCTAAGACATTTATTAACAATCCATGGAAAAAGTCTTATTTATTGACACTTTATAATAACTGAACAGATACACTCTAACTGGATTGTTATACCTATAAAATAATTGTATATGTTGAGCTCTGAATAGTGTCAGGCTGATGTAAACAGTGTACATAGTTATTTAAGATGCTCTATACAAATACTATGGAATTTATTCAACTGTATTTGGAAAAAAGTTTGCGAAAAAAAAAAAAGATTGCATAATTACTTCAGGAAAAGATGCTAAATGTCTGTAAGATGGTCTACAAAAAAGAACCAGCCTTTTACAATAATGGCTTCACCTTTAAAGTCAATAAATGCAGAACTGTAGCTAAGTTGGTTGGTGTCCTTGTTCAGGCCAGTGTTGAGGATGAAGTAAGGGTCTTAACTCAAGTCTATGGGGAAAAAAATCAATTCAGACAGTGCATCTTAAGAACTGCAGTGAGGAGATCCTTGATGTACTTTAATAATGTTTCTTGGTGCAGTTTCAGCAGGAGCCTGAAGTCATTGCAATGAGCTTAACTAATCTGTTGCAATAGGCTGCTTATTAACAATTCAGTAAAAGCTCTGAATGGCATTTAAACAATGATCAACTCATAAATATGGTAACTTAAATGTTTTACCACTGCAGGTAGCTATTCCAAGGACAGAGCAGGAACTGATCAGTGTCTACACTAAAGCACCAATTATTCCCCCTAACTCTTGCTATATGTTTGAATAAATTTAACAAGTGTAAACTCAAGGTTTGACAACAAAGACATACATTGCTAATGCACAATACAGCATCAGATCATTAAAAATATATTCATTTATCCAACTGTTGTCATATAGGTAAGTGAACTGGTATTTAATTGGTATTTTAACCCTTTTCAGTCATAGCATGGGGTAATGTCAGAAAAAAATAGCATAAATCAGACAGGTAAATCAAAACACTTATTTGAAGGATTGCTGTTTCCATACACTAATGTATTTACAATATGTACACTGTTAAGTTCTAGAGACAATAGTGACAACTGTTTATACTTTGGCTATCTATTAAAAAGCAGATGGCCGCATTCCGAAAAAAAATATTGTTTGTCACATGGTACTCTTGCATTTACTGTATGCCATATTCTGAAAATATCCATGAACATCCTCAAGCTGTACAGGCTAATGAGAATCTGAGGCCTAGTCCTGATTCAAACACATTGTTAGGGACAGCACTCTCTAGGACTTTGCAACTGAACACTGGCATTAAAAGAAAATGTAAAATGCCATAAATGACATCACTCATTCAAGTGAAGGGGACTGATTGGTAGATGTGGTGTGCCACCTGTCCACCCAGTGCTAGTACTGCAAGCATTACATGGGGAGAAACCACTGTCATATAGAGGTGTTCAGTTGAGGACATCATGAATGCACTGTTATTTTTTATGAGTCATCTCCACCTTTCACATAGAATGACTGAAATTTGTTTTTCTTTGTGAATTCAGACTGTGTTTCGTTACCACAGTCACCCAGCATGCCCTTCCCCTTATTTTGGATATAATAATATATGTACTGTATAACGGATATCATGGGTGATATGGGGACATGACTGACTTTGTAAAACCTCAGTGATTATGTGGCTAGTTTTTCCAGGTTTGGGTTTCACCATGGATAGGTAATATAATTTATTTTGAAAGAAAGTTTCAGGGACTCATTTCCTTGTCCTGGCATACCTTGTAGTTCATTGACTTATGGACTTGCGTACTTTGGGTATTCATACTCTTTCCATGATATGTCATCAGTTAGGGTAGCACTGCAGAATGGAGCAGACCCTCCAAAACATTCACAGTTCTGAATCTATGAACATTAAATTTCATAGCAAAGGCCTTTAAATTCATACCAGGCTGTCAGAAGAAGGAGCATTTTGTCATTACTCAGAAGAAAATGCTTTCAAATAATGCACTCCCATGTAGTTTGTGATAAGATATCTGTGGTAGATTTGCCAGTGGTGCTGGGGAGCTAACTTTAGCCCATTAACAGAAAAGCACCTTGGCTTACCTCACAACTGTACTGCTTTAGGTGGCAAGGTAAACATTCTAATATTTAGTCTTGATTTGACTACAGCTTAGCTACAAAAGAAGACTAAAAATCAGAATAATTACCATACCACCAAAGGCATTACTGTATGACCGTGTAGCCATTATTTTTGTCACAATCAGACATCTGAGCTGTACACAGTTAAAGTAGCTGCAGCTACTTGGTGGTCAAGGTCAGAAGGCCATTGTGAATGAAACTAACCTGCTGTCATGTGTTCAGTTTATACAGTCAATAATCAACTTATAGCATTAATGCATGTGTTTGTGAGAAGCAAATTGGACTTGATCATTATTGTTCAGTAAAACAGTGTTGACATTATCTCAGAGTTCTCAACTGTCTCTGATTTTGCAGATGGTAGTGGATTTTGCCAAATAGTCAGTTTCTTGTAAAATGTGTATTTTCTGATAAACTATTGACTGCAGTCACTAAATATTAACATGTATCTGCATTTCAGACTCCTTTGCCTTCCGCATTGTACACAGTAAGTAGCTAAGGAGGTTTGACTATGATTTATGTGAAAACAACCAATCACTGACACAGCAATTCAGCATGTAGTGTTGCCATGTCATAGTTCTTGGTTCTCAGGTTGTGTTCTTACCTGTGGATCCTTCTTTGTGAAGTCTACATATACTTCCTCTCCATTTGTAGTTTTTATTCAGGTGTTTTGGTTTCTACCAACACCCTAAAGACATGCTATAGGTCAACTGGTTTTGCTTCAGTTTACTCAAACATAACTATGCAGAATGAGTGACTAGCATTTGTGAGTGACTAGTGTGTGTGCATGTCTTTGGGGCAAATTGGCAAATGCATAACTCTTCTTAATGGCTGTAAAATAATTGGCAAGTAATTATCTGTCAAAAATAAGTCAGAAAATGTATCACAGAGCATCTAGACTCTCACTGTGTGAGGGCTTGGTAACCACCACACCTTCAGCTACATAAGGAGATTTTAATACAAGCCTAATATGTGGGCCCTTGCCATTAACCTATGCCTTTACCTAGTCTAAAACTTGATCTGCTTAGAAATGTGGTTAGTATGGATTATTTGGGGACTGGGGATAGTGTGGTCACTTTTATTTCCTTAGCTTTTCTCACTGTTAGACCTCAGATTTCCACAGAAGATCACAGAAGCTTATCTAGAGGTGCCTTATTGAGTAGGAGTAACGAGCTGAAATACAGAAGCTCATATAGATAGACTTGATGCTTTCATGTATGTTTTCATGTATATATACATACCTCTGAAAGCATCAGTTTGAAATATGTTACTGCAACAGCTTGCTTATTTACATTTCTCCTATTCTGACCTCTGTATTATATGCAGGAGGTGCTGCCTTTTGAGGGAAAGGGTTAGGAGGAATAATGTTTACATGTATGACAACAGCAATGTAAAATAACATTGTGGCCATTTGTTCTTTTGTTTTCATCCTAATCTAACATCAGAGGGATGCAATGAAGGTCACTATCTTTTATGGAGGGTTAGAGAGGCAGGCAGTATTTCACAAATGATTTATGTATCTTTTAAGCAACAAATGATTTATGTATCTTTTAAGCATTTGTCTTAATTCACTGGGAAATATGATAGTTTTAGTTTTGAACACTAAGACAAATTTCCTTAGTCAAGATTTTTGTTCATAGGTAGGTACTAGGCTATCGGCCCAAGGGCCTACGTAAGCCTAGCCAACAAGGTTCCCTGGTTTACGCCACCCAAGAAAGTTATTTTCCTCTGCCACTGTCGAGCAGAGACACAGTGATCCCCAGGGTGTATTTCCTATTTCCCATCCACTCATCAAGATTTTTCTTGAAGAGTGCTAATGAAGAACTTTGCTTGACATAGATGGGTAGCCTGTTCTAGAGTATGGGAAGTCTCTGGGACAGGAATCTATCCCTCCAGCATGTCCTGTTTATTGTGGTGACAAGGTTTAGGTTCCTAGAGCGTGTAGCTCAGAGGGATTGTGATTTCTTCAGGTGTAGCATGTCCAACAGCTCTGGGTTTGACATAGCTTTATATGTTAGGCAGAGATCACCTCGGAGTAGGCGATATGCTATGGAATAAAGCTGGAGTTGTTTGAGATGGTCAGTGTAGGGCATTTGTTTGAGGCCAGTAATCCTCTTTGTGAGGTACTTCTGTGGCCTTTCCAGCTGCTGCAGATGTCTTGTGAGGTACATTCCAAAAGGGACGTTGTACTCTATAATGGGTCTAATTAGTGTCGAGTAGAGGGGAACAATGACCTCTTTTTTTCCTGGATGAGAACCCTTTTATGATGGGGTGTGTCACATAGAAGGACTTCCTGACTACTGTGGCGATGTGACTATCAAAGGAGAGACTACTGTCCACCTGGGTCCCAAAGTCTCTTATCACATATTCAGTGTTAAGTAGATTACTGCCTAAGTGGTAGTTCATGGGTACAGAGTTTTTACCAAAGGGGATGACCCTGCACTTTTTGGCATTGAGCTTGAGGCTATGGCTCTGACACCAGGCATCTGTCTCAGCGAGGCCCTTCTGTAGGATGTCCACATCATTTGGGGACTTTACTATGGTTCCTAGTTTGCAGTCATCTGCGAACTTCATTAGCCAGAGGCCTTCTGTGTTAGCCTGTACTTCAGAGAAGTAGATACCAAACAGGAGAGGTCCCAGGACTGAACCCTGTGCTACTCCACTTGTCACTGGTTTGAGGTCAGATTTGGAGTCTGCAACTTTTACAGTGTGGATTCTGTCAGTGAGCGAGTTGGCAACCCATCTTGTGACGTAGGGATTTATACCTAGTTTAGTGAGTTTAGCTATAATTCTAAAATGGGGGGTGGTGTCAAAAGCCTTGGCGAGGTCAAGATAGGCTGTGTGAACCACCTTACCCTCATCTATGGCTTTGGTAACTGCCTCAAACAAGTCGATCAGGTTCAGGAGGCATGATCTGCCTTTCACAAACCCAAACTGAGTGAGATCCAGAGTTTGGAGGTTACCAATGT
Organism: Protopterus annectens; assembly: GCF_019279795.1. Taxonomy (NCBI): domain Eukaryota; kingdom Metazoa; phylum Chordata; order Ceratodontiformes; family Protopteridae; genus Protopterus; species Protopterus annectens. Next base: position 1,550,387,414 of record NC_056744.1, on the reverse strand, counting down.
CTTTGTTTATGAGCTCCATGATGATACGTTCCATGGCCTTGCAGACCAGGCTTGTCCGGCTAATAGGGCGATAGTTCCTGGGAACAGTGGTGGCTCCCACTTTGTGGAGTGGGATAACTGTTGCTGTGTGCCATTCAGCCTGATCAAAGCCTGATGTGAGGCTATTATTGAACATGGTGCTTAGGTGGGGAGCCAGTTTGTTCTGAAGTGCGTGTAAAACACAGCCTGGGATATTGTCCAGTCCCATGGATGCTGTGTTTTTGGCTTTAGAGAGTGCAGCTTTTACCTGCATAGTTGTGATTACAGGGACTCTGCATTCTTCCTGTATAGATATGGGCCCTTTAGGGAGTGAGGGGGGGTTAAAGTTGAACCTATCTGCCAGGATGTCATCAATATCAGTTTGTTCTGTAATTTTGTTGTACTGTAACTCAGAGCAGATCTGGGTGTTGCCATCGAGATTCTTGACATAGCTATAGAATGCTTTGTGGATGTTCTTAGAATGAGTGGCAATTTTGTTTTCGTAGCTAGCTTTGGAGGATCTTATAAGGGATGTCAGCTTCTTACTGAGGCTGACCAGGAAACCCCATCCACTCATGGGATTTAACAGTTTCTTCCTCCGGTTGTACAGTTTGTTTATGGCAGGGGACCACCAGATTGGCTCCTTTTTTTTTGGATGATAGCATCTTGGTTCTGTTTGGGATAGCATGATCCATGCACTTGTGTAAGTGCTTATAGAGTGCATTTGTGTAGGATTCAACAGTTGTAACTGTATTGTCCATCTGCATGGGTGTCATGAAGTTCACCACTTCTGTCTTAAGAAGCATGAAGTTGGCTTTGGAGAATTTTTTTTCTGTGGTTTCTTTAATGGGGGATGGGATGTGGATATCAAGGGTGATTAGCTTATGGTCAGATCGGACCAACGAGGAGTTGACTTCAGGTGTGGAACACTGGTCACTCATGTTGGTAATGACTAGGTCTAGGATATTGTTGCCCCTGGTGGGAGTGTGGATAAGCTGATCCAGGGCATTGGAGTTTATGAATTCCAGAAAGTGTTGAGCTAAGAAGTTGGTACACAAGTAGTTTTCCCAGTTAATTGTGGGGTAGTTGAAGTCACTCATTATTAGGGTGTGTGGTTGAACCCTAATATTTTCCAGTACATCAAGAAAAGAGGAGTGGGAATCCTGGGGAATGGTGGGGGATCTGTAGCAAGCTACAATTTGGATCGCAGTTTTGCCCAGAGTTAGTTGCACTTGGATAACCTCTGATGCATTATGCTGAGCAACTAGTCTGGAGGTGTGGATATCCTTAATGAATATGAACACACCTCCGCCTTTGGTGTTTCAGTCCAGGTTACATGGCTGAAAAGTGTGGTATGAGTTATAACCTGGTAGTGGAGGGGTGCTCTCTGGAGTCTTGAACCAGGTATCAGTCACTGCACAGATATCCATGTTCTCCATTTTAAGGAGTGCCTCGAGTGAGTGCATTTTGAGATTTAGACTCCTAGCATTGAGTAGCATTACCCTCAGTTTTTGCTTGCCTGTTCCTGTTACGGTGGTGAATATGTCATTTGAACCTTGCCTAAAAGGTTCAGGCAATCATTTGATCGAGGATGGAAAGCTTCTCTAACATGCACCTTAAAGAATTTAAATCTCCATTGCTTCTACAGGTCAAGACCCCAGGCATAATTCAGTGATTTCAGTGCTGTCTTGGCCAGTTGCAGTGTGTTGAAATTACTGGGGAAAATGCCAAAAAGTAAGGCAAAGTATAGAAGCAAAACTGAAACACCAGCACTTGTTGATTTTTTAGTAGAATCTAGAACAGATGTTGCTGTTAAAAATGGATAACTAGTAGGGCATATAAAATATTGCATGATAATTATAGCAGTCAGAGGAGGTTTTGAAGGGTTAGGAAGTGAGACTGGATAAGTAATTCAAAAAGAAACAATGGGAGAATATATGTGTATGGCTCCCAAATATGCAACAGAGTGTAGAATATTTGGGATCTTTCCTTGGAAGTGTTTGCATAGGTATTTTTATACCCCAAGAAGACTCCAGTTTTTCATCCTTCAGGTAGACTGTAAATGTTGGAGGTGCGATGAGGAAGAAAGATACAATTGGGAACACGGGATTGTAATGAGTTGGCAGACTTTAATAACTTCGTGCATATTACTCTTTCAGAAATACTTGATGAACAATTGAGTATAGCTAAGGAAATGATTTTTTTGAGCTGTGATACAGAAACAGAATTGCCTAAACACAGTTAGGCTTTGCTGAGTTCAATTCTGGTAGCTGCCAAATTACTAGAAAATAGAAATCAAAGACTAAACCAAGAATACTAGAAGTAGTGAATATAGTAACAGAGGTAAAAGAACAAGAAGTAGGATCTTTAGAAAAGGGAAGGGGCAAACTACATAAAAAATGTAAATTGTGGGAACCATGTATGCAGAATAATGTTTTAGAGAGGGAATGCATTTTAAGGGAAGGTAGGATTCGAATGAGCTATGTAATGTTTAATTGACAATTACTGTATAGAATACTATAAGTGATGTATAATGTTTGTAACTGAAAAGACGTCAATGTTTTTTTTTCATTTATGTAAATGTATGAGTGCCTGTGTCACAATGATAATTTAATAAAGATGTTTCTTAATAAAAAGAACAGGTATGGAAGCACAAGAAAGAAGTCATCCAGATGGTGATAACAGAGAGTGTGTGTGTGCGCGGGGGAGCAAGCAAAAAAAAAAAAAAAACATTATCACATTCAACTAAACAATATTTACTGTTATGGATTCTGCTTACTGCTTTAATGTCTGTACTTGTTTTATTGAATTCAGTGTTCAAAGCTTTATATGTAAAGTTCTAAACATGTAAGACATGAAAAGAAAACACGAGGTGGGTGTATAAGGAGATGGGACTGTTTAGTACTGAGTGACTGATGACATTTGCATTTGGTCTGCAGTAGCTCTCCCATATATACATATTTTGGATCTACCACTAGTGTAAAGTGTTAAGCTATTTAATAATGTCTGGACCTTTAAACATGTCTGAAATTAAGGAGAAAAAAATCAGTAAATCTAAGAGCAAGGCTAAAACCACAGAACTATTGTGAAATCATGGCAGCTGGGAGTTATGACAACACTACCCCATTTATTTTGGAATTAATGTTCTGTCACCCATCTAAGTCTAATGAGCATATCTACTTGCTCTTGAAACATCCCAAAACTGTACAGTTATTCATTATCAGTAAATAAGTCATAGGGCTGAAAAACCTCTAGTGTTAGAAAAGGCTGTGGGAAGTTTCATTATATTGTTCATTGTAAGTACCAATATGCCACATCTACCTGATATATAAGGAAAGGTCTGATCTGGTTAAATGTAAAAGTCTGCTGGAAGCACATTTTTGGGGGGAGGGGACTAGCAACCCACTGAGGACCTACTAGTAAAAAAATATACACATATATATGTATCAGTGGTGGCTGGTGACTTCAAATCAAAGGGGGGCTGCATGAGACAGCTGAATGGGTGGGCTCAACGAGAAGGGGTGCGGCCAACTAGAAAGGGGAGAGGCTATGCTCAAAATCACAAAAACTGAAACATTAATTAAATACTCTGCCCTGGGAGTCAAAGCATCATTATGAGAGTCCAATCAAGACAAAATAAGTGTGTAGAAGAAAAAATATTTCAATGCACTTGGCTGCATGACAGCTTACTTAATATGTAGATGGAAACAAAGGTTGTGAGACATGAAAAAATAAATCACTTTTTAAATTCATTACTGGAATGCCAGTCAAAATCAAGTATAAGAAAAACAAGCAGCACTCAACTCAAGCCACATGCACTGCAGTTCCAATTATAATTTATATTAAGCTTTATTAAAGTACCAAGTAACATGATGAAAATAGCAATCTTTGTAATACCTCCACTTGTAAAAATGTTTCTTATCCAAAAAAGACCTGCTGCCTGACAGCAACTATCTATTTGTTTCATGGAGAAAACATGATCAAAGTAAAAAATGAAAAGCAAACAAGAAACAAGCTCAAGATACATTGCTTAAAGGAATACTGCACAGGTTATGGACCACACATGATAGACTGGCATTCTGTTTAGTTTACAGGTAAAGCCTGCAAAGTTGACTGCAAGTCTCCAACAAATATAATGAGCTTCTTAAAATAGTGTAATCCTCTCCTTTATAACAAATACTGCCATATGCATTTCAATACCCAAGGCTTATCTTAGTTATACAAGTATTCTCTGCATGGCAACAACAGAAAGGCTTTCAATGTTGGCAGTTCTTTAACAGTATGCTTATTAAAGCTTACTTGCATCTTATAATCTCAGACAAGCTTACATGATGGTCATTAAAGCATTGCTACTTAAGCACAGACAACAGGCACTTTCTGAATAATCAGCATAAATCAACAGTATAAAAATATGACAGAAACCAGAACATTCTGCAAAATCAAGGACAGATGAAAAGCCACTGTAGTACTTGTGTCTACATTGGATGGGTGGATACTCTGCAAATTTACACTGTATAACTGCTCCTTGCCTTGCTTGGATACAGCCAGAGTCACCACAGGGGGGAGTGGGGTGAAACAAGTATGTCACAGTTTGAAATGTCACTGGCTGACTGTGATGGCTCTGACACATTTGTCATACCTCTCAACCTCAGAGCAAGAAATCTGGACAAAGCCATACATGGAAGTGGGACAAAGGCCCAAAATAAGGACACATTTTAAATAGTGCTCTTATAAACTTAGAAAGATAATAGAATAGTAGGTCTTGCATTTGTATGAATTTTCTGAAGGGTATGAAATTTGAAACTCAAATATCTGTCATTATTTTCTAACTTCAGTCTTTAATGATTTGCCACCAATTTGCCAAAAAAAAAAACACAATTTTATGAAAAATGGACCAAAAATGTGATGCAAAAATATAAACTAGCCACACAATACAGCTGGGAACCTGTCAAAGAATGGACACTTTTTTAATATTAGTACTGCTAACTTGAGCAGCTGACAATAAAAGAATATACATGCATTTCTTAAATAAAAGTAATCTATAACTATGATTATTACAGTTGTTTATTAATTGTAAACCCTCCACATTTTCTTCCAAAATTGCCATTTTGAGGAGGGATTATTAGGGGAAGAGCAACATTTTGAGCCAAAATCAGGGACAGTTGAGAGGTTTTGATATGCCTAATTCTATAAAGCAATTTAGTTGCACGTGCCTCTCAACCTGTTAATGCAGGAAATCTGGACAAGGCCAAATATATTGGGGGAACATAAACAGTACAAAAATTGCTCTTGTATAAACTTGAGACAGTTGATAGAATAACAGGTATTGCTTTAGCATGCATATTTCTTTTTTTTTTTCAAAACAAGTTTATTGTTTTAACATATAAGAGAAATATCATAACAATTTTATACAAATAATTAAAAATAGGTATTATTATAATATTCAACAAAACAACTAAAGTATTTACAAAGACATCCACTACAATCAGATCAATTAATTAAACTAAAATACTGTGCTATTGAAATTAGAATTTTTTTAACAAATTTTGTAAATTATCCCATACAATAAAATGTGATGTTTTTCTAGTTGTTCTCATTCTAATTGTGCTTATTTCCATATGACACATTATATTCATAACATTTTAAATTCATTGAACGAAGGAGGTGTATCTGAAATCCAATTTCTAGTTATTATTTTCCTAGCCACTGCTAGGATAGACCATAACAAGGGAAGCTTAATCTTTTAACACATTGAGGTACAGGTGTGTTGAATAATATAAGAGACTTAGAAATAATGAAATTATCTGTAAAAAGAGCCTGCAAAATTCATTAATTGACTTCCAGTATTCTTTCAACTTCATGCAGTCATAAAACATATGAGCCCAGTCAGCATTAATTTCTACATTACATCTCTTACATAGATTATCTTTATTATTAATTTTATTCATCATCAAAGGTGTATAAAAGATCTATGTAAAAATTTCCATGTATAAAGTCTCCAGACAATGGAAGATGTAGTTCTATAAGCAGATTCCAATATATATTGTTTATCTTGTTGAGTTGGTGGGTCCCCATTAATAGAGGTGAAATAATTCCAGTATGAATCTACATTGTAAAAAGTTTCTTGTCTGATAATTTTATGTATATATGAAAGTTTACCTTTATCAGAAACTTTATGCTGTAAATTTATTATCAAGTAATCAATCAGTTTTGGAATAGATTCTTTAACTGTTATAGACATTAGATCTATTCTATCAATGAGATGTTGTCTAAAGATCTGAACCTCTAACCAGCAAGTTTCTCTTAGATCAAATTCTTGTTTTAAGAAATCTAGATTTTTAACTTTATTATCAGATATCAGCTGATACCAGTACTTTAGATTATTATCTATAGCTAAATGAGCTCCTTCAGAAGTAGATGACATAAGCATACCCTGAGTATAAATTATAGGGAATACAATAAAATTCCATTCCCTATACTTAGGGTGCACGAATATAAAGTTACGATAACTAATAATAATATTTAATGGGTAACAGACCATATGTTTAGGTGTAATAGGTGAAGTACAAAATTCCTTTAGCAACCACAACATGGAGTTATTTATAATCATATTTTTATGTGTTAAGGAGATTTTCATGAAGTGCATACTAATTAGCTCCCAATAATCTTTCCATGTTGCGACATATGACCGATCTATTAATAAAGTAATAACTTTTATAATAGAAGAGATAATATATAAATTAAAGTCTGGAAAAGAAATACCCCCTTGAGACCTGCTATTAGTATGTTTCTTTAATGCAATCCTAGGTCTATTAGGTTCCCATAAGAAATTTAACATTAGTGTATTCAGTTTCTTGATAGTTATTTTTGTAGGTGAAAGTATTATTGATTGTATTAAGTATAAAATCTTGGTGAATATTATCATTTTAATAATTGTAAGTCTCTCCTCCATAGTAAAAAACATATTATTCCATGTATTAAAAAGATTTTGTATATTAAGAAAACAGGTATTATAGTTATTATATATAATAGATTTAATATCTTTAAATAGTATTATACCTAAATAAGTTATCTGACCTGAGTTGGGTACATATTTAGTAAAATCACTAATGAGAGTATTTTTTCGTGTATATATAGGTAGTATTTTAGTTGTTCACCTTCGGTCACACCAATAAGCGTTTGCTGCCCCAAAAATCGAATAAATTGCTGGACAAATTCAGTAATCCACCGTAACTGGATAAACACAAAGTTTATTGAACTCACGACACTACACCATGAAACGACTGCATAAACATGGACTCAAATCCTGGTGAGCGGAACACTCACTGTTATATTAAGTTAGAATGTCAGTTTGTTAATGTTTAGTTTAAAATGGTATTATAATATTATTACTAATAGATGCGTTGACATGACAACGTAATATTTTATGTGTACTGTGGTATACCTTTAAATATTTGAAAATCGTTTGGCGTCAAAACATCTTTAAATTAAGTAGATTATGCACTCTTTTTTAGTTCTGATGAAGACCATTTGTTTTGGTTGAAAGCGCTTAACCAGTATCATTTTTTATATGTTTTTATGTTGTGCACAGTATTTGATTGTATTCAATTCTTTCTTCGTGAGTGTTCCGCTCACCAGGATTTGAGTCCATGTTTATGCAGTCGTTTCATGGTGTAGTGTCGTGAGTTCAATAAACTTTGTGTTTATCCAGTTACGGTGGATTACTGAATTTGTCCAGCAATTTATTCGATTTTTGGGGCAGCAAACGCTTATTGGTGTGACCGAAGGTGAACAACTTGTTTGGTTCCTAGTATAGGTAGTATTTTAGTTTTTTCTTCATTGAATATTAAACCAGAAATACTTTTAAAATTCATCATTTTATCAAATAAAGACTGCATAGAAGAATTAGATCCTGCTGATGTAATTAGAACATCATCTGCAAAAAGTTGAATTTTTGATGTTGTATTTTCTTCTATTTCAAAACCCTCTATGTCAGTACTGTTTCTAATCAAATTAGCCCAAGGCTCCATTACTAAAGTGAATAATAGTGGAGAAAGTGGACATCCTTGCTTTGTACCTTTAAGAATGGGTATTTTTGTGAAACATATGTTCCTACCTTAATATAAGCCAGCGTTCCTTTGTATAAATGCTCAATTAAATTTACAAATGCATCAGAGAAATTTGTGCATTTCAGTAAGGTAAACAGATAGTCCCAACTTACTGAATCAAATGCTGAACCTATAGCAAGACTAATAAGTGTTAAATCTTTCTTTTCCTATTTGCAAAATCAATTAATGTTAAAGTTCTTCTTATATTATCAAAAGTATTTCTATTTACAATGAAGCCCGTCTGATCTATGTCTATAATGCCGGGATAATTGTCTTCAATCTATCAGCAAAAATACTCATAAACATTTTATAATCAACATTAAGTAATGAGATGGGTCGATATGAAGAACATCTAGTTGGATCTTTATTAGGTTTTAAAATTGGTGAAATAAATGTATATTGCCAAGATGGGGGGGTTATTAACTCAGTTTGGGCCAGAATAAAACCTTATGTATTAATGAATATGTAGTTTTAGAAAGGATTTTATATATCTCTGGTATAATACCATCATTACCCGGTGCTTTGTTTGATTTAAGCTTATTTATTTGTGTAATAACTTCTGTATATGAAATACTCTTGTCCAATAGTTTAATCTGTTGTTTATTAAGCTTTTTATTCATGTTTGTGGTTATAAACTCCTTTATTTTATCTTTAGGTTCCATGTTAATGTTGTTATGGTTAATCTTGTGAAAGTGATTTCTAAATTCGTCCAGTATTTCTGGTATACTAGAAACATTCTTCTTTTTCCTTAGAGAAAAGATTTCTTTGATATGGTTTTGTTTATTCAATCTTTTTGTTTTATTTTTAAGTCTATGTAAGTATTTGGGGCTTATTGAATAAGACAAAAACTTGTATTTCTCTAAAGTTATTTTAACTTTATGAGTTAAAATTTCTTTGTATTTCTCATTTAGTTTGTTTATTTCTTCAATAACTTTCTTGTCCATAATATTTTCTTTATTATTATGCTTATAAGAGTCCAGTTTCCTTTGAATATCTAACAATTCCTTATCCCAAGATTTCCTTTTGTTATTATACCGTCTGATACTTTGTCCATATAGATATGATTTTAAGGCATCCCAAACATAGACAATGGAGACTTCAGGAGTATTATTTATGTCTAGAAAATGTTGTACTTCTGAAAGTATATATTCTTTATAGTCTTTTAGCTGAGTTAAGTATGCTGGTATCCTTTTGATCTGAACATTATGAGTATTTTTTATAATGAATTCAAAAACAATTGAGTTATGATCAGATATAGGACATGAAATAATTTTGGAATTAATTAAATCTGTTACCATCTGGTTAGAAATAAAGACCCATCTATTTTTGAATAAGTTTTGTATCTGTTAGAAAAAAAGGTGTATGGTAATGATTTTGACTCTATCTGATTATTAATATCATTCAAATGATAAGAATTAGCAAAATCATTTAAATGTTTTGCATTAGATGTAATTCTTCTTTTCTTTATAGTGGTAGTTTTTGCTTGCCTGTTCCTGTTACGGTGGTGAATATGTCATTTGAACCTTGCCTAAAAGGTTCAGGCAATCATTTGATCGAGGATGGAAAGCTTCTCTAACATGCACCTTAAAGAATTTAAATCTCCATTGCTTCTACAGGTCAAGACCCCAGGCATAATTCAATGATTTCAGTGCTGTCTTGCAGTGTGTTGAAATTACTGGGGAAAATGCCAAAAAGTAAGGCAAAGTATAGAAGCACAACTGAAACACCAGCACTTGTTGATTTTTTAGTAGAATCTAGAACAGATGTTGCTGTTAAAAATGGATAACTAGTAGGGCATATAAAATATTGCATGATAATTATAGCAGTCAGAGGAGGTTATGAAGGGTTAGGAAGTGAGACTGGATAAGTAATTCAAAAAGAAACAATGGGAGGAATATATGTATGGCTCCCAAATATGCAACAAAGTGTAGAATATTTGGGATCTTTCCCTGGAAGTGTTTGCATAGGTATTTTTATACCCCAAGAAGACTCCAGTTTTTCATCCTTCAGGTAGACTGTAAATGTTGGAGGTGCGATGAGGAAGAAAGATACAATTGGGAACACGGGAGTGTAATGAGTTGGCAGACTTTAATAACTTCGTGCATATTATTGATGAACAATTGAGTATAGCTAAGGAAATGATTTTTTTGAGCTGTGATACAGAAACAGAATTGCCTAAACACAGTTAGGCTTTGCTGAGTTCAATTCTGGTAGCTGCCAAATTACTAGAAAATAGAAATCAAAGACTAAACCAAGAATACTAGAAGTAGTGAATATAGTAACAGAGGTAAAAGAACAAGAAGTAGGATCTTTAGAAAAGGGAAGGGGCAAACTACATAAAAAATGTAAATTGTGGGAACCATGTATGCAGAATAATGTTTTAGAGAGGGAATGCATTTTAAGGGAAGGTAGGATTCGAATGAGCTATGTAATGTTTGATTGACAATTACTGTATAGAATACTATAAGTGATGTATAATGTTTGTAACTAAAAAGACGTCAATGTTTTTTTTTCAGTTATGTAAATGTATGAGTGCCTGTGTCACAATGATAATTTAATAAAGATGTTTCTTAATAAAAAGAACAGGTATGGAAGCACAAGAAAGAAGTCATCCAGATGGTGATAACAGAGAGTGTGTGTGTGCGCGGGGGAGCAAGCAAAAAAAAAAAAACATTATCACATTCAACTAAACAATATTTACTGTTATGGATTCTGCTTACTGCTTTAATGTCTGTACTTGTTTTATTGAATTCAGTGTTCAAAGCTTTATATGTAAAGTTCTAAACATGTAAGACATGAAAAGAAAACACGAGGTGGGTGTATAAGGAGATGGGACTGTTTAGTACTGAGTGACTGATGACATTTGCATTTGGTCTGCAGTAGTTCTCCCATATATACATATTTTGGATCTACCACTAGTGTAAAGTGTTAAGCTATTTAATAATGTCTGGACCTTTAAACATGTCTGAAATTAAGGAGAAAAAATCAGTAAATCTAAGAGCAAGGCTAAAACCACAGAACTATTGTGAAATAATGGCAGCTGGGAGTTATGACAACACTACCCCATTTATTTTGGAATTAATGTTCTGTCACCCATCTAAGTCTAATGAGCATATCTACTTGCTCTTGAAACATCCCAAAACTGTACAGTGATTCATTATCAGTAAATAAGTCACAGGGCTGAAAAACCTCTAGTGTTAGAAAAGGCTGTGGGAAGTTTCATTATATTGTTCATTGTAAGTACCAACATGCCACATTTACCTGATATATAAGGAAAGGTCTGATCTGGTTAAATTTAAAAGTCTGCTGGAAGCACATTTTTGGGGGGAGGGGACTAGCAACCCATTGAGGACCTACTAGTAAAAAAATATACACATATATATGTATCAGTGGTGGCTGGTGACTTCAAATCAAAGGGGGGCTGCATGAGACAGCTGAATGGGTGGGCTCAACGAGAAGGGGTGCGGCCAACTAGAAAGGGGAGAGGCTATGCTCAAAATCACAAAAACTGAAACTTTAATTAAATACTCTGCCCTGGGAGTCAAAGCATCATTATGAGAGTCCAATCAAGACAAAATAAGTGTGTAGAAGAAAAAATATTTCAATGCACTGGCTGCATGACAGCTTACTTAATATGTAGATGGAAACAAAGGTTGTGAGGCATGAAAAAATAAATCACTTTTTAAATTCATTACTGGAATGCCAGTCAAAATCAAGTATAAGAAAAACAAGCTGCACTCAACTCAAGCCACATGCACTGCAGTTCCAATTATAATTTATATTTAGCTTTATTAAAGTACCAAGTAACATGATGAAAATAGCAATCTTTGTAATACCTCCACTTGTAAAAATGTTTCTTATCCAAAAAAGACCTGCTGCCTGACAGCAACTATCTACTTGTTTCATGGGGAAAACATGATCAAAGTAAAAAATGAAAAGCAAACATGAAACAAGCTCAAGATACATTGCTTAAAGGAATACTGCACAGGTTATGGACCACACATGATAGACTGGCATTCTATTTAGTTTACAGGTAAAGCCTGCAAAGTTGACTGCAAGTCTCCAACAAATATAATGAGCTTCTTAAAATAGTGTAATCCTCTCCTTTATAACAAATACTGCCATATGCATTTCAATACCCAAGGCTTATACGTTATCTTAGTTATATAAGTATTCTCTGCATGGCAACAACAGAAAGGCTTTCAATGTTGGCAGTTCTTTAACAGTATGCTTATTAAAGCTTACTTGCATCTTATAATCTCAGACAAGCTTACATGATGGTCATTAAAGCATTGCTACTTAAGCACAGACAACAGACACTTTCTGAATAATCAGCATAAATCAACAGTATAAAAATATGACAGAAACCAGAACATTCTGCAAAATCAAGGACAGATGAAAAGCCACTGTAGTACTTGTGTCTACATTGGATGGGTGGATACTCTGCAAATTTACGCTGCATAACTGCTCCTTGCCTTGCTTGGATACAGCCAGAGTCACCACAGGGGGGAGTGGGGTGAAACAAGTATGTCACAGTTTGAAATGTCACTGGCTGACTGTGATGGCTCTGACACATTTGTCATACCTCTCAACCTCAGAGCAAGAATTCTGGACAAAGCCATACATGGAAGTGGGACAAAGGCCCAAAAATAAGGACAAATTTTAAATAGTGCTCTTATAAACTTAGAAAGATAATAGAATAGTAGGTCTTGCATTTGTATGAATTTTCTGAAGGGTATGAAATTTGAAACTCAAATATCTGTCATTATTTTCTAACTTCAGTCTTTAATGATTTGCCACCAATTTGCCAAAAAAAACACAATTTTATGAAAAATGGACCAAAAATGTGATGCAAAAATATAAACTAGCCACACAATACAGCTGGGAACCTGTCAAAGAATGGACACTTTTTTAATATTAGTACTGCTAACTTGAGCAGCTGACAATAAAAGAATATACATGCATTTCTTAAATAAAAGTAATCTATAACTATGATTATAACAGTTGTTTATTAATTGCAAACCCTCCACGTTTTCTTCCAAAATTGCCATTTTGAGGAGGGATTATTAGGGGAAGAGCAACATTTTGAGCCAAAATCAGAGACAGTTGAGAGGTTTTGATATGCCTAATTCTATAAAGCAATTTAGTTGCACGTGCCTCTCAACCTGTTAATGCAGGAAATCTGGACAAGGCCAAATATATTGGGGGAACATAAACAGTACAAAAAATTGCTCTTGTATAAACTTGAGACAGTTGATAGAATAACAGATATTGCTTTAGCATGCATATTTCTGAAGGTTATAAAGTCTGAAACTCAGTGTCTGTCATTATTTAGTGAATTTATTCCTAAATGATTTGCCAGAAAACCACAATTTTTATGAGGAACAAACCAAAAATAAGCAAAAATCTATTCATTTTGTGAAAATCTGGACAGTTGAGAAGTATAGTTCAGCCGGGGCTGTCTTTGAGTTTGCCGCCCTTCCCCCTCACAAAATCATGGTCGAATGGAGCCTCCCTCCTACAGCCATTCCAATGAACCATTGCTTGGCTGCTTCACCCCATTTACCTAAACACTAATGTGCATACTGCTTCACTTCTACAATGATTTGGACTTCATGTGAATGTTTTATTTTGCATTTTACAGCACAAACACTAAGACATCTGCTAAACAAAGCAATGCAGTCTCACAATGAAAACAGACTTAGCATTAAAACTTCTGTCCTCGAAACTCACATTCATTGAAAGGGCATTGAAACCCACATTCAAAGAGAATACATTTGGCTAGTGGCAGATAAAGATTAACTTTTGGGCTAAAAATGATAGGCCCCTTGCACACAAAACATACATGTGTCCTGTGATGTACCTTCCTGATTGCATTAAATTATATTCCTTGTATAATACAGTCCAGTTGTTAGAGGGTGTTTTAAATTTATTGTTTTGAACATTTTTCCAGTAAACAATGAAACAAAATACATGCACCAATAAAGACAAAACTGCCCAATTGAGAACATTTCCATCATAAAAGTCTACTCCAACTTCTACAATCCACCTGCAATCTCCACAGTCTTCTGCATCAAAAGCGAGTACACCACCTGTTGTGCTATTAGCAATGCAAGCAGTCTCGGCATAAGCAGTACTAAGCTTGTCTTCCCCTGCAGCTCTCAGCTCCTTGTAAAATCTACTTGACACTCAGCTGTATCTCTCAACTTTGCAGCACAAGAAATTTGGAAAAAGCCAAAATGTATTGGGGAGGAACAAAAGCCCAAAAACCAGGGACACATTTTAAACATTGCTTGTATAATCTTGGAAAGTTGCTAGAATAAAATGCTGTGGTACCACCATGCATTTCACTGCCAAGTCTTGAACCCAGGACCCTGTGAAAAACAGTCAGAACAACATACCACTATGCCAAATCAGCTGTTTTGTAAAATTAGAGGAAGACTGAAACTTAAATGGCTACCATTTAGTGAATTCAGTTCTCACCATAGCTGTCAACCTCTTAGCACAAAACACCCGGACAAAGCCAGTAATGGGGGAATACAGTCCTCAAACATATTCAGTTAATTGAGTTCTCACCATAGCTCTCAACCTTGGCACAAAAAGCTGGATGAAGCCAATAATGGGGGAGCACAGTCCTAAAAATAGGGACACATTTTAAATATTCCTATTATAAACTTAGAAAATTGCTAGAATAAAAGGTTTTGTGTTACTATGTACTTTCTGAAGAATATGAATTCTGAAATGCAAATGCCTGTCAATTTTATTTAGTTAACATTTGTTAACCAGAAAAGTATGACTTGGAACAAAAGCCAATTTGTTAACCAGAAAAGTCTGACTTGGAACAAAAGCCAATTTTCAGCAAAGGCCCAGGGAGAAATACTGCAGAGACATGTCTTTGTAACATGGGAGGACACCAGAGCAAACCCGTACAAACAGGACATGCAGACTCCACACAGAAGGCACCCCAGCCAAGAATCAAACCAGAGAACCTCTAGCTGGGAGGCAACAATGCTACCACTGCACCATCAACAATTTAAGGAATTAAAAACTCAGAAACCATAGATTTTACGAGGAACAGAACAGAAGAAAATATGAGGCATAAATCTGCAAGTGCTTCACAAATGGTGGTTGGTAGGGAATTCAGGCTCTTGTTACCTACACCCAAGGTACAGGGTTCAAGCTTGAGGTATTCTCTAACCACCAGTGGGTATCCTGAGTTCTCTCTAGCCACCAGTATAAATCAACTGGGGCATTACAGACACCTTCTTCATCCTGAGTCTCCTGTACCTGCAGTAATGATAGGATCAATCCACATAGCCTAGCTCTTTCTTGGGAATGTTCCAAGACTGCTGACTCTGCAGTCTGATCCCCTTCCAGTCTATGCAGTTAGCACTGCATAGACTTCTGGGGAATCAGCAGTCTTCTTCCTGAATCCAGACTGGTAAGGCAGCAGTCCAGATTCACTTTGTATGGAGGATTTGTAGGACTGTACCATTGTGTTTCACAGCTGGGGGGGGGTGCAGTCTTGCAGTCCAATATCACAAGCCGCCACTGATATACATATACATATAAACATATATATATATATATATAAAAACCTGCGTTAGCACTAGTCTACAAGCACAGAGGTTTCTGGAGTTTGTCAATACAAATGCCCTGGAAAAATTAGAGTATCCACTAGGGAGAACAACATCTTGGGTCTTGTCGTTACTAATATGGGGGCAAATTTCACCATCCCTTGCATATCTCTGTCACTTTTAAGTTTGTCCATTAAGCCATCTCCTTCAAAATAAAATGGAAACTAGAGACCCTTTCCACCCAAAGTACCTTTAGAAATTTGTGTAAGACAAACTACCCACTCCTAAGTGATATATTGGCAACTTTCACATCCCCACCAAACACAGTTAATGCCATTGAATATATGGAGATATATACCACTACACCATACCAGCATGTAAATAGCTGTAGCTATCCTATATGAATAAATGCAAGGCAAACTTCAAAAAACAAACCTACATAGTGGCACCATAATATCAACAGACTTGGCAATAAAGCGAAAATAATTTTGGCCAAAAGTAATGAGTAGATCCCAGAATGATAAAGCCCTCACTGAAATAAGCAAACAACTCAGGAGCTTTATAAATCCACCAAAGCCAAGTTTGAGGCTAAAATAGCACCCCAGGTCAGAGACTATAGCAAGGTCTTTCTTAGTTATGCTAGTAAGCTCAGAGGCACAATGTAGCAATGTGCTGAGCTGATTTTTGAATGATGTTACCTACAGAAGATATAGCAAACCTACTGGCTGATAATTTCAGCGCAAACTTTGACCCTGTCTCCCCATAAGATATACCAAAATCCAACTTGGCTCCTGCTGTCACACAAGACCAAGTCCTAAAAGCCCTATCAAAAGCTAAAAATACTGCATTGATGGATCCTGACAAAATCATTGAATAGCATGAAGCATGATTTAGCCACTTCCCTAACAACACTGTTCAATCTCAGCTTCCATACAGGATTTATACCGAGTGAATGAGAAAAAGCTGCAGCCATTCTCCTGTATAATGGGGGCTCTTCCACAGACCCAGGCAATTACAGATGCATTAGTCTGACCAACCTTATATGTAAAGTCATGGAAAGACTTATGGAACTACTCAGTAAGAATGCAGGGAACCTCCAATGGGCCTGTCTCAGGTTGGATTTGTCAGGGGCAGGTCATGCTTACTAAACCTGATGGGCTTTTTTTTTAAAAAAGATCACCAAAGCAATGGATGAAGGTAAAATGGTACACACTGCATACCTTGACCTGGCCAAAGCTTTTGACAAAATCCCCCATGCAGGCAGAGCAGAAAAGCTAAATAAACTGGGAATAAACCCCTGCAGCACTGACTGGATTGCCATCTAGCTCGCTGATAGGATGCAGGAGATCAAAATAATTGGAGCAACCTTCACAAAGAAACCACCCACCAGTGGAGTCCCCCAAGATTCAGTGCTGGAACCTTTCATCTTTTGCATCTATGACTCTGAAGTAAAAGCCAATACCAAAGGGCTCTGGCTGACTAAATCTGTCAGTACAAAGCTCACGCCTGCCTATATTCAAGCACAACTTGGATCTCTGGATGGCAGTAGTCATTGAAACCCCAAATGACTTAGCCATCATGCAGCAAAATATGCCCCAGATTAATAACTGGTGCCAAAATAAACTCAAAATAAACTAAATTCCCCCCAAACAATACAATGCATTGGGAATTCATCTATCCAAGGGAACTGCCACATTAACAATACTTCCTTGAGAGCTGGCCCAGATGTTTGGGAATTGGGAAGTTATGTGGACAGTGACTTAACATTCGGCCAACTTGTCTATTGTCATAAAAAAGTCCTTCTATATTGAGCATCTTAAATAAATAAATTGTGTCTAGATCTTGTCATTATTTTCCTTTACTCATCCCCCACAAGGCCATTCATTGAATATAATGACCCATGTGGCATGTATCTGCCTAGACACATTAAACAACTGGACTTTCCAGCTTTGTAAAAGGGATACAAGCCCTATACAGTATGTCCTACATGGACTGGCTCAAAGCCCTCTCACTATACTCAGTATCCTATAGTCCTGTAAGAGATGACCTATGTCTGGCGTACAAATTATCCTTCAGCCCAGTACTGATGGATCTACTGCACATAAGCAAGTCAAATGGCATAGGAAATAGTTTGTATACAGATCTAAATCTCTTCTGCTCTTTCGGCACAGCAGATCACCGGTCTGCTATTGATTGGCAGTGGATTTTTACAGTGTCAAGTTGTCAGCCCGGCACCCAATCTTCATCGAAGGCACACACACACACACACACACACACACACGCACCTACCTGCATGTCTTTAAAGTTCATTCAACCCGAGGGAGGACATGCATTCTCTGCACAGAAGGTGCTCCAGCCAAGAATAGGACCAGAGAACCTCTTGCTGTGAGGCGACAACTCTAACTGCTGCACTAAGAAAAAAAAACGGACTGTAATTCCGTAGCTCAAACGTTGCTTTATTGAATGAACCACAGACTAGCAACCAATATTAAAATAGAAGAAAATGTAAAAACTAGAGTTTTACTAAGCGCTTTCTCCCGTAAAATAACAAAAGGCTTCATCAGAGTAATACAAAGTGCCATAGGAAAAGGTTATTTAAAAACTACATCATACACACACCTCCTGATTTAACCAATAGCATTCGAAAATGGAATTACAGCTCATACGTCTTGTTTAAAGCTGCAGTACACACACACAAGTTAAAGATACTTAAAAAATTGTGATGCAAAATGCTGAGTAAATATAGTAATTATAGTCCATGCCAGCCAGTTAAATAGGTGATTTTCAAACAACAAATTTGTGTTTGAAAATACATAAAAAACATGAACTGTTGTGAATATTGAACTAAACATTTAAAACATTATAAATACATATTATATAATAACAAACTGCCTGATTTGCAGTCAAGACATTAAATGCAGTAAGACTTTAACTTTAAAATGCTAGCAATTGATATATGATCATTGATACCTGGAGGTTTAGAGGCATCCAACCTTAGTTGCCATAAACACTCTTTTACCTCCAGTAATGTTTTGACATCACCCCCTCTGTCATAATAAGGTATCCTATCAATCACAAAGAATATAAATTTGTTAAAATTGGTACATACTTGACTGTGTAAATATAAGGCGTTAGTGGATTTGTTGTTTTTAATATCTCTTGTGTGTTCTTTTATTCTTAACCTCAATTTTCTAATGGTTTTTCCTATGTAAAATGCAGGGCAACTCAAACAGGTAGCTGCGCAAACTACCATCTTAGTGTTGCAATTAACATGTCCTGGACACTTAATACTTCTACCAAAGTTGTTAATTGTTACATATGGCCCATTGTTAATAAACTTACACACCCCACAAGCCCCACACTTATTCATACTGGAGCTTTTGAACACACTTGCTCCCTTATCAATTTCCATAAGTTCCTTTAAATTTTTACCTCGACTGTAAATGTTGTTTGGTGTAGTACCTAGTATGGAAGTAATGTCATTATTAAACACACTCAACCATGTGTCCTTTAAAATCAATCTAAGCTGGTCAAACATAGGATTAAATGGTAAAATCATGGCATTTCTGGAATGGTCATCACTACCATTATTACTGAACGTTTCATTACTGTGTGTTTTTAATAAACCACCTTTCAAATGGGTTTAAATGCTGTTGGCCTTTTAGAGTCTACTTCAGTACGTACTCTTTGCAGAATGTCAACAGGATAATCCTGCTCTTGAAACATACTAACTAACCTGTTAATTTCTTTTTCAAAGAGGGTGTCTTCACTCACTAATCTTGAAAGCCTTACCATTTGCCCCTTTATTATGTTCTTTTTTTGGTGGAAAGGGTGGCAACTTTTAAAATGTAAAAAGGAGTTGGAGTATGTCTTTTTTCTATATATTCCTGATTGCAGTATGTTCTTCTCTTTATCATACATTAACAAAAGGTCTAGATAGTTACAGTTCTCCTTGTGAATTTTGAAAGTAAATTTGAGAAATGGTGTAGTAGCATTGAGGTACTCAATGAAATCAAAAATCTCCATTTCTGTTCCTGAACCTTTCCATGCCATAAATAACAAAAATGAATACACTGAGCAATCCACTTAGAAATGGACTGTTTAGAAATTGCTTTGTCCTGAGCTCCAGAAGCAAAACCGACCAACAACTGATCCAACTTTCTAAAAGGTTTAGTCCTGTCCAGGTATAATCTAAGCTGTCTATGCACATCTAGGGAATGTAGCAACCTTTCCCCTTTATTCCGAGGATTAGGAAAGAAGGTAGGCAGGTGGACAGACTGGTTAAGAGTCAGGCTAAAAACCACCTTAGGCATAAAGGAGGGATTAGTTTGAAGGGAAACCTGATCCACATGGAAGATGATAAAAGGCTCTATTGCCATTAAGTCCTGCAGCTCAGAAACTCTTCTAGGTGAAGTAATAGCCAAGACAAAGGCAGTTTTCCAGGAGATAAACTTCAAATCAAATCTGATGAGGCAGCTGGTTCAAAAGGAGGCAGAGTAAGTTTCTCAATTACAAAATTAAGATCCCAAGCAGGAGTAGGTACCCTTCTGGGAGGCTTTAAATTGCTGGCTCCCCCCTGAAGAACTGTGTCATCGTGGGATGAGAGAAAATGGGTTGCTCAAAGGAACAATGAGCAGAAATAGCTGAAACATGAATCTTGATAGAAGAAAAGGAAAGTCCACCATTAAGCAAGCCTGCCAGATAGTCGAGACTAAGAGGAAGAGTAGGTTGAGGAGGGTCTTCCTCTAGTCTGCATCCAAATGGAGAATCGTTTCCACTTATCTGCGTAAGATTTCCTAGTGCTAGGCCTCCTGTGCTCACGAAGGATCTCAACCACCTGTTGGGAAATTATGAGCCAGGCTGCCAAATGCAGAGTCTGAAGATGAAGATGCAGAATTTTTCCCCTTCCTGAACCAAGAAATCTGGTATCAGGGGAAGATGCCAAGGCTGAGACTGGGAGAGACTGCGAAGTAGTGGATACCAATGTTGCCCAGGCCAGTCTGGGGCTATGATCATGGCCCTTGGTTTGTCATCCCTTATCTTTAACAGCACACTGGGAAGAAGAGGCAGAGGAGGGAATGCATAGATTGAGAGCTGTGTCCAGGGGTGGACAGAGCATCCACTTTCCAAGCTTTGTTGTGATGATCCATGGTGCAAAAGGATGGAAGAAGGTGGTTGGTCGGAGATGAGAAGAGATACACCTGGGGAGTACCCCAATGCTGAATGATGCGATAGAAGATGGTCTTGTTTAGTTGCCACTCATGAGGATCCAGGACCTGCCTGCTCAATCGGTCTGCCAAGGTGTTGAGCCTTCCTGGAAGAAATTGAGCTATCAGATGAATGCCCATGGAAGCTGCTATGGACCATACTATCATGATTTGTCTGCACAGGGGGTAACAGTGAGTCCCTCCCTGCTTGTTGATGTACCACATGATTGTGGTGTTGTCTGTCCTGACTAGAAGAGTACCAGGAGAGAGAAGATGCTTGAAAGCCATCAAGGCCTTCTGGATTGCCATCAGTTCCTTCAGATTCATGTGCAAATTAACCTGTTCATAGTTCCAAGTCCCCTGAATGCATCTGCCCTCCAGATGAGCTCCCCAAGCATAGTCCAAGGCATCTGTGATCAGGGTCTGGCTGGCAGGAGGTGGACAAAAAGGCAGGCCTTTGTTCTGTACACAGGCCATCACCCACCAAAGGAACTCCATCTGCAGTCAGGGAATCAGAGGAAGTATCAAGTCTAAATCCTGAGTGTGTTGACACCAAAGGTATTTGAGGTACCATTGTATTTTCCTCATATGCAGTCTGGCATATGGAATCATCAGAATACATGAAGCCATGAATCCCAGGGCTTGCAGGAATTGCCGTGCAGAGAGCTGGGTCATGCTTGCCAAATTCTTGAAGTAATTCGAAAGATCCATTTGTTTCTCTGGAGGGAGGAATACCATCTGGGTGGCTGTGCTCAGACTCACTCACAGGAATACAATCTCCCTGGTGGGCACCAATTTTGACTTCTTTTCATTGATAGTGTAGCCCAAAGAGGTGAGAAGGTTCTTTACAAAGTCCAAATCCTTTAGATGTTGCTCTGGAGAGTTTGCCTGAATAAGACAATTGCCCAAGTAAGGGTAAATTTGAAAGTTCCTTTGCCTGCAAAAAGCAATGACTGGAGCCAGGCATTTTGCAAAAACTCTGGGAGCAGTACATAAGCCAAAGGGGAGTGCAGAGAATTAGAAGTGCCTTTTCCCCAACCTGAAGCGAAGGAACTGCCTGCAGCTTTCCCTTATTGGGATGTGCAGATAAGCTTCTTTGAGAACCAAAGTCACCAACCAGGAATCCTTGGCCAGCATTGGCAGCAACTGCTAAACAGTGAGCATTTTGAACTTGGGAATCACCAGAAAAGTGTTTAGAATAAACCGATACAGAATAGGGTGCCAGGTGCCCCCTTTTTTGGGAACCAGAAAAAGTCTTGAGTAGAAGCCCAGGCCTATCTGTAGTGCAGGAACTGTCTCTATTGCTCCCAGGTTTAGCACAGAAGAAACATGATTTTCTGCTTCTGCCCTTTGATGAGGGGGGGGGTATCTGGGTATCCTTGGTGGACAGGGAAGGTGTGAAAGGAGAACTTGTAGCCTTGGGATACTATTTTGAGCACCCATTTGTCATCTGTGATGGTGGATCAGACTTCTGCAAAAATGGCTAACCTTCCCACCAAAGGAAATCCTGGACCCACAGAGGCAGGCAGGGGAAGGCCGGGATCATTGGGAATGCTTGCTTTGGGAAGTTTGCTTAGAACTCCCCAATTTGAAGAGGAAGCCTGCCAGTGCTTAGCCTTTTGAGGGGTGGAAGTCTGTCCCCTAGAAGACCTGTAAACCCTAGGCCTAGTGCAACCCTGTTTACTAGGGTCAGGAAAAGTCCAATTCTTAGAAGGGTAATGTCTACTAAAACAAGGAGGCTGAACTTGCAGAAAGTCCTTAACAGTTTGCATAGATTTGTCCTTATCTTCCAACTTTTTCAACACCGCTTCTGCTTTGCTACCAAAAAGATTGTCCTTGTACAAAGGCACATCCAGTAATTTAGATTTGACAGGTTCAGAAAGGGGCTGTTCCCTGAGCCAAGAACGTCTTCTAATAACAGAACCAGTGGCTGCTGCCCTGCAAGAAGTCTCCAAAGTGTCAAAACCACAATGTAGAGAATGTCCAGTGACAACAGTGGCAGAATTCAATAAATCTTGCATGTCCTTACTCCATCAGGGCAGGAACACCAGCAATTCTAGCCTTAATGGCCTCCAAAGTATGCTGCTGATACTTAAGCATATGAAAGAGACAATTAATAGACCTAATCGCCAGGGTGAAAGAAGTATAAACCTTTTTACCCCATCTATCCAAGGCTCTAGATTCCCTGTCAGAAGGAACAGGATTTTTAGCAACAATGGCTTTAAAACCTTTAGGTCCCTGAGAAATAATCTCTGGATCAGCAGTAGGATTCTTAAAAAGGAACTGATGAGAATCAGGAACTCTATAATACCTGTCAGGCTTTCTGGGAGCAGGAGGAACAGAATTAGGAGTCAAAGAATTCTCCATGAAAACATCATCAACAACTTCAAAAACCGGAGGGATAGCCAAAGGCTTATGCTGTGGCAAATCCAAGAATTCCCTAATCCGTTTCTTAGACTGAGGGTAGTTCTGACTTTCCCATTTGAAATGTTCCCTAGGAGTATTCAGAGTATCTTCAAAAGAAAAATCTTCTGGAGGAGAGGCATAAGGGATGAAGTCTTCGCATCAGAATCCTCAAAACCAGAAAAAAGCTGAGAGTTTCCCTCATCATCAGCAGAGGTGCTGGAAATCTGAGTCTGAGGCAGTCAAAACTTCTGGGGACAATTCCCTGGCTCTCTTAGAAGGAGGTGGCTGACAGCCCCTGATAAGGGTCAAGAGATCACTAGCCATCTTAATCAT
This sequence comes from Protopterus annectens, assembly GCF_019279795.1. Lineage (NCBI taxonomy): Eukaryota > Metazoa > Chordata > Ceratodontiformes > Protopteridae > Protopterus > Protopterus annectens. Next base: position 1,550,363,765 of record NC_056744.1, on the reverse strand, counting down.
CTGAGACAGAGGCATTTGAGGGGAGGCCAGTGCCTGCTTTGCAGATTTTCGGCTGGAAGGCCTGCTAGAAAGTCAGAGGGACTCAGGAGGTCTAACCACCACAGAAGTTTGAACCGAGGTCGTCGGTCTGGATCTGGTCTCTGGTTGGTGGAAAGAGGCCTCTGAAGCCAGCGGCTGATTAGTGGCTCCGGATCCATCAGAGGCGGTGACTGGCGGAGGGTCCAAAGACGAAGTGGAAGCCTGTGGTATGGAGGACTCAAAAAAGGTCTCCGCAGATGCCTGCTGCTGAACATCCACGGACTGCAGGGGCAATGAAAGCGCCTCACTGACTACCGCTGGGCCGACAACCAACTTAACAGGGACATCGTCAGTTAATTTGACCCTAAGCCTGTTGCGGTCCTCATCTTTGTGCTTCTTAGGAACATCTGAAGTCGGGAGACCAGAAGACACCATATTGACTAACTTAGGCCAAACTCCGAAATGCTTGAACAAGATCCTAGCTCTACGGCGAATGGTACACAGATTGAAAGAAGCAAGAACACAATTAGGGATGTCGTGCTCAAGGCCCAAACAAGTAAAACAATAGGAGTGAAAATCACGGTGCGGAATCTGTTTTCCACAGGCAAGACAATTATTAACTTTCTCTGACATTCGTTAAAGCAAGAAAAGTGGGTCCTCAACGGGTACTTATCTGAGGATGTCTTCAACTAAACAGCTGGAATACAAAAAGAAGGAACTCGGCCGACCGGCACTCGTGCAAAATGCTTCTGCTTCAGGCTCCGTGGCAAGAAAGACTGAGGAAAGGCATCGGCTGCCTTCCTTTATACCTGATGTCCGGCTTAAAACTGAAGGCAGCTGATGTCATATACCAAGGACTTTGGTATTCTGGCCGACTTTGAGCTACCGGGAGCCAGATAACCCATTTTGTAAGGACTGCAACAGTGAAACACTAACATCTTGCTGTGAGGCAACAACGCTAACTGCTGCACCACCGTGGCAGTTCCTGAATGTAGTACTTTGTTACACACTTGTCTCCTCAAATTATCTGTGATATGATCCCACTAGGGGTAATATACAAGTATCGATCATGGGATGGGTAAGGTTAATCTAACATCAACTGGGAGAGATCAAGCACTGAAAGGATAACTGGCTCGGTTTAAGAGGCCTGTAAAACGGCAGCTAGCCCAGTACTTATCTATGAACCTATATGGCCCTTATGGTGCTTATTGTATATGCCTGAACTTTCCAAATACTGTTTGTGTTACATTTTATTTTTTACAGTTTCGTTTGATTTTAATTTGTATTACAATGTTAGTAACAAGTGCTAAATTAGTGGCACTTCGACTTCGCTTACTTCAGACATTGTGGGTGTGATTGTGTCATTCCCAGTGCCCATGTAGGCGTGGTTAGCTGCACTTGTGGCAGGGTTTGCTGGTGGTGTTATGGTAGATAATAACCTGCATTTTACAATCAAACTTCCTTTGAACCAGTATTATTAAAATGCTTGGAGTAAAACTGTTTCATCTTTAGAATGAAAAATGAATGAAGTACAGTAGCACGTCGAGAAGGTAATGATTTAACCTTATTTCAAAAAAAGACAAAATGTTACAAGCTCTTAACGTTCAAGCTCCAAAATGTGGAACACAACCTATTATAATACAGAAAAATGCGAAACTCTTACTACCACCTCACTAACAACTTCCGATTAGGAAGCTTACGGGATAGATAAATAAGCTATGTTATATTAATTAGAACCATACCCCTCAACCTCTTAACACAAAATATCTGGACAAAGCCAAACATAATGGAGGAACAAAGCCCCAAAACAGGGACATATTTTAAATATTACTCTTACAAACTTAGAAAGTTGCTAGAATAAAAGGTCTTTTATTACCATGCAGTTTCTGAAGGATGTAAAATCTGAAACTCAAATATCTGTCATTATTTAGCGAATGCAATCCTAAATGATTTCCCAGAAAAATCCAGGAAATCAGAATTTTTATGAGGAACAGACCAAAAAAAAAAATAGGAGGAAAAAATCTGGACAGTTGAGGGGTATTTTGATGAAGTCATATAAGTTTGTATTGTTTACTATATATATTAGTTAAAAAAATGTTAATACTAAATGAGCCACATATCCTGTCAGTGTGGAACATGGAATTTTTAAAGCCTCAAAATGAAGAGCTTTTCTCATAAGGTACAAGAAGTGTGGTTATGTGTTACATAAAGACGTGTAGAAGCGGTTTTAGGAAGCATTACAAAATGGTGTATTCATAGTGTGCAGCCAGGCATACTCTGTCATCACATCAACGTATGTTTTACGTCATATTATGTATACAATTGTCTAAGTAAATGCTTTAACAGTAGGTACAACATAATAATCTAAAAGCAATAGTTTTAGGCGGAAGAGCTGAAAACCTTACTTACATTTATTAAGGGGGGGGGGGGGGCATTTAGAGAAATGTGTCCATATTGAAGTGATAGGTGTCCAAACTGGGGTAGCACTAAGAGCTTGTGTGAGTACAAAAAGGACTTTGCATGTTACACCGAATTCACACTTTACTAATAACCCGGATCCGGTAATGCTCACTAATTTATATAGTGACAATTTAAGTAAAAATGGTGCACAATAACGTGCAGAACAGTTTTAAGAAACTGTAAACAATAGTGCACCCCTACTAATAAACACGCAGTGAGTAATTACGTCGATTACGGAAATATTTTTTGGTATGAAAAAACGTGCGTTTAGAAAAAAAAACGAACTTAGGAAGCACTCCTTTACGTCATACATTTCATGTGAATTTCAGTTAGAGTTGGGTACCTCGTTTTGGCAGTAAAAAGTCTTTCCCATTTTGAAGAAGTTGGAAGGTTAGAAATTATCCTTTTCGTACATGTGAGAAATTGCTAATACAATGAAGGTGAATCAGATAGCAGTAAATGTACCACTCAGTGCTTGTTGCGTATGACAACACTTAATAGTCAAATCAACAAAGACCCGCCCACACAAGTGCAGTCCAGTCCATCGGTATTAAAAGTACATTGAGCAGAAAGACGGAAAATGTTCTATTTAATTCCCATAATGCAATGCTCGACAGTGTATTAATATTTCTAACGCCAAGTTAGTACAGAAGCCAAAATAACGTAAAATCTTGTTTAGGAGAAATTTGAATAAATATCATAATGCCCGGAAAAACATTAGTCTTTTATAAAATCACCAAATTATTAATAAGGAATACAACTGTACATTAAAACTAAGATGCCATTAATCTGCCTGTGCATTCGCTCGATGCATATGGCTCGATCCTCATTAAAAAAACAAAATTTTTGAAGTCCTGCTTATAGTGGAGTGCTTCGCTACTACGCAGGGCGTATATTACGTAACGTTTGAAAATAATTGTATTATTAATAGGAAGTCGTAGTATTAAAAACTTGGAAATAAGGCTTGTTGAGTACGAATTTGCATGCAGACAGAGGTTTTGTTTAAGACAACCGGACTTACCGACTCAAAATAGAATTATTTATAGGCCTTTAATTATTTGTAGGTGTAATGACCATATGTAGTCTGGCATAGTGAAGTAATTCTGATTGGTCTGCCTCTAGGTATCCCAAAATGCAGTACTTGTCTGTAAAACATTACATCACACAGGCCTAATGCTCCTGTCACTGCATTGATTTTACACGCATACACTGCTGTCTTTCAGTCATTCTTTCGGTTTTCCCCAGTTTGGGGTTGCCACAGTCGAACTCCAGTCCATAATTACTTTTTGATCATGGTTTGCTGTTTACATTTTAACACCACTTTAGAATTATTTATAGGCTTTTAATTATTTGTAGGTGTAATTTCTGACCTGAACACATGGAGTCTGGCATTGTGAAGTAATTTTGATTGGTCTGCCTCTAGATATCCCAAAATGCAGTACTTGTCTGTAAAAAATTACATCACACAGGCCTAAAGCTCCTGTCACTGCATTGATTTTACATGCATACACTGCTGTCTTTCAGTCATTCTTTCGGTTTTTCCCAGTTTGGGGTTGCCACAGTGGAACTCCAGTCTACTTATGATTGGCAGTGAATTTTTACGGTTTCAAGCTGTCAGCCAGGCACCCAACCTTCAGAGAAGGCACAAGTACACACCTACCTGCATGTCTGTAACTCTGCAGTCGATCGCAGGGAGGACATGCAGATTCCACACAGAAGGCACTCTAGCCAAGAAAGTTTTAAATAACATTTCATGCCATTCAATGACTACTTAAAACACAGTGCAAAAGCCATATAACATAATTTCAAAGTACTTTTTACTGCTGCTTCTTTTTAGAATGGCTAAACTGCAGTCTTTTTTGAAGCATGAATTGTGTTACTTTGACTCCTCTCCCATCCCCGTTCATACCTAACTTCCCTAGTTGTCAATGTGCTAAGGGTAATTTCAGTTGTTACCTGCTGTGATTGATAGCTCCTTGTTCTAGCCTTTGCTTTCTGTATGGGTAGGGGAAGGACCATGGAGCTGTGATGTCACAGCATGCGTAGGTTTTTAGGACAGTCATGGTGATGTCAGTTTGGGGAGGGAATTGGCCAGAAAACTGCCTGTATTCAGTGCCTTCATTACATCAATGGATTGTAGACTGCAGCAAGCTTTTCCAGGGCAGGATAAAAGTTTTTTGAAAGTGAAACCATAACAGTACAGTAAGGTACTGTTCTGGTGGAGAGAAAGTTGATTTAAAATATTTTAAATGCTGTATTGCTGATTATTCATAGCAGGGGCAGTAAATGGAGAGAAGAAGTCCAGAGAAGTTGAGCACTAACTTAATAATCGAATCCTGTTGTCTTTTAAAAAATGAGCAATCTGTCTTGTTCCAACCACAACACCACAAATGTTGTGGAAAAATAAAAAACAGAGAAACTAGTGGTCTTAAAACTTCATTGCTGAGCTCTGTCACAGTGTGAAATCTAGTAGTGTCCCAAAGCAACAAGCGTTTATTCCACACAGACAAGTGATCCTCAGTAACAAAAATATTTCTGATTATTTTGTTATTGAGGATCGCTCCTCTGCTGAATAAAAGCTTGTTGCTTTGGAACACTACCTGGGTTTCATGATTTTTAGAACTTATTCTGCCTGAGCCCATCAACAAGGTTTTAAGACCACTAGTTTTTCTGTTTTTATTTACATTTCTTTTAGAATTCTGCATTATCTCAATGTTTAAATCAGTTTTGTGTGCTGTGTTTTCTCTTAATGTGATGTAAATGCTATTAATTATTTATTTTTATAATCTACAGTGTTTTTTGGTTTCTATGCTGTGCTTAGGTGTTTGGAGTGGGCCCTCACTTCATTGCATTTTACTGTCTGTTTTCTAAATTTGTTCCCCATCCAATTCTTGTTCTTTTATACTTGAAGGCTTTGGGGCTGTCAGACCCTACCGTATATCTGGTCTTGGAAGCTGCTATCAGTCTCATCTTCTGTATAACTCGACCTAGTGATAAAAGAAACTGTGAAGGTCCTTATACTGTTAGTGTACTTTGAAATTGTCTTAAAGCGTGTGTGTGTGTGTGTGTGTGTGTGTGTGTGTGTGTGTGTGTGTGTGTGTGTGTGTTTCTCACTGCTAGAGTGTATTAATTTGAATCACATTCTAGTTGTTAAGATTTGTTTCTGGTACCTTTTTACATATGACTAACTGTGTTTTTACATTAAGAAGACTGGGTCTGCAGTTCTATTGGGAATGGAAAGGTATCCTGGTTTGACTGAGTTGGAAAAGACGCAGGGAATCTTAGAGCAAGAACTGCTTGTAGCTACTGTATTTATTTGATTTGTTTTCGATACTTTTTCACTCTTGGCTAACCAGAATATGTTTTTACATTAGGAGACTGGAACCACTATTCTAGCGGCAGTATTAAAGTAACATGGTTAGTAATAGTTGGGAAGCACACAGAGGGGCTTAAAGTGAGATTGTTTCATCAGCTAGATGGCTTTTTGGGGACTTAGTTGTTTAAAGTTAATCTGCATTTTTGAGCTACTTTTGCTGTGCTTTTACATTGAGTTCCAGGATCATCCAGCTTGTGGCAGAAGGTTTTTACTTGGTCTCTGCACTGGAAAGCACTCCAAGGAGCTCCAGGGGGAGTCATTTATTGATCTGAGGGCGCAATAGTTAGTTTTCAGCTTTTTTCTGTCTACTATAAATTAGGCATATTTTCACTGACCTGTTCATTTCACAGTGGCGGTTACCAGTACCCTATATAATAGTAAACCTATAAAGCTGTTACTTAGGACTTTAACTTGTAACACAGCAAGGCTTTGGGTGGAGCTCAGCTTAGAAGAGATAGCTACTGTTTCAAAGAGCACTTAGATCATATCACTAATAGCTTTAACCCTAGACACCACTCGGGTGACCCGTATAAAACCAAATCCCTAAACCATAACAGTCCAACCCTAATACAGGTCCTGACAACATGGCTTTGCAATTCCTAATATCTCTGTGGCCAGATTGGTGGATATGGTTATTCTTAGACAATGTAGCAAATGTCTCATGTACTCTACAACCTTTTAATCCTCAAAAAAATTAACACAGTATGTGAGAGACGTACATGCAAGGTATATTCTTGGAAGTAAAAATCTCACTTACAAACAAGATTGTCAAGAGTGCAGACACTACATCCTTCACACATACCCTCACCACATACATATAACATTTTTCCTGAGGCTGTTAAAAGACACCTCTCCAAACCTCAAAGACCCCCTAAGCCATCAAACAGCAACACCTATACTCCGCAATTAATAAAGCACACATGAAAAGCAGCAAATAACATTACTCATAAGCCTACACCCAGTGATACCCTAAGAACAAAACCAATGAGGTAAGCAAATATTTCTTCTAGTACTCTTGCCAAAGGATTTTTTTTGTACAATACACAGATGCCTCTATCACCAGGCTGGACAAGTGGAAGGTAACTGTTAGTTGCCTATCTGGAGATGGGATCTGCAATATCATGCACACACTCAAGTCACTGCACCACAGGTAACAATATGAGTCTGTCATAGCCCATGTGGGTATAAATGACCTGAGACATATCTCTCTGGACTATATGAAAAGCGACATTATGGATCTCTCTGAATATGTGTCACAGACAGTTGTGTCTTGCATTAAGCAGCATTTTACCTTCAACAAGGATGATGCCACAGTATGAACAGAAAATGACTGATTTTTTTAATTGGTTTAGTTTCTGGTGTCACTCTAGGGGAACTGAATATTTGTCAGTATGACATTAACAGACCATGTTGGTTTACCAGGCGTAGTCAGCACCTGTCCCTCTGGGCTTTTGGATATCTCCATACCTCAAAGAGTTTCTAAGACTGCAAATGGCAATGTCTATCCCCAGCAATCTGTAAAGCACACACTAAAATCAGCACCAAACACCACATATAAGACTACACCCAATGGACCCTCAAAAATAAAGCACAAAAGGAAAGCAAAATCATTTACACAAGACTCTTGTCATAAGTGACTCCATTATACAACACTCCTATGCCCTACTCACTAGACTGGACAAGGAGAAGTTTATGGTCATTTGCTTATCTGGAGCCAGGATTCACCAAATTACACACACACTAAAGTCTTTGCACCACAGGTACCAGTATGAGTCTTTCATAGTCCGTGTAGGTGTAAATGACCTGAGATGTACCACTCTGAACTATGCAAAGAGAGCTATTATGGACCTGTGTGTCTCAGACAGGTATGTGCCTTGCATCGAGCAGCACTTGACCTTCACCAAGGATAATGCCACAGTATGAACAAAAAAATGATAGACTTTGGCACCAGAAACTAAGCAAATTGTTAATCAAGGGGGGAGGACATGGTCAAGAGACCACGTTGTTTTGCAAAAGATGGCCTGTACCTGTTCCCCCTGTGCTTCTGGAATTTTGCTAAAACTTTATCCATCCCTTTAGAGCCTTTTTTTAGCCGATGCTGAAGGGACAGTCCTACTGATATAGCAAATAAAACCCAAAGGAACTTAAAGGTATTACTGCTCAATTCTAGAAGCCTTAACAAACTCCACATGCTACAAACTCTTCTCAATCTGGAGAATATAAACATCTGTGCTATTACCAAGACATACTTTAGTCACAGAAAGTACTCTGGTAGTGCAAGGCTACAGTACCTACCACACATTTAGACTATCAGCCACACAGATGGGGACTAAAGGTGGTGACGTCTTCATCTACATTAGCAACAAATATACTTCAAGGTTTGTTAAACAGGATGACACCCTGGAGTTCATCCACATGCAAATAACCCTAGATAAAATCCCTTACCATATCTTTGCAAGCTACAAGTTAACATCTATGTTACCAGAATCCCACAACTCTTATCTAGATCTACTGGAGGCACTCTCCATCCAGCCAAACACTCTTTATTCATGGGAGACTTTAATTATCCTTCTACAGACTGGGAAACATACCCTGTCAACAAACTTGCAGACACAATGTTTCCTGGAGTTTATTAACACAAATCCCCTTGATCAGTTAGCGTGCACTCCAATTACAAGTTTAAACATACTGGACCTAGTCATCACCAATACGGAAGAGCACTGCAATCCCCCCCCTCGTGTCATGTCCTCACAGGTGAGTAAATATCACAAAGCTGTCTCCTTCGAAATAAAAATCAGCTTGGAAAACCAAGCAAAACCTGTTACAATTAGGAACTATTCTAAAGCAAACTACATCCTATTAATTGACAGTTTGTCAAAATTCAGTGCCCAGCCTCACCCTGAGTTTAGAAAAGTCTATGCGGGATTATTTACAGAAACTCTGTACAAATGTAAATGACTGCTTAGAGACTGCTGTACCTACCAGAAGTAAACCCAAAACAAACCGCACTGGTGGACTCCTAATCTTAATAGGGTATAAAAGCCATAGCCAAAATCAGAAAAAGCAACTCTCATAATGACAAGATCTCACTAATTTAACTCAGCATAAAACCAAGAGGACTGATTAAATCCAATAAGGCCAATTACAAGATCAAGATAGCCTCTCAAGCTAAAGACAACCACAAGGCCTTCTACAACTGTATCCAAAACCTCAAAGGTAACACACAGCAGTGTGCTGAACTGGTAGTAAATGATACCACCTTCATTGAGCATAGTGGCATATCAAACGTGCGCGCTGACAAATTCAGCTCAAACTTCACCCTCACTCGCCCTCATCTACCCCTCAAGGAAATCCCTAATAGCATAACCCCATGCAGCTATTAGCAGGGAACAGGTTATGGCAGCACTCACTAAACCCAAGAACACAGCCTCAGTGGAGCCTGATAATATTGGGTCCCTATTAGGTCATCGAAAATTCAGTTCAGTGAATGGCATTTTTGGTCCACTTACATCGAATGTGCCATTCGTCTAACTGGTCATAGTGAGATCTCGGTACCATGAAGATCAGAAAATTTGCCCTTTCCTTACTGTAATTTGATCTCTGAGTTGTTATATATAATTAGCGTGGGGTGTGGGGGGCACAGCCCCCCAAAAGAGCAGAATTCGATGAACGGCATTTTCAATGAAATGCCATTTGTTGAAGGGGGTTTTCCTTTATCTAATATAGACCCACAATATCCAAGGCTGTCTCCAAAATAGTCTGAAACATGACTTATCAGGACCACTTGAGTGACTTTTCAGCTGCAGCCTTAAAACAGAATAAGGACCAAGAGAATAGAGGAAGGCAATGGTTAACCCCCTTCACAAGGGTGGACCATCAACTGACCCTGGAAACTACATACCTATTAATTTAACTAGTCTAATATGCAAATCCATAGAGCAAATTATCATGGAAATGATAAGCAAAGGCATTGGCAACCTACATGCACTGGATCCATCCCAGTCTGTTTTTTGTTAGAGGACATTCATGCCTATTCAACCTGGTAGACTTTTTTAGGAATGTAACCAAGGCATTGGACGAAGGGAAAATTGTGCATCCTGCGGTTAAGGTATTTGATAAAATACCCCACTCAGGTGTTGTAGACAAACCCACCAAGCTAGGCATAAATCCTTATGTAACTCAATGGATTGCCAGCTGGCTTGCAGACAGAACCCAAGAAGTCAGGAGTGGTGAGACCATCTCTAACAAGAGGCAGGTAACAAGCCAAGTACCACAGATATCCATGCTGGACCCACTTATGTTTGGCATCTACTTCTTGCAGATAAGGCAATGTTAAGGGCCTCTGTCTCACTAAGTTTACAAACAACTGCAAATTGGGAGCTATCATAAATTCCCCCATGATATTAACATCCTGCAGGAAGGCCTAACACAGACAAATGGCTGGTGCCAAAACCACAGAATAAAACTCCATGCAAAGAAATGCATTACAGTCCCTTTTGGGAAAATGCCAACCCAGGTAAATTACTACATTCAGAAGACACCTCTAAGAGTTGAACCAATAAGATCTGGGAACATACGTAAGTAGTAATCTGGCTTTTGATCACTACATAGCCAAGGTGGGAAGAAAATCATTCTATGTTGCCTAACATATAAAAAGGGTAATGCAACCAGGTCCATGGAAGTAATAGTACCACTCTACACAATCTTTATCAGACCCATCATCGACATACCTCTCAACTTGTTAGAGCAAAAAATCTGGACAAAGCCATAAGTAAAAGTGGGTTAAAGGCCCAAAAATAGGGGCAATTTTTAAACATTACTCTTACAAATTTAGGAAGTTGCTAGAATAACAGGTTTTGCATTAGCATGAAGTTTCTGAAGGGTATGAAATCCAAAACTCAAATGTCTCTCATTATTTTCTAACTTCAGTCTTTAATGACTTGCCACTAATTTAACAGAAAACCACAATTTTATGAAACGGACTAAATAGGAGGCAAAAATCTGGACATTCTGCAAAAATCTGTACAGTTGAGAGATATGACAGTGTCCCCTTCAACGTATATCTGACTAGGCATATGCAACAGTTGGAATACCCACAGAGGTTCCTCACCAAGTGAATCCAGGGTATTAACACATTGTCCTATACAGATCACCTTAGAGCCCTGTTTTTATAATCTGTCACCTACAGGCTGTAAAGAGGCAATCTGTGCTTAACATGTAAGGCATACTTTGACCCAGTCCTGATGGAGCTTTTGCACATCCACAAAACAAACAGCACCAGAAACAAAAGATCTAGGAATTGAAACTTTTGTTTTCTGACAGAACATGCTGGTGAGACAGATGTGTCACAAAGGACCCCCCCGCTCTGTAATAGGTTTCCCAAACATGTTAATCCATTGCTAACCCTATTCAAACATTACCTTGAACATTGGATGGGAAATAAAGTTGTATTCATCCTGGGGCTGGCCCCCATATCTCCAACAGACAGAGGCCAATAGTAAATACTCCCTAACTAACATACCCCCACATAATGTTTAGCAACCCACTAGTTATCATACCCGTCCTAAACCGCATACCCTTCTAATTCAGATGCACAAGTTCAAAGAGATGCAATTGTATGGGGTTGTGTTGCTAGACTTAGAAAGGCCCTGGTAGTCATTAGTCTAGTATATACCTATCAACCCATAATAGATAGACTGGGAAACCTACACCATCAGTAGTGCACAAGCACAGAGATTCCTGGACTTTGTCAATACAAATGCCCTGAAACAATTATTCAGAGTACTCACTAGGAGGAATAACATCTTGGATCTTTTTGTAATGATATGGGCAAGTGCCAGCATAGCCAGCTGGAGTTTTGTAAAGAATGATATATCCTTCAAATATTAAGCTGATTTATACAAGATGCTTGTGTTACAAATATATTAGAACTGTATATCATTTGAATATTTATTTATTTGCAGTTGGTTTACCAGGATAGTGCATTGGGCCAAAAGAACCCGTTTTCAATGGAGTCCTGGGGAGAAAAGCTCCAAAAACAATTAGCAAGGTTACAATAAGGTATTTAGTTTCAATTATACAATTCCTATGGACTTGGAAATACAGTAGACTAGTGTACAAACATAGACAAATACTTATCCTGAAAATGTATTTGTGAGCTTTGCTTGTGTTGTGTTAAAATGTATCAACAGTACACCCTGCTGGAATGTAAGGGAATGTACATGTATTATTGCAATTGAATTAAATGAACCAGCTAGCTTACGTTAAGAAAAATAAGGGAAATGTAAATGAGCTGTTAAAACCAGCTAGCTTATTTTAAGAAAAATAAGGGAAATGTAAATGAGCTGTGAAACCATTAAAATGGCACACCACATTGCTGAATAGGACTTGAAAAAGCCTTTATTCATTAGCTCAGTAAAAAGAGGGGAAGCCCCAGGTACTGCTATAAATATTTAGATTTGTATTGAAGCCATCTGTGCTAAATCCTAAGTCAGGTTACCAGATGAGGTAATTCTACTAGCTCTCTTGGAAGTTGTATTTTAGATATTACAAAGAGAAAATCTCAAGAGTATAGAGTATTCTGTTTGGGGCCTGACTAGAAAGACTCCTCACATATTTCATCTTGCCTTGTCCAAGTAAGTTATTATAGAACAGTACATTTTCTTAGCTTTAGTCTGGAATATAGTAAAGCTTAGTTTAGAGAGTGTTTTTTCTTTATTTGTTTGAGTCTGTTCATCAATGTTAATTTCAATATTTTCTGTGATTTGAACTCTGGTTTACTGTAAGTATATATATATTCAATATTTCCATATTCTTTTATTTATTATTTAATATATTTAACACTTTTATTGTGGCTGGTCCTTGCAGAACATATCTAATGTTTGAGACTACTTATGTTTATCTGGTGACATTATGTGGGTCACTCCAGAAGGCCTGACACTCTTAGTCAACTACTATCATTTCTATTAATATTAACTTCACTCAGCATACTTGAATACCTCTTTTAAGAGCCATACAGTAATTGACTGGTGACAGTGAATCTACCTTATAGTCTGGGAAAAGTTGATAGAGTGGGTAATCTGTGCCAGCCTTACCTAGATATGTGTGTGTGTGTGTGTGTGTGTTTGAGAGTGAAAATGAAATCTTATTGCATGTGTCAACTAGTTAGGGCAGGGACACAAAGCACTGGGTTCACAGAGAGGGTGTCTGAGGACTTGGCTTGGATACTCAGCTGAGGACCTAACCCTACAGCTGTACCAGTGGAGAGTCTTACTGTGGACCTGGAGGGAGACAGACATAGAGACATCTATACCACAAGCTGAATGGGTTCCCTGTGTGCTCTTAAGGGAAATTGCTCTTGATGCAGTGAGGTCTGCATATGGAAATACCAAATGTATCCATTTGTATTCGAAGTGCATGTCCCGCTCCAGCATCAGTGGTGAGGATTCAGGCTCCTTGATTACTGGTCCAGCATGAGGACATCACATATTGGTGGCAGTGGTGGCCATCACATACTGGTAGCAGTAGTGGGCATCGCATATTGGTTGGCAGTGGTGAGATCATCACACGCTCACATATTGGCGGGCAGTGGTATGGATACTGAATACCTGTAAGCAGTTGCCACTAAAGAAGGCATTTGTACTCTCAAGCAGCCACAGAGTAGACATTCAGAGTTTCATATCACAATAGTTTTATTTATTTACTTATTGTTAGTGTAGCTAGTCAGAGAGAGCAGGCAATGATGTCAGCAGAGGTTAATGGCAAGCTAACAAGGAACTAGTTGGCTGAAATGTGCCAAGCCAAAGGACTGTGGCATGCCAACCTGACTAAAGGGGAAATGATTGCATCCTTAATCACAGCTGCAGCACAGACCAGCAGCCAGGAGAATAACCAGTTTGGTGATGGGAATTTGCAGCCCTCAGAAACAGGACAGTTCAACTTTCCTCAGAGAACTTAAAAATCCATCTAGAGTTAGAGACTTTAACTGGAGGCCACATGTTTGGAAATAGAATCATCAGAGAGACTGTGGCATCCGGAGGCTGAAAAAAAAATGAGAAACCATGGCATTTGGAGGTCAAAGCAAATGAGAGACTGTGGAGTTTGGAGGCTGAAGAAAGGTAGAAACAGAGTCAACATGAAAGGGAGATGCTAACTCTTCACCAGGGTCATAGAGGTAACTGGGAAGGGAATAACTGAACCTCAGAAGCAATAAAGTTCAGTAAAATTCTTCCACAATTTACAGAGGGTGATAATGTTGACAGTTTTATTCATATATTTGAAAGGGTATGTACACAGTATAATGCTGACCAAGAGCTCTGGGTATGAACCCTGACCCTCTTATTCCATGATAAAGCTGTAACTGCTATTTCTGAATTGTCTGATACTGATTGTTTGTTTAGATTATAATAACGTTAAGCACTGTTTATTACAATGTTTTAAGTTAACACCTGAAGCTTACAGAACAAAGTTTCGTGAGCATAGATGCAAGACAGATGAAAGTGAATGCAATTATAGTGCTAAACTAAGCACTTATTTTCATAGGTGGGTGACAGGTCACCACTTTTCAAGAGCTGGTAGACCTTTTGGTAACGGAGCAAGCCCTTAGCACTTTGAGGACATAATAATCTGGTTGGTATAGAGAGTATGCAACTTTGCAGATGAGCCGGTGAAAAAGCAGTACATCACTAAACAGGAAAAGGATACCCAGTGCTGCACATGGTTATAAGGGAAGTCATGGTGGGCAGCCTAAACCACCCCAACAGAATCCGCCAGTAAAAGTGGAAGTCACTAGTTCAGGCACACGACCAGAATCAAGGGTTAAATGTTTTAAATGTAACCAGTGGGGCCATGTAGCCTATAGATGTCCATGGAGGCAAGGTGAGGAACAAAAGGTTGGGGTACAAGCAAATGAAAATAACATATTGCCAGTGGTAAGTTGCCTGGAGACAACAGGGGTATCAAACTACCAGCAGAGTTTATATCCGATCTTGGTGGATGGAAAACAGGTCACTGCCAAGAGAGAGACAGCCTCTGATGTAACCATTGTGAAGCCTGCAGTGATTAAAGAGGAGCAGTACTTACTTGAGCAGTCCACTCCAGTCAGAGCTTTAGTAGGGAACCCATTCCAAATGCCTTTGACCAGGGTTTACCTTGACTGGGAGGGTGGAAAAGGAAGCAAGCAAGTAGGTATATTTGAGGATATCAATGTAGATGTCTTAATGGGAAATGATTTTGATAATGCATTACCTTGTGTGCATGCAGTGACATGCAGTCACGATTGGAGACAGGCATGAGGGTCTTGTAACCTGGGGAAGACCCCGACAGACCACATCCCTAAAGCCAGGACTAGTGATTTGGCTATTTCAGGGAGGGTGCTACCCTGTAGCAGTAAGACTGAATGTCAGCCACAACTGTTGGTGGGTACTGATGTTCCCTTGGACAGAGTGACTATAAGAGGAGAGATGAGTAGTAGTACCCAGGCTGACAGTGAGGCACCACTGTCAGAAGAGACCAGACTTCCTGTGGAAGAGGAGCTGGGAAGAGTTGAAAAGAGGGAGGTGAGACAGGCTGAGGTCTCAGACCCTACACTAAGAGGCTTAAGGGAGGTAGCCAGGGAGGCACCTGCTTCTCAAGGAAAAGGGGAGTCTGTATACTGGAACAAAGGGTTACTGTATAGAGAGTGGACCCCTGAGGGAGGGCTAGAAGGTGAACCTACCATCTGGTACTTCTAACCATAGCCCATGACATTCCTTTTGAAAGTCACATGGGTGTAAAGCATGCCAAGAGATGTATTGTGGAAAACGTTTATTGGCCCAAGATTCACAGGGCTGTAATAGGGTACTGCAGGACCTATGAGCAATGCTAAAAAGTAGGCAAGGCAGGAGACAAGGTAAAAGCTCCTGTGATGCCTTTGCCTGTGGCTGAGGAGCCATTTCAGGGGGTACCTATGGATATTGTGGGGCATCTGAGTAACCCAAATTCCAAAGGGAAGAAGTATATCCTATTGGTAGTAAGTTATGCTAGTAGATACCATGAGGCAGTGGTTCTGTTCTCCATTGAGGCAGAGAAGGTGGCACATGCCTTGCTAGAGATTTTCAGCAGGGTAGGTTTCCCCAAGAGAAACACTGACTAATAGAGGTGCCAATTTCATGTCAGACCTGCTGGCTTGTCTGTGAGAGCACTGTGGGGTGAAGCACCTAAAGATAACCCTCTACCATCCTCAGACTAATGGTGTTGTAGAGAGGTTAAACTCTACAATAAAGACCATGCTATGGACATTTGCAGACCAGTTTGAGACAGTGGTACAAATATTTGCCGCATCTATTATTTACATACAGGGAGGTACTCCAGGAATCCACAGGTTTTTCACCCTTTGATGTGTTGTATTGGCATAGGATGAAGGGACCTCTAGATTTGATTCATGATGAGTGGGAGAGTGAGCGAGTGTGAATCCCACAAAAAGTCAGGTGTAGCATCTGTCCTAAACCTCAGGATAAGGCTTTGGAAGCACATGGGCTTAGCCCAGGAGAGGTTGGCAGGATCCCAACAGCAGAAGAAGGTCTGGTATGACAGGAATGGTTGAGCCAGAGAGTTTGCTGTGGGACAGCAGGTGATGGTGCTCATTCCTGTCAGACACAATAAGCAGTAGGCAGCTTGGGGAGGGACACATCAAGGTAGTAAGGAAGGTCAGTGATGTTGACTACCTGGTAGAATTGCTAGGTAGGAGGCAGGGGCACAAATTGTATTATGTTAACATGATGAAGCCTTACCATGATTGAGAGGCCCTTGTGCTGAGTATTTGCAGTGGGTGGCAGGAGTCTGAGGGAGATCTAGTGACTGATCTCCTCAGCGAGTCTCAGACTGTAACCTCAGTGGGAGGGATAGCAATGTCCTAGTGGGTATCCCCTACTCAGGTTCAGGTTCAAGAAATCTGACCAGTGTTACAAGAGTTTGGGAACATGTTCATTGGGAAACCAGGATGTACCCACCTGGTGCAGCACTATGTGGATAGAGGGCCTCAAAGACCTATAAAGGAGGTCCCTTACAGGGTGCCTTAGAGAGTCAGACAGACTGAGGAAGGTGATACAAGAGATGTTGGAACTGGGAGTAATCCTAGATTCCGCCAGTCCTTGGGCCTCCCCCAGTGGTTCTGGTACTAAAGAAGTATAGCAGCATCAGGATGTGTGTGGACTACAGGAAACTAAGTAGTCACACAGAGTCAAATGTTTACCCCATGCCTAGGACAGATGAAGCCTAGAGCGTCTGGGTGAGGCTAAGAATCTTACCACTATTGATTTTACCAAGGGTTACTGGCAGGTGCCCTTGACTCCCAACACTATAGAGAGGGCAGCCTTTGTGACTCCTTTCAGCTTGTATGAGTTCACAAAGATGCACTTTGGGATGACAAATGCCCCAGCGATTTTCATAGGCTGGTAGATTGTATCCTAGCAGGAGTAGAAAATTATGCCTTTGCTTACCTGGATGATACTGCCATTCCTGGCAAGAGCACATTCAGTATGTCTGGGAGGTGCTGGGTAGACTGCACAGGGCAGGGTAGACCATTAAGCCCTGTATGTGTCAGGTAGGTATGGCAGAGGTGTCCTACCTGAGACATAGAGTGGGGACTGGTAAGATCAGGCCAGATCCTGCCAAAGTGGAAGCGATTCAGGGATGGCCTATCCCTGTTACCAAAAAGCAGGTGAGGGCATTCTTAGAGATAGTGGAGTTACTGGAGTACTATAGAAAGTTTGTCCCCAATTATAATACCCTAGCTGTTTCTCTTTCAGACCTGACAAGAAAAAACAGGCCATATAAGGTAGTGTGGATCTTAGCATGTCAGCAGGCATTCCAGAAGCTTAAAGGAGCTTTGGAAGGACCTCCCCACATGGTAGCCAGTGAAGATTACAACAATGACAATGCAGATGGGCTGTCAAGACAGGTAATGGGGTAACATATTCACAGATAGGCTTATTTCTCCCAAGCCATGTTTTTCAAGAGTCACTTGAAAAACTAGCTTGAGTCTTTGGGGGATGTGATGATATGGACAAGTGCCAGCATAGCCAGCTGTAGTTTTGTAAAGAATGATATGTTCTTTGATATCAAGCTGATTTATACAATATCCTAGGGTTACAAATGTATTAAAACTGTATGTCATTTGTATATCAAACTGATTTGTACAGATGCTTGTGCCGAAAATCTATTTGTGAGTTTTCTTGTGTTGTGTTAAAACGTATAAACAGTGCACCCTGCTGGAATGAAAAGAGATGCACATCTATTATTGCAGCTGAATTAAATGTACCAGCTAGCTTACTTTAAGGAAAATAAGGGAAATGTAAATGAGCTGTTAAACCATTAAAATGGCACTCCACAGTGCTGAATAGGGCTGGAAATGCTAGGTCTGGAAAAAGTCTTTGTTCATTAGCTCAGTAAAAAGAAGGGAACCCCCAGGCACTGCCATAAACATTTAAATGTGTATTGTAGCTGTCTATGCTAAATTCCTGTCTCAGCTTCAAAGGAGAATACTGGGATAACTTAGTCAGGTGACCAGATGAGGTCATTCTGCCAGCCTTCTTGAAAATTATATTTTAGATATTACAAAGAGAAATCTGAGTGTAGAGTATTTTGTTTGGGGGCCTGACTAAAAAGACTGCTCACATATTTCATCTTGCCTTGCTCAGGTACATTATTAGGGAACAGCAAATTCTCTTAGATGCAGTCAGGAATACAGTGAAGCTTAGTTTAGAGAGTGTTTTCCTTTATATACGAGTTTCTCCATCAATGTTAATTTTAATATTTTCTGTGATTTGATCTCTGTGGTTTACTGTAAATATACATTCAATATTTTTCATGTTCTTTTATTATTAAACGTATTAAATGTTTTATTGTGGCTTGTCCTTGTAGAAAGTATTTAACCTTTGAGAGTACTTTTATTTGGTGACACTGTGTGGGCCACTCCAGAAGGCCTAGCTGTCTTGCTAAACTACTATAATTTGTATTAATATTAACTTCACTCAGCATAATTGGATGCCCTTTTAAAAGCCTTATAGTAACCGATTGGTAGCAGTAAATCTACCTCATAGTCTGGGCAAAGCTGGTAGAGCGGGTAATCTGTGCCAGCCTTTCCCAGGTGTGTGTGTTTTGAGTGTGTGCAAATGAAATATTAGAGTGTGTATGTCAGTTACTTAGGGCAAGGACACAAAGCATTGGGTTCACAAAGAGGTTGCTGAAGGACTTGGCTTGGACACTTGGCTGAGAACCTAACCCTCCAGCTGTGCAAGTGGGAAGTCTTACTGGGGACCTGGAAGGGACAGATAGAGACATTCACATCCTGGGCTGAATGTTCCCCATGTGCTCTTAAAGGAAATTGTGCTTGATGCAGTGAGGTCTGCATCTGGAAATACTGAGTGTATCCATTTGTATTAAAAGTGCATATCCCTCTCCAGTGTCAGTGGTGAGGATTCAGGCTCCATGATTACTGGCCCAGGGTGGGGACATCACATATTGGTGGCCATCACATATGGGTAGTAGTGGTAGGCATCACACTTGTCCTTACTAATATGGGGGCATCTTGTACCATCCTTTGCATAATTTTTGTCACTTTTTGTCTGACCATAAAGCCAAATAATTTGAAATAAAACTGAAAACAGAGACCTCTTCTTCCCAAAATGCCTTTAGAAATTTGTCTGAGACAAACTACCTACTGCTAAGTGATACATTGGCAAGCTTTAAATCCTCATAAAACCTAGTTAGCACCACTGAATATGCAGAAAAATAAACCACCACATTATACCAGCATGTAAAAACCATACTATCAACAAGCTTTACGACTTTTTGACCAAAACAAAGAAGAGTAGTTCCCAAAATTATAGAGTTCTCATCACTGAAATAAACAACTCGAGTGTAATCAAATCCAGCAACGACAAGTTTGAGACTAAAATAGATACGCATGCCAAAGACAATCACAATGTCTTTTCTAGTTAAATTCATAATCTTTATAGCAAAAGACAGCAATGAGCTAAGCTGATGGTGAATGATGTTAACTGCACTGAAACAGAAGATATAGTCATCCTACTGGATGATACATTCAGCTCTAATGTTGCCTCTCCTCTGGATATACCAGATATACCAGAAAATGGCTTGCCTCTGGCTATCATACAAGACAAGTCCTAAATCCACTATCAAAAGCTAGAAATTATGCATCAGCAGCTCCTGAGAATATTCCTGGATGCATCTTAAATAGCATGAAGCACAAATTATTCACACAACTTACTATACTGTTCATCCCCAGTCTCCATACAGGTTTTGTACCAAGTGAATGGAGAAAATCTACACCTACTAGTCTGATGAGAATCATATCCAGAGCCATGGAAAGACTTATGGAAATAATAAGTTCATAAGGAACATTCAAACACTGGATCTGTCTCAGGTTGGATTCATCATGGGCAGGTCATGCTTTCTCAGCCTGGTGGCCTTTTTTTTTTTTTAAATGGTCACCAGAATAATGGTTGAAGGTAAAACAGCATCATACTGCATACCTTGACCTGGCCAAAGTCTTTGACATAGTCCCCTGTTCAAGCATAGTAAAAAAGCTCAAAGATAGGACACAGGAGATCAAAATAAGGGGGAAACTAACCACAAAAAGACCACTCACCAGTGTAGTCCCCCAAGGTCAGTGCTGGGACCTCTCCCCTGAAGTTAAAGCCAGTACCAAAGGGCTCTGGCTGAGTCAGTTTGCAGAGGACTGTAAGCTAGGAGTAGTCATTCAATACCCAAATGACTTAGCCATCCTGTGAGAAGATTTGTCCTAAACAAATAGCTGGTGTTAAAATCATGGACTGAAACTAAATGCCAGAAAAATGCATG